>NW_019154152.1:4059743-4160342 GCF_002288905.1 Enhydra lutris kenyoni
GCCTTCGGCTCAGGTCATGATCCCAGGGTTCTGGGATCGAGCCCCGTATCAGGCTCTCTGCTCAGCGGGGAGCCTGCTTCCTCCTCTCTCTCTCTGCCTGCCTCTCTGCCTACTTGTGATCTCTGTCTGTCAAATAAATAAATAAAATCTTAAAAAAAAAAAAAAAGAATTCCAAAACCTCACAGGGCATCTCCGAAGTAGACATCAAACAGGCCCCAGGCAAGGGACAGCAAGGGCCATCAAGCATCTATGCCGTTTGATAGAGTAAACCCACTTCCAGAAATGGCTTCTAAGAAAAGAATCTGCAGGAAGGAAAAGTGCAAAGACGTTTACCTGCACTATTTGTATGTAGCCTTAAAATGTCCAAATGAGAGCATGCTCACTTGAAAACAAAAAAAAAGTTAAGCAACCAAAATTATAATTATGAGGAAAGTGCAATCACATAAAAAATGCTGTGAAATGACAGTACATGAAAAAATTAATACATAAAACTCTACTCATGCTTTGAGTACAGTGATATGAAAATGTATCCCCTTAAGGATAAAGGACTGCAGGACAGACACTCAAATGACCAGATGGCAGGATTGCCTGTGTGTGAGGCAATATCTGATTTTTATCACTAATGTTGTTATAATGCCATTTCTTAAAAGATTTACTTATCTATTTTAGAGAGAGAGAGAGAGTGTGTGTGCATGAGAGGGGGCGGGGAGGGGTGGGAAGAGGCAGAATCCCTGCTGAGCAGGGAGCCTGATGAGGGGGCTCCGTCTCAGGACCCTGAGATCTTGACCCGAGCCAAAATCAAGAGTCAGAGGCTTAACCGACTGAGCCACCCAGGTGCCCCTAACACTGTTATAATGTCATTTTAACAAACACAAAGAAGATAGAGAGAAAATAGCCTAAAGAGTTTCTTAAAGAGAAAGAAAAATAGGGAAAAATATGTGAACTTCTACATCCCAGGTTTTGGTAATTAAGGTCTTCTCCCACTTAACCCACATCAGAGATAGGCCAGCTAAGGGAATTATACCATTGAGACCCATCTCTGTGTTAGCTCTTGCCCTGGACAGAACCTGCCCACCACCACCTTCCTACCCCCTAGCCCTTACCCCTACAAACACACCCAGGCACGAACCAGCCACAGCCCACCAGGCCTCCTCAGAAATGGGCATGGGGTTGGTGGGCGGGGCGGGGGTTGTCCTTCGTGTCTGAGGACTCTTCTGCCAGATCCTGCCATGTCTTTCCACGAAGCATTTTTACCTTGCTGAAGTCAACTAAACCTACTTTCCTGGAGGCATCTTTCTACATAAGATCTTCCCTTTTCTTTACATAGTTTAAATCAGCCTTTTCCAAAGTGGGTCCCATGAAAAGTCGATCGACTTGTTGCTGGTGAAACAGGTCTTGTGGTCAATTATCAGGGAGATGCTCCATCCCATAGTTTCTCACCCTGGATTCCCAAGACACATCAAAGGCCCGAGGACACTTCCCATCTAGATCCCTTTTGTCGCAGAACCCATAACCATCTCCTGCAGAATTACTACCGGTGTCTTAAATAAGAGGGGGAGACTTCATTCCGTACCACAGTATGGGCCAAGGAACCCAGCTGGGGTGCCAGGCTAAGTCAGTGGGCCTCAGAAGCCAGTTATAACCCTATCTTCTGGACATTCTGGGCAGACAGCTCCCACCTGCTGACCCCTGCCTCCATGGCCCGTCTCTCTTCGCAGACCCAGAGACACATGGCAGGGCAGACATGCCCAGGAAAGCCAGCTCTGTTGATGCTAAGCAGAGGCTCAGCTCCAGCTGCTTCTTCAAGCCTGGTTTTCAATGGTTTATCAACCGTTTGTCAGCTGAAGCCACCGGCTCGGCAGGCTTAACTGTAAAGTCAATCAGCTAGGGTATAGCTTATCTCGTTGTTACAAATGCACCCTCTGATGGGCTTGGAGAAGTGGCCCAAGGTTAGAAAGCTATAGAATGCCACCAGTGTCAAGAAACAGCTTTTCATGGCGCTCTAACCCCTCCAGAAAGGAAGCACAGGACTCCTTAAATCCCCTCCTGACAAAAGAAGCCGTCTCTTGCTCTTGCCACACTCCCACTGTCAGCACCCATGACACAGACCTGAGCCTGCTGCTGGAGTCTCCATGGCTGGCCCCAAGGATGCCACACGGGTGACACGCTTGGGCCATGGGCCGTGTGCACCCGGAGGCTGAGCTGAGTCAGTGTGACAGCAGCTAGCCTGTCCTGCCTGCCGCGGCTGGGGTGGGAGGTCTCTGCTTTGCATATCTGTGTGCAGCCTTGAGCAAGAGCAGGAAACGTCCGGGCTGGAAATCCTTCCATGAATACAAAATGTAAGTGGAAAATTTCCAAAGGTCCTAAAGGGCCCAGGTGATGCCAACTCTCCGCGGCGGCTGCGTGCGGCGTCCTGGCCGGGTTCGTGGCCCTCTCTGGAGCCAGAAGCTAAAGCCGAGGCCGCCCGACCCAGCTGAGCATTTGGCCTTCCTGACCGCGCACAGAAGATAAGCCACAGCTTCCCTCTGCGGACCAGACCCCTGACAGCCCGGCAGGAACCGGCCATACCGTCCCCTCGGCTGCTTCCATTCGAACCCCGCCGCAGGCCTGGCCTGGCCACCAGGTTCATTTTACCCAGGGGATGGCCTAGGCCACAATCTGCCCCCGCCTTCCCTCAGAAGGCCCCCCAGGCCTTCTGCCTCCCAGGAGGCACCCCAGGACCAACGGGGAGGCGCTGAGCCCAGTTGCCAACAGAGTTCCTCCTTCCCCTGCTCCTCTAAAAGAGTGGAGGACTCTGACCTGCTCCCTGGTTCCCGGGAAAGGACAGGGACTCCAGGAGAGGAGACTCCTCGGTACAGGAGCAGGCTTAGGATGAAAGCCTGGCATGCCTTGTCCCTCTGCTTCCTTTCTTCCCTGAAAGGACCTGATGTCCCAGGTGACTGGGCAGCCTGACAGGCTCTACCAGAGCATGAGTGCAGCAGCGCATGCACGCACACGCACACACACGCACACACACGCACCAGAATGGAAGGCCATCCCTCCTGACCCACCTGACGTCCCCCACCCCGTCCTCCTCCTCTTACTGCCACTCTTGACTCCCATGTGGGCCTCCAGCTCTGAGGAGCCTTCTGGGCACTGGCTGCCCTCGACTCCCTGGCCACCGAGGCTGCTGCTCTCCCTGGGGACGGCGGCGTGGCCTCAAGCAAGCCACAGAAGCAGTCTCTGAAAGCAAGGCTTAGAACGGTACCGTGACTTAGACAAATAGTGTGGGTCTGAGAAGTAACCGTGAGCAAAACGGCTATTTCTGTGATGCTGTTGACATCCTGGGGACAAGAGCCCAGAAAGGATGGGTCAGTTGTTTACCAGGAGGCTAGTGCTAGCCCTGACTTGGACCTGAGTCACCTCCTCGTGTCCAATCGTGAGATTGCGCCTTCCCGAGCCCACATAATGATTCCTGTGTGTGCAGAGTGGGATTAAGTGGGATTACAGGGTTGACACATGATCCTCCGGCTGCCGCTGGGCTTTAGCTACCCAGAGATTACAACCCACCTGTCCTCACAGCTGTTTCACAGTGAGATCAGCAAGCTACAAGCAACCTAGAGGGAGGGTAATATTTATTCATTAGATAATTAAACAAACTTAAAGCATATGGGGAAAACATCCAGGTCCTTAGTACGGTTCTGCCAGAAGGGAAGAAGGGCAAGTGAGTCCTTCTGCTGAAATGTTTTGGGGAGGGGAAGGTACAATAGGGGTCTGCAGTGGGAGCATCCTAGCCCATGCATCTGAGAATCTACCTGGATTCAGTTCAGGGAATTCTATTCTGCACCTGTAACCAGACCGTGGACAGCCTCAGTCTAAACAAGCACTTTCCAAAGTGTGGTGTGTAGAACATATAAGGTCAGAAGGCTTGGAAAATACTGCATACCATAATCCCTTATGGGGATTCATGCACAATTTCTACTAGCAGATTCTAAACATCAGAAGTCCTTTATTTTTTTTTAATTTTTATTTATTTATTTGACAGAGAGAGAGATCACAAGTAAACAGAGAGGCAGGCAGAGAGAAGGGAGAAGCAGGCCCCTGCCGAGCAGAGAGCCCGATGTGGGGCTCGATCCCAAGACCCTGAGATCATGACCTGAGCCGAAGGCAGAGGCTTAACCCACTGAGCCACCCAGACGCCCCATCATCAGAAGTCCTTTAGTAAAGAAAGCTGTTTGACTTTGTTGAGCCCAACATACTTACTTAAGCCTCTCACTACTGCCACCATAGGAAAAAAGACCTATTAATATCTGTGGCACAGGCTTTGGAAAATGCCTTCCACCTGAGCCTTCATTTTCCAGCATAGAGAAAGCTGCCTTCCTGACACTCAGGTATGGATGTGAGATCCACACCATCAGGTCTGGACAGAGGTGGGCAGCAGCTCAGTCAAGATAATAGAGGTTGGGGGGTGCCTGGGTGGCTCAGTGGGTTAAAGCCTCTGCCTTCGGCTTGGGTCATGATCCCAGGTCCTGGGATCAAGCCCTGCATCGGGCTCTCTGCTCGGCAGGGAGCCTGCTTCCTCCTCTTTCTCTGCCTGCTTCTCTGCCTACTTGTGATCTCTGTCTGTCAAATAAATAAATAAAATATTTTTTAAAAAAGATAATAGAGGTTGGAACAATGGCCAAGGGTCCTGCTAGAGCCAAAGAGATAGAAGAGCTTCCAGAACTGTGGCAGTGTAGGAGCCAACTGTAACTCTGCCTTGGGAGGGCAAACTTCGCTCATGACCTCACAAGTCCATCTTGAGCCCAACATGTCACTGCTCCTCATGGCCTAGAAGTATCCTTGGACTAAGGAGCATGGGTCCCAAGCTCAAAGCCTTATTTCTTTTTTGAACAAAAATTAATGCAAGCTGTGATTACCAGGCCCAGGGCCTGTATCTCCTGCCCAGGAGAACAAACTGCATTCACTTTTACCGCTTACGTATCCCTTACAAACACCAGGACAGAAAAGGCTGGAATCGAATTGTGTCTCACCGAGGAAGATAATACTCTCCCTTCCTCTGAAAGGATGCTTTGGGTTTGCCTCTAAGGGTTCATTTTTCCTTCTCATCTTTCTGAGATGTGCATGACTCTCATGGGAGTGGGACAAAGGGGCTTAATGGCTAAATACCAGCTTCATGGCAGACCTTGACCACCTCATTCACTATTATATCTCCCTGCTGCCTAGAAAACAGTAGGTATCAGTAAATAATCATTGAATGAATGAATGAGTGAACGAGTTAAGTGATTAATCTATCTATGGCAATCTCAAGAGTCAGTACAGTATATGGTTAAGTATATAGGCTCAAGCCAGACTACCTAGGTTTGAATCCTGTTTTACAGCTTAGTTGTATGACCTTGAGCAAGTTACTCAGTTTCTCTGGCTCGGTTTTATTCCCTATAAAATGGGGATAATAACAGTACCAACCTTATAGGTTGCCGTGGCAGTTAAGTTAGTTAGCATGTGTAAATATGCTAGAATAGGCTTAGAATAGTACCTGGCACGTAGTATATGTTTTATGAGTATCATTTATCAACGTCATCATCATCATGGTTTCGGGTACAAGAAACCAAAAGTGAAGTTTCATCTAGGCACTGAATCCTTTTATTCAATATTACTTATGGAGCACTATTATGTGCCAGGCACTCTCTCAAGCTCCTATTTGGGAGCAAAGAGAAGGAAACCATGTTTAAATGTGAAACCAGATCAGGAGAAACGGCCTTCTCCTCCATGATTGATACTTCTTGCTGACTTTGCAAAGCCAGCGTTCCAGCCATGAGCCCATCTTTCTACGCCCCAGGCCCCTTATATATCAAAGCCCAAAGACAAGGTCTCCTCTCCTCCATATGCAGCCAGCACACAGAAGATCTAAGGGATTAATATATTTGGGAGAAGAACCAGAAAGGCCAATGAGCTTTAGGGGAGAAAAGATATCTTCCTGCTTCATCCCATGGTTATATTTTATCTATATTTTATCTGGCCGTGATATTTTCACGATCTGGGTTTAACTTTGAGGCCATTTGAAGAGCTATGTATTTACCTAGTGCCAGGACAAGAAAAAGAGGCCTCACCTCTCAAAGAACTTTTTGACCTAGCTGAAAGCTACTCATCCATCATCTCGGATCTCAGAAGGACTAAGGGTGTGCTGAGGCTGGGGCCAAGAGATCCAAGAGGCTCCCGGGAACCCATTCATGCAAACTCCATGATTCTTAGACAGGGCAGCCCAGTTGCATCATCTTCACAGCAAGCCAGCCCCTCAGAGTTTCACCCAGAGTAACAGCCAGCCCAGGCTTATGACTCCAAACCTGCTGCCAATACTTGGAGAGGTGACAGCTAATAGGAGCTCTGTCTTTCTGACTCAGTAGCTTAACTACCACTCAGCCAAGATGCTTCACAGCCACGGGAGGAATTTCTCCCATAAGGGCTTCAGCCACCATCAGCTTTGCCCTGAAGCTGGCCAAATGTTAGTCACCACCTCACAGGCTCAGGACCATGCTAAAATTCCTTCCTTCCAGCTTTCACCTGGCTCCTTTGCTAATGTCACCCCCAAGCTTCCAGACACATGCAAGGACCTAAAAGTTTGGGGAAATGACACTGTAGTTAGCAAGCCTCTCCTACTCCAGGGTCTCTCAAAACTTGCCCCAGAGGCCTCTGCCAGGCGAGAGGAGCCATTAGGAGCTCTGCTGGCAAAGCAGCCACCAGGAAGTTCAAGGGCAGAAAGCAGACTTTCATAGGCCAGTACACCTCCCATGCTGGGAGGCAGCCAAAGAGGTAAGGATGAAGGCCTCAAATGAACCCACACCCTGTCATTCTGTCCATCCCCCTGCCTTTAGGTGGAAAGCCAACCCCAGCAGTGGGCATCTGGCTGGACGTCAAACACCTAGAAACTTGTACCGGACCTTAAGGGGCAGCTTGTCCCGGGTCCCTTAATTTCTATAAACCTCTCGAATCCAACGTAGGCAGCCAGGGAAATGAGATGAGGCTGGCTCACCTGAGGTGTCTGGAGCCCAGGCCACCGCAGAGACAGCGGCAGGAGCACAGGGAAGAGCCAGGGCAGGGCTGAGTCCGGGGTTGGCGCCGCCGCCAGGGTGGCCTGGGAAACCCAGAGCCAAGGTTCCGACCTCCGGGGGCTCGGGCTCCCGTCCTGGGCAGCAGGGGCCGCGGGGCGCCGGCCCAAGGTCAGCAGCGCAGCATCGCGCGCACTCATCGGGCTCCGGGGCCGGGGCCAGGGCCCAGCCGTGGGCCTGAAGGGGGCGGCCCGCGGGGCTGGAGGGCAGTTGGCCACGCCGGGCAGGGCGCACCGCAAGCGCCGCGGAGGGGCTGCCCCTCACCCGCAGCGGGGCTGCCCCGCACCACGCCAGTCCTGGCCCGGCCGGGGCCAGGCCGTGCCCCCAGCCGGCTGAGCGGGCGCTGGCGGTGCAGCTCGCGGCGCGGGCGGGGACCCAGTGTTCTGCTGGCGCAGCGCCGCGGCGCCTGAGCGCCCGCACCCCTGTACCCCCGAGCCCCCGGCCGGCTCGCCGGGAAGAGGAGAGCCGCCTCCTCGCGGAAGAAGCCCGCCAGCCGCGCGCCGCCCGGGTCGGTGTCCTACCTGGGCGCGAAGCGGAGAGGCGACGAGCGGGCAGCAGAAAGGCGCGGGCCGGGCCGCTGCAGCCACGCAGGTCTGCCTGCCCGCCACCCACCAACCAGGCCTGCCCGCCGCTACCTGAGGCGCCCGGGCGGCGCTGCCAACAGGAAACTTGAGAGCGCCGGGGGCGCGGTGGCCGCCCTGTACCCCCGCCGGCCGGAAGCGCGCCCGCCGCAGCCCGGGGTCAGCCTCCAGCCCGACTCCTCGAACTCGCCTCCGCTGCCACACGCCGGGCCCAGAAAGCGCTCGCCGCCGTGGTTGGACCTGCCCGAGCCTCCTCCCTCGCCATGACGTTTCCCAAGGTGAGAGTCTGGGGTCACGGCCCCCAAACAGGTGACTTACTCCCTGTAGCTGAACGAACCTGCAAGCATCAGCCGGGTGTCAGCCTAGTTCCTTGGATCACCTTCCTGCCCCTCCCAGCCCGCGCGCGCGCGCGCGCACACACACACACACACAGACACACACAAGCATACACACACGCGCTCACACTCCCATACTCACTCCTTCCCCCTGCTCTCCAGCTTGTACACCTGCCCCTCCGAGTCCCGACTGACCTCCTAGTTGCTAAATCCAGCGGGTGCCTTGTAGCCCCTCTGCTCTCTCCAGGGTTTGAGCCTGCTGACCACGCCTTCCTTTCTGGATCGCTTGGAGTACAAAAGTTTCCAGAGTTGGCGGCCGCCGCTTTCTCTCCAAATTTCCTACATACCTTGGTGACTACACCTTCTTGGCCTTGGAGGCCCGGCTTTTCATTGTGGTGTTCCGCCAGGTACCTACGCAGCCTGTCTCCTCGATCACTCTGCAGGCCTCCCCAGATTCATGGATTTAGCAACCTCCTTCTCCTTAATGACTTTTGAGCCTCACCTCCGACACAGAACGTCCTAGAGCTGCAGGAGGCAAATCCAGCTTTCTGGGGGCCATCTCCACTGGAGATTTGTAGTCCCAAACTCAAACTCCTAATTTCCTCCCAGGAACGTGCCATAACCTGCTCCTGCTCCTGTGTTTCCAGTCTTAGTGAATGATAGCACCACCTTCCTCTCCAGGCCCTATTGGGGAGCCATCCTTGACTCCCTCCTTATCATCTCTCCCATCAAACTTGTCACCAAGGGAGGAGATGGAACCAGTCATTAGTGAGCACCCACTGTGTCTTCCCTGTGCCAACTGCTATCACAAAGTGGCCTCCCTTAAGCACCCAGTTTTATTCCTTCTCCCTCACAGCCTGGTATTTACAGTTTACTTATTTATAAATGATATGCACATGCAATTGTATTAATATATATTATGCAGCATACCTAAAACGGATGTCAAAGAATGTGGTTTAGATAATACTTCATGTTTAATGAATGGTACAATAGACCTTTTTCCTTTCACTTTTAAGATATTAGCAAAAATCTGTTGAGGGAGAGCAACGTGATTAAAAATGGTCTTAATAAATCTTAGTTTAATATCTTGTGAAACTACAAAGTATGTTCTTAAGTTCAGTTTATGTCAATACTTAGTCCTAATGCTGTTGTTGCCCCCTCCCAAAAAAAGATAGCTCAAAAGATAAGTAGGCGCAAATGGGAGAATTCTTTCTTCGACTACACTTAGTATATCATAATTCTCATTTAAATTCCATCTACCGATTTTGCAAATGTGAGATTCCACCAGAAAGCTCTTCTTTGTTGGTGAAGCCCACGTTCTCATGATGTTTTTTCATCGGTTACTTTTGTGACTATCCTTAATGATGGGATTTTTTTTTTTTTAACTCTTGAAACTCTTCATTGGGAAGATAGTAAAATGGATTTAAAAGTGTATTTCTTAATTATGAAGACTATAGCTGACACAGTCTATTTTTTAAGACTATTTATTTATTTATTTATTTGAGGGGCTGGGAAGAGGGGAGAGATAGAAAGAAACCCAAGCAGGTTTCACAACTCTGAAATCACAACCCCCAGCCAAAACCAAGAGTTGGACACTTAGCCCACTGTGCTAAGTGACGTGACTACATATATATTCTGTTTTACTTTTTTTTCTTTTCAAATTTTTACTTAAATTCCAGTTAGTTAACACAGAATACAATATTGGTGTCAGGAGTAGAATTCAGTGATTCATCACTAACATACAACACCCAATAGTCTATACAGTGACAACGACACACCTATTTTGGCACTAAAATCACATGATAATGGAAACAGTTCCAAAGATCAGTTTTCAAAAGTCTTTCCCTATAACATGATTCCTTTAAAACACAATTATATTCACGGCAAAAATATCACCTTTATCTGAAACGATACACTCTCTGTGTGTATGTGTATGCATGTATCTGTGACAGTCACAAGCCAGCACACGTCAGAGGTCACCACATTTGGAATCCTTGGTCCTTCTGTTAAGCTCATCTTAAATTCCACAGTGTTTAAGTTCTTCACCTTGAGATAATCAGTAAACCTTTGAGTAATATGAAGGATTCCATAGTCTCATTCCATATTTCATCATGAAGTATTGTAAAGATGCTACTGTACTTAAGATTTTGTTCAAATTAGCCATGTGATTGACATCATAGAGTATTGTGTGCCCTTCCAACTTCAATTACAATCAAGAATTTATGAATGAGTAATGCAGTGGATGAGTTCCGTGTGTAGGCCCTTGCTGCTCCCAACTCCCAGTTTTGTGTTCCAGTCAGGGCAGCCACTCCCTCAGTGGTTCCTTTTACACATAAAAAACGTAGCATATTGGGGCGCCTGGGTGGCTCAGTCAGTTTAGCGACCGACTCTTGATTTTGGCTCAGTCGTGATTTCAGGGTCCTGGGATTGAGCCCCGCTTCTAGCTCTGGGCTCAGTGAGGAGTCTGCTTGAAGATTCTCTCCCTCTGGCCCTCCCCCTGCTGGTGCTCTCTCTCTCTCTCTCTCAAATGTAGAAATTATCTTTAAAAGAAAAAAAAACCCACAGCATGTTATAAGCCATTCAGGTTGTAAACATCTTTCCTTTAGTAGATTACAAAAAGTATTTTTTTATGAATGTCATCATTGAAAAGTATGGCAAAAGGGTAAGGGGAAACATGTGAGCAATGTGTACACACATCATGTGTTCTAAACCTTTTCTTCAAATCTTCAATAGTGTTTCTTGTGTGTCTTTCAACAGAACGCATTTTTTGGTATCACTTTCTTCTCTCTGTACTAATTCCATCCCCCTTAACAATGGCAAATACAACAGAGGTTTTTCCCAAGGACACTGACTGACATTTTGCCTTTTACTATTAAGTAAAAGGGATTTTGCTCAAAAGAGATTTTTAGACATGTTTATTGCATTTAATGATAGCTCACAAATTACACAACTAAGTGCTGCAGGACTTGGAATATTCCCCCTCAAAAAATTGTAGAGATTATGGGGGCATCTGGGTGGCTCAGTGAGTTAAAGCCTCTGCCTTTGGCTCAGGTCGTGATCCCAGGGTCCTGGGATCGAGCCCCACATCGGGCTCTCTGCTCATCGGGGAGTCTGCTTCCTCCTCTCTCTCTGTCTGCCTCTCTGCCTACTTGTGATCTCTGTCTGTCAAATAAATAAATTTTTTTTTAATTTTTTTTTTTAAATCATAAAGATTTGTCTTCAAGCTCTGGTCGTGTAGAATTCACACGTCTTGTTGACTATGAATGGAGCATTTATATTATTAGCCGATACCTCAGGGCCCAATATACCCTTAGGTTAGTTAATTACAGTGATATAGATCCCTATTCCAAGCAGTCTCTTTCGTAAATTTCAGCTTTTTCTGGTCTACTCCCTTCTCAGAGATATCATAATGGATCTCATAGGAGTAGTTGGAAACTGTTAGCCCTGCCATGTTTCTTAGTTTGATTTCACTCACACTGTTCGTGTTATTTTCAATCTGTGGATGTCTTTGCAGTACTCTTCTCAAGCCACTTGTTCCTTTTGTGAGAATTAGCTTAGTTAAATGATAATTAGATGATATAATCTATCTTTCTACCACCTGGGATACAAATAATTCATCATACTTCGGGATTCACTTAAAAGCAACTGAACCAGTGAGAGCACCATAGTCACCCCTTCCCCTGGGGAGTAGAACCCCCCTCTTCCCTGAGGACACCTTAACTACATCATGTGGACACCGGAAGCAAGGGATGAGTTATGGCGCCCATGTCAATCCACATAGTAAGTAAAGATGAACCTTTATTTCTTTATTTTGAGTCTCAAACATAAATATAAATAGAAGCTTTAATTTTTCTTTTACATGCCAGTGGATCATCCTAACACCCACTTTGAAGACCATTGATTTAATCCATCCCTGTCGTTGCCTCGGTTCCATGTGAATACCACGTAACTAGTCGCTGCCCATACAGCCCCCTCTCCCATCCCTAGCAAACCCACCACCAGTCTCTCTCCGTGCTTCCGCCACCAGTGGCAGACATCCTGAGTCCTCTCCTGCTCTGTTCCCATCTGCTCCAGTCATTCAGACTTGAACGCCCTGGAGAGCACTGGGATCAGAGCTGTGGATTACCTCCAACAGTGCTCTGAGTCCTAATACCACTGGGGGTGGGTGTTATTCGAGCATTTTTGGCAACCCAGAGGTGTTTGGGATCCTTCACCCTCCACCCCCACTAATGCTCTCCTCTGGGTGATTGTTACATAACATACACCCACATCCAAGATGGCCGTAGCAGCCTCCAAATACCCAATTTCTCTGTCTCATTTTATAGTCTCCTGGGTTATAGAAGCTAAAATCTCCCCCCAGGGGACAGTGAGAAAGGGGCTTTGCTTCTGACTGCGTTAACAGAGCCTCATCAAATACACCCAGTTTTCAAACCAAAGTGCCCTGGGGCCTTCTACTCATTGAGTGGACTGAAATCATGGTATATGGTCTAACAACGGACAGAAATAGGTATATCAGGAGTACATGGAGGCTGGAAGAAGAGTGCCCAAGGCAGTGCTCCTGGCTCTGGGCACAGAAGGGGCTTGTGGCCCCTTGCCAGTGCCGTGCCAGTGCCTCTCACTCCAATTTGAAGTTCATACCCTTCCCCCAGGCATTTAAGTCTCTGGACATCAATCGGCCCTGAGCAAGCTGGAGATGGACAGTTGGCAGAAGAGTCCCTTACAGTTAACAGCTGGTTCCTTCTTTCTGAAATGGGTTTCTAGAAAGGAGAGAGTCAAAACTGAGTACTTCAAAAAACTAGTGTGAATGAGAGCTGGGCCCTGGACCCAGAGCACATGCACTCAGTCTTGGAAATGGAGCTGTTGTGACAGGAAGCAGAGGGAGAGGGGAGAGCTCAGGGGTAGGACTGGTGTTGAGTCTGGGGGTAACTGGAGACCTTGGGCTTAGAGTCACTCCTGTTGGCACTGCAGTAAGGAGGGTCAGTTAGTGGATGTTTGAGGCTTGAGCCCCAAATGGCCACAGAATGCTCTCTCTCTCTCTCTCTCTCTCTCTCAGTAGTCAGGGAGCTGACACTCCCCAGGACACGCCTATGTGCTCATAGACACATGATCTCTGGCAATTAGCAGTTCCCTTCCCCATCTAAGAATGGCCTGTTGTCTCTGCCTTCTCTCCAGGACTCTGTACAAGATAATCTTAAGCTATTGCTCCAGCTCACCTCTAGCTCATTCCCATGTCTGTGTGTCTTTCATACTCTCCGAAACTCCCCCATCAGCCATAACACCATTCTGGTGAGACTCTGCAGTTGAACTTCTACAATGAAAGTCACAGCCTCAGACAGCCTTGCACATTTAACCCATTGTCGGAACTCCCCAAATCATCTGCCCCCAACTCCCTTCATCTTTTACCTTGTAAATTGAAAGTCAAATGTCAAATTCTAGCATGACTGTGGTCCTCTAGAATTATTTGGGAAGAGTAAGAGGATGGTGGGCAGAATAGAGTCTCAGATGAGGTTGTGACCTCTGTCTCCCAGAGATACAGACTTCCGTATTACCCCCTGCACATGCATACACAAACACACACACACACACACACACACACACACACACACACACACCCTTTAGGTCATACCCATTCCCAAGATCCCTCCTTCCTGTAGCTTCTAGCATTCTGCTAACTCAGGCTGTCCTCTTCCTAATCCCTGGCTTGGAACTGCCCGCCCAACCATTCAGTGAGTGACAGGGTCAAAGGCTGAGCCAGGAGCAAGAGTGTGCAGCTATCCTTTCCCTCAGTGTCTGCTTACCAGCTGAGCATCAAACTCCAGACAGTACTCAACACCCAATCCACCCTCAGCTCCGTGGGTGCTACCAGGAACATCTGGAGGAATGGGAGTAGCTGAAATTTTATCAGAGGGAAGCATAGGGATTTTTCCAGTTCCTGAATTCCTGTCATTTGAATGAGCCTAACTATGATCTCACTAGGGATAATAACACCTTGGGTGAGAAAGGAGGACTTTGTATGAGAATTTGATTGGAGGGGCACCTAGGTGGCTCAGTTGGTGAGCTACTGGCTCTTGATTTCAGCTCAGGTCATGATCTCAGGGTCATGAGATCAAGCCCCAAGTGGGACAAGAAGTCTGCTGAGATTCTCTCCCTCTGCCCTTCCTCCTGCTCATCTGCGATCTCTCTCTCTCTCTCTCTCTCAAATAAATAAATAAATCTTCCAAAGAAAAGAATTTGATTTGGGAAGTCAAAAACTTAAAAATTGTGATGATTGGGATGCCTGGGTGGCTCAGTCATTAAGCTTCTGCCTTCAGCTCAGGTCATGATCCAGCGTCCTGTGACTGAGCCCTGTATCAGGCTCCCTGCTCAGCGGGAAGCCTGTTTCTCCCTCTCCTACTCCCCCTGCTTGTGTTCCCTCTCTCACTGTGTCTCTGTCAAATAAATAAATAAAATATTTTAAAAAATTGTGATGGTTGCACAACACTGTGAACCTAATTCATGCCATTGAATTATGCATGTCAAATTGTACATGTTAAAAATAGCAAATGTTATGTTCCAAATGTTTTAATACAATAAAAAATAGTTGAAAAAATAGGTGAAGAACAAAAAAATCAAAAATTGAATTTTTTTTTTTTTTTAAGATTTTATTTATTTGACAGAGAGAAATCACAAGTAGGCAGAGAGGCAGGCAGAGAGAGAGGAGGAAGCAGGCGCCCTGCTGAGCAGAAAGCCCGATGTGGGGCCTGAACCCAGGACCTGGGATCATGACCTGAGCCGAAGGCAGCGGCTCAACCCACTGAGCCACCCAGGTGCCCCCCAAAATTGAATTTTTAAAAGACTGTTACTTCACAGCTTTGCATCATTAAGTGTGAACAGGGCAAAGGGCTCTTTGTCAACTCTCCGACTCTCCACAAACCTTCAGGCAAAGCTGCTTAAGAGGTTCCCTGAGGGAACAAAGAAGGAAGAGTTCTGTTTCACCCTGAAAGGACCCAGAAAACAAAAGAAGGCAGTTGCCAGAAGAAAAAAGGCTTAGCACATAACAAGGAAAGATAATCCAAAGGTCATTATGACACAGAAGCTCTTCCCAGAAACCTGCAGAAATCTTGGACAGATTACTGGACAAGCCCCTTACAGCTCAAGGTGGGCAGAAGTTCCCATCACTCATGATTTTTCTAAAGATTGAGCCTTTGAGAAAGAAAAATAAATCATTTGGAAGTCACCAGTATCTATCATCTGTCAACTGTCCCTGAAAGAGAAGCCCCGGTCACTGGCCCATCTGCATATTTCATGTCTCCATCACATTCCAGAGAATCCCCCCAGTTTTGATTTGCATTTCCTTGATGATTAGTGATGTTGAGCAATTTTACCAGTTGGCCTTTTGGAGGTCTTTTTTGGAGAAATGTCTATTTAAGTCTTTAGCCCTTTTTAAAATCAGGTTATTGGTGGTGGGGAGGGGGTTGCTATTGAGTTTTTTACCATATGATCCAACAATCCAACTTCTACAAAATAATTGATATCAGGATCTCAAGAGATATTAGCACTGCAGCAATATTCACAATAGCCAAGATACGGATAAAATCTAAATGTCCATCAAGGGATGAATGGGTGAAGAACATATGATATACACATCCACTGGAATATTACTCAGACTTTAAAAGAAGGAAATTCTGACATGGATAACAACATGGATGAACCTTAAGGACACTGTGCTGGGTGACATAAACCAGACACAGATGGACAAATATTGCATAATTCCACCTATATGAGTTATCTAAAATAGTCAAACTCATAGAAGCAAAGAATGGAATGGTGGTTGCCAGGGGCTAGGGGAAGGGGGAAATGGGAAATTGCTAATCAACATATATAAAACTTCAGTTATGCAAGTCAGAAGAATTCTAGAGAGCTGCTGTTCAACATTGTGCCTATAGATAATAGTACTATACGCTTAAAAACCTGTCAAGACTGTAAATCTCATGGTAAGTGTTCTTGAAAGAAGGAAAGAGAGAGAGGGAGGGAGGGAGGGAGGGAGGAAGGGAGGGAGGGAGGAAGGGAAGGGAGGAGGAAAGGAGATGGAAGGAAGGGAGAGTTAAAGTCAGAAGGCATATGCCAAATGGCTTTTAACGAAGCCACCATATCACACGTCCACTTACCTCCAATGGGCCACACTGAGCAGCTTCGTAGCATCACTGACCAATGACCCTGGTGTTTCTTCTCTCACATACAACTCTGCCCAGGAGTAGCCTTCCTTTCCAAATATAACTGCCATAGACTTTCATGATTAACTAGATGATAACAGGCCTAAAATCTCACATCAAAGAAAGCAGGAAAAGTACCAACACAGTGCAGAACTTCTCAGAACTTCTCCGGGTCAGTCAGGACGCCATGATGTTTGCATAGTTGTAGCAGCCATTCCAAGATCCAAGACCTCTGAGTCAAGTGAAAGCCGTTTGGCAATTTGGGGGAAATCAAAGGAGTTATTTGTGTTTCATGCTACAAGGGCAGGATTCTACCCAAGTAAAGGCTTCACTACCCCACCTCATCAAGTCCCAGTGTAGGCAGTTACCATGCTGGTATAAAATGCTCTCATTTTACTAGTATGGTGTCAGAAGAATGTCTTTACATGGACAAATGCAGACAACATAGGCCCAGGTTACCAAAATTATGTTATGTTTTACCTTCTCTTACTTGGGAAGCCCGTCTTAACTTGGCATGCTTTAAAAGTTCTTCAGGCAGTCATCTGTGAAATACCTAGTAAGCATCTGGCAGGTGTCAGGCCCTGGGTTTTAGAGCAACAATGGTGATCAGAACACAGCCCTTGCCTTCATGGAGGTTATTGACTAAGGAGTAAAAAATGCCACTGATCAAACAACCCCATGAAAGCATGACTTCCAGGCGTCTGGGTGGCTCAGTCAGTTGAGCATCTGCCTTCCGCTCGGGTCGTGATCCTGGGGTCCTGGGTTCAAGTCCCACATCAGGCTCCTTCCTCGGCACGGAGCCTGCTTCTCCCTCTGCCTGCTGCTCCTTCTGCTTGTGCTCTGTGTGTGTGTGTGTGTATGTGTGTGTCTCTCTCGGCAAATAAATAAAATCCTTAAAAAAAAAAAAAAATGACTTCCAATAGTGCTAGTTCTGTAAAGGAAAAGTACAAGAATTATATCAGGGCATAACAAGAAACCCCGACCTGAGGAATGAGAAGGTTCCAGACATTGGGAACAGCATGTGCAAAGGCCCTGGGAGAATTTAAGGGAATAATACTGCAGCCATTTCCCTCTATGTTATTTCTGTCATGTATTCATGATTAAATGTTCTAAGTTTACACAATAAAACCTCAATTTCCAATGTCTATAAATTCTTTAGTTTACTAAGGGAAGTACCACATGGCCTGGGTAAATAAAACCAGATTTAGTGCTCCAGGGTGGTGTTTTTTTAAATTAACTTTTCTAAATCCTGTCACTTTTCCAGCATTTATTAAATTTATAACAAAGCTGTCTTAAAATTCCTCATGCCCACCCTCCCCAACCCCTTGGGTTTTCTGAGTATTTCCAGTACTGTCTCTCTCAAACATTCCTTCCATGAGAGTATATTCTGTAGTCAGTGGAGAAGAATATCATCCCTATGCTGTTTTGTAAGTATCTTCATTTCTCTCTCTCTTTTTTAAGATTTTATCTGTTTATTTGTCAAAGAGAGAGAGAGCACACACAAGAAGGGAGAGCAGCAGCCAGAGGGAGAACAGACCCTCTACTGAGCAGGGAGCCAGATGCAGGGTTCAATCCCAGGACCCTGGAATCATGACCTGAGCCGAAGGCGGATGCTTAACCAACTGGGTCAACCAGGCGTCCCTAAGCATCTTCATTTCTTCCGCCAAATCTGCAGAGGGGCCCACTAGTGCCAAACCCCATGCAGGAACTCCAGCATCAGGGAGCAGCCATCCCACCCTACTCCTTCCTCAAGAGCTCTAACTTTAATCACTCATCCAACCCAAGTCTAGCCTTCTGCTCAGTTCTTCTCCAGAGAGCAAGTGGAATAAAATCTGGGTGATCAGCGATCCTGGGCTGTGGTCTTGCTTCATTAGCTTTTCTGCCTTGTCACTTCCAGAAGGTGCACGGGAGAAGAATGAGGCACAAACAAGTCAGCTGCAAGAGAAAGGGAGCAGGGGGCGACAGTAGAAAAGTCTTTCCCCGGAACAACTCCTCGGTCTCATATTTATTAGAAAGTGGGTAACAACCAACAAAGAAGCCGGAGTAAATTAGACATTGACCATGAGTCTTGTAGATACGTAAGAATAAAGGCAAAACATGTCTGGTCACATAGTACATGACCTACAGTGAGCAAGCCCAAATGGAAGGATTGTCTGACTAACTGCAGGTGCTCTCTGGGGAAGGGGAGATAACGGGAAAATAAAGCAGGCGGCATTCCACCCTGAGCGAGCCAGGCGTCCCCAGCTGCTTGGCTTCAAGGACATCTATCGTCCTCTCCCCCAGAGGCCTGTTGCCAGTACATGTTTTTCTTAAGGCTGTATCTAAGCATGCTTGATGGCTAGTGTAGTTTCTCATGGGTTATATTTTAAGCAGTACGTTGTTCTGAGGGACAGTTACACTGCCTCCTAAGACCACCACCTCACCCTGCTTCCAACTGGATCTATCTAATCTCTACCTATCCCGATGTGTCCTGCCTAAATGCACGGCCAAATTCCATTCCTAACAGGGATCTCCGAAGTATGACAATGAAATCAGTCTCTCTCCTTACCCGTTGTGTCTTCCTCACACAACTCCCCTGCAGGGGTCCACCACTTAAACCTCGGCCTCATCCTGTCTCCAGAGCTGGTTGCTGAGAACCAGAGTCCCAGGGGGCTTTCCCAGTGCCATCAACAGAATAGCCCTGTATCAGTAGTGTTCTAGTAGCAAATGGATGGTACATTCATATTGGGATAATTGATTTAACAGATAATTTAATAGAGGGACTATTGACAAAGATGCAAGAAGGGTGGAGGAAACCATGAGTATTTGTACAACATTCAAAGGCTAGTAACATCAGGGTGTTACCTTCCTGGGCCTGAAAGGACAAGTCTGAAGAGCAGCAGCACTAATTACATGGCAGGCTTCCAGGAAAGCCAGACTCCAAGCCAGGTCCTCCTCCTCACAGCCTTGTCTATGTATGCAGACCCCTCGCTAAACCCCTGTGTAGGGGTTACCCTTCTGCACAGGGTTTTCCTGCCTCTAACCTCAGGCCTTCCTATGAACCTGAGGGCCACAGGCACCTGGCTGAGCCCACCTGCCCCTCCCAGGTTCTCCCTCCTCCTCAGCTGAAGATCTGGGAATGGTGCTAAGTTACCACTTTGGTCCTCTGACCTCCCTTGCCTTTTGGTTAGCTGGTGACTGGTTCTCAATCAGACTGAACTTGGAAGTCATGGCCAGTTTGGTTAGTTGGTTTTTGGTTTTGGTTTTGGTTTTGGTTTGGGTTGGTTGATTGTTTTTTTTTGTTTGTTTGTTTTTTAGTATTTTATTTATTTGAGAGAGAGAACGAGAGAGAGAGCATGAGCTAGGGGGAAAGGGTAGAGGGAGAGAGAGAAGCAGACTCCCCCACTTAGCGGGGAACTCCATCCCAGGAACCTGAGATCATGACCTGAGCCAAAGGCAGATGCTTCACCAAATGAAGCACCCAGGCACTCCTATCCTGCCAGTTCTTAAGACAACTCTTCAGAGACCCTCCTTTTCCATAGGTTGGTTCTGTTGACAGCTTTGGTAGCTGTGTCCAATTTGTTTCCCAGGCTTATCCATCAAGGGGGTGGGGGTTGGGGGTGGAGGATCTTTCCACCATCCCTTTCCTCCTCTGTGGGTCACTATTGCAGAGAACGCCAAGGAAGAAGTTTTGATACTCCCAAAGAAATTTAGTGAAGCTGCCCTGCTTTTATTCACTCACCATTATAGAGCCCCTCCCTCTGAGGCGGGGTCAGGGCCATGCAAGCCACATTCACAGGCTGGACCCTTTCCCAGGTGTTCCTAGGGAAACCCTTCTGACAACAGACTGCTGTCTGGTCTCCCCCCCACTCCCCCCCCCCCCGCCCAAAAAAAAAAAAAAAAAAAAAAAAAAAAAAAACTGCTCCAGACATACCCGGATGCATCTGAATCTGGCAATCCTGGTTCTCAGGACACCAGGCTGTCCCACCAGGAGCTGGATGGAGGGCTCAATCTCACAACTGCCAGATCATGACCTGAGCTGAAACCAAGAGTCAGAGGCTTAGCCGACTGAGCCACTCAGGTGTCCTGTCCCACAGACTTTCTAATATTCTTTCTGATCAGCTGTCAGTGCCGAAGTCATGCAGCCCAATTTGTTAAATGCTCTCTGTCCAGTGGTTGGGATTTCAGGAAGTTGCCAATTCCTGCCTATGCTCTTTTTTTTTTTTTTTTTTTTTTTGATCATTGGGTTTTTAAATAGGAAAAAAATGTGAATGTAAAATAATGTTTACCAAGATCATATAGTAATACAGTAAATACTCATGATAGAACATTAAGTCATAAAAGTAGGGTGCGGGGCAGGATTTCAACTAAGTGAAAAATAAAACAAATGAAATAAGTAAAAACTTGAGCACGTAAAAAAAGGTGGTAAGAATACCTTTTTTTTTTTTTTAAGATTTTATTTATTTGACAGACAGATCACAAGTACGCAGTGTTAGGGTCCGTGATCAAAGGAACGAGACTGACACAAAGCGAAAATCAAACAAAGCTTTATTTCCCACCAAGCATCGAAAATCAAACCGACCGGTCAGGGCCATCTCTTAAGAAGAGGCGACGACAACAAGGACGCCACTCCCGACGACAAAGAGACGATGACAATGAGGACGATAATGCCGCTCCCCAGATGAGGCCGCTCCCCAGACGAGGCCACTCCCAAAGACGAAGAGGCGATGACAGCGACGATGACAACGAGGACGACAACCCCGATGACACAGACTCTGCTCCCCATGACGCCACTCTGACAAGGCCGCTCCCCAGAGGAGGCCACCATTCCAGACGAGGCCTCTCTACCACGAGGCCGCTCCCAAGACGAGGCCGCTCTGGATGACACCGATCGGGACCAGGCCGCACGCCGATGAGGCCACATGCCCACGAGGCTGCTCCCCGGAATGACGCCGCTCTGGCGAGGCCGCTCCCAGCGGGGCTGCGGATCCGGGCAGCGAGGGCCCCTCGCAGCGGGGCCGCGGTTCCGCGGCAAGGCCGCTCCCGGCGGGGCTGCGGCTTGGAGCTGTGAGGCCGCTTGCGGCTCTGGGCTGCAAGGCCGCTCCGGGTGATGAGGCCGTTCGCAGCAGGACTGCTCTCCGGCGGTAGGGGCGGCGCGGTTCCCAACAACTATCACTACCGCGGCTATTCTGACAGCTATCCTAAGGGCTTTCCCAACTAACGGTTCTAACTCCTCCTACTACTCCTACTACTCTCCCCCCACACCCTCCCACACCCCCCACCCCTCTCCTCCGCCCATCCTCACAAACTAATCTTTATAGAGGTGGTTGAGCCCAGCCCACACACAGGTGGCCAATGGGATTTCAACTCACCTCAGTAAATATATGTGCACCCCACTGATTGGATGTCTCCATCCGGCCTGGCCCACCCCTATATCCGGGGTTTACAAGTAAGTTCCTCTGGGAGGGGCAGGCCCTTACAGGCAGGGAGGCAGGCAGAGAGAGAGAGAGAAGAGGATGCAGGCTCCCCGCTGAGCAGAGAGCCCATGCGGGGCTTGATCCCACGACCCGGAGATCATGACCTGAGCTGAAGGCAGAGGCTTAACCCACTGAGCCACCCAGGTGCCCCAAGAAGACCTTTTTAAATACAACTCTGGGTTCTGGGGGAAAGTCCTCTCAACTCAGAGTGCCTCCTCTGATTCTCTGTCAGGCGGCCCCCAGCCACATTTCTGTCCCAGACCTCGGGGTGTGCCTTGATCAGTAGAAAAGACACCATTACTAGGAATTTTATTTTATCCAAGGTAAGGAAAAGCTATACGTAAAAGTTGGAGAGTTTGGGGTGCTCTGGAATAGGAGGGATGGGAAGAGTCTAAACGGAGAAGGGAACACCAAAACCTGACAACAGGGCAGGGTCAGACTGAAAAGACAATGAAAAAATCCCTAGGAAAGGGAGGGGAGGCATGTTAAATTTATCAGTGTTTCCCATTATCTTCTGTACTGTATTAATACTTCTTTACTACCCTCCCCCATCTTCAGTAAAATTGTCTGATAGCAAGAATCTCCTAATATTGATATTTGGGGATGTAAAAGAGAAAAGGTCTTGGGAAACTATCATGTGGACCAACACAGGTGCTGATATAAGACAAGACCTCTTGTATCAGCCAAGACGGGCCAAGCTACAGCAAACACATACAAAACAAACAAATAAACCAGATGGAAGACTCAGCAGCCAAGACACATCAAAGTTGTTTCTTATATCACAAGCCAATGCAGGTCAGGTAGCTCTTCTGCATGGCTTTCCTTCAATGACTCAGAGATTCCTGTAGGTCCCATCCTACATTTCCACCCTTAGGAGCCCCTGACTACTTGATGTGTGGCCAGTGACACTACTAAGGCAGTGCCTAGAAGAAAGCATAAACCTTTAAATTTATATACTAAAAAATAGGAAGGGTTGAAAACCAATGATCTAAGATTCCAACTCAAAGGCTAGAAAAAAAACAGCAAATTAAATCCAAAAAAAGGAGAAGGGAAGCAAAAAGGTAAGAGCAGAAATCAATTTAAGAAAAAAAGACACAATAGAGTACATCAACAAAGCCAAAATCTTAATCTTTAAGTAGATTAATATAATTAATAAAACCCCCTAGCAAGGAGCACAGAGGTGGTACAGTCGATTAAGCCTCCAACTCTTGGTTTCAGCTCAGGTCGTGATCTCTAGGGTTGTGAGATTGAGTCCCATGTGAGGCTCTGCATGCAATGGGGAGTCTGCAGAGTCCGCTTGGGATTTTTTCCTTCTTCCTCTTCCTACTGCTCTGTCCCTCACCCCCTCCCCCAATCACATTCGTGCTCTCTCTCTCTCTCTCTCTCTCTCACTCTCCTTCTAAATTAAATAAACAAATAAAATTAAAAAAAAAAAACACCTTAGCAAGACAAATCTAGAGGGGAAAAAAAGGGGGGAGAGAGACAACACAGATACCAAAATCAAATATTGAAATTTTCACCCTCCACTACGAATTTTATATACATTAAAAGGATAACGAGAGGATATCATAAACAACTTTATGTTAATAAATTGACACTCTGTTTGCCCATATTTAGGCCAATAAATCGGAAGATTAAGGTGAAATATACAAATTCCCTAGAAACCAATTTACCAAAATTACTGCAAGAAGAAATTTAAAAACACCGAATGTCTTATATCTATCAAAGAAATTGAATCTGAAACTAAAACTCTTCCCACAAAGAAAACTGCAGATTCAAACGTCTTTACAAAAATTTAGTCCAAATAATGCTGATCTAAACAAATGCATCCAGAGAATAGAGGAAAAGAAATATCCAAACTCATTTTTATAAGGTTTGCCAAACTTGATACCTTGGTATCAAGAAAGACATTACAAGTAAAGAAAATTATTGGCCAATATTGCAGGCCGGGAAATGTAGAGGAGTCCATGGTGAGCCCATGTGGTAAGCGACAACAGTCTCCACCAGAGTATACTCTTCTTCCTACAAGTAAAACACCTTCAACTGGTCCCTGTGGAAGACAATGCAAAGTCCAATATGCCATTGTCTCTCGTAGTCCTCTCCATCAAGATCAGATGCAGCTTCTCTTAGGCTGAAGCCCTGGGAACTAAAAAGGCAAGTCGTCTGCCTCATCATACCCATGCCAACCCACAAATATACAATAATGGATCAGGAATAGGATAACTTCAGTAAGCACTCCCGTTCAGAAGGGGGAAGACTGAGGGGCGCCTGGGTGGCTCAGTAGGTTAAGTGTCTGACTCTTGATTACAGCTCAGGTCATGATCTCGGGGTCATGAGATTGAGCCCCATGACCACAGGGGCATGGAGCCTGATTCTCTCTCTCTCTCTCTCTCCTTCTGCCCCTCCACCCCCACCCCCCACTCATGCACACGTGCTCTCAATCCCCCCCCCATAAATAAATCTTTAAAAAAACAAAAAAGGGCAGGGGGAGCCTGAGAGACCTACAGAGGTCACTGTTCCACAGACACACTGGTATTAAAATTCTGAAATACCAATGGGCAGATATCAAAGCTGCCTAGCCTGGGGCACGAGCTGTCTCATCCTTTGTGATCCTTGGCTCCTTCCTGGACCCTTATTCTCCTTGGCTCCATCTAAAGAGAGAGATGGGGAGAATGCTGTCCCTAGGGACTGTGCAACTTCCTGCCAGAGGTTGTTTTAAGGCTTAACTAATAAATTTAGGCTTTTTACACAAACTTGTGGTTTCTTTAACAATATAGTTTTCTCAAAAACTTGTTAAGCTTCTAGACTGTTGGCATCCAGACCATTCCATTTGCCCATATCCATACTCAGTGTTCTTTTGTAACACACAGTCTTCGAATTTGCTTTATTCTTATGGCTTCTTGCCCCCAGGCTTTCTCTTTCAACGTGATAGTGATTTTCTTGAAGCTAGCTAAAACAAAGAACACACGTTTAATCAGATATTTTCCATGATTCACTTTAATCAGCTGAAACATCTTCTTGGGCCTTTGTCACGCAAAGCCTTTTAAATTTCCATCTCTTACTATTTGGGACCTAGACACGGCCAGCTTTTCTAAGTTTACTGACCTCAGTATTCTGGACTTTGTCTATACCATTTAATTTCTGCTGACAAAACAGCCAAATATATTCTTTTTTCATTTTAAATTGAGATATGCTTCTCGAATCTTATACATGCAGTAATGTTTCCCCATTTTAGAATGCATAATTCAGTGGTTTTTAGTACATTCACAGAGTTGTGCAACCATCACCACTATCTAATTTCAGAATATTTTCATCACCCCAAAAAGAAATATAACTGGGGTGCATGGGTGGCTCAGTCACTTAAACATCTGCCTTCACCTCAGGTCATGATCTCATGGTCCTGGGATCAAGCCCCACATCAGGCTTCCTGCTCAGCAGGGAGCCTGCTTCTCCTCTCTCTATGCCCCTCCGCCCCATAGAGCTCTCTTGCTCACTCTCTCTCTCTATCTCTCAAATAAATAAAATCTTTAAAAAAAAAAAAAAAAGAGTTCGAAGCTTAACCAACTAAACCGCTCAGGTACCCCAGAATTGTTTTCTTAATTTCATTTTTCTTAACTTCATTTTTTCATTACTAGTACATAGAAATACAAACTAATTTTGTATATTGATCTTATACCCTATATTCTAGAGATTTTTTTGTGGATTTTCTATATTCAAGAATATGCCATCTGCAAACAGAGATCATTTTACCTCTGTTCAAATCTAGATGCTTTGCATTTCATTTCATTTCATTTTCTTGACTAAGTTCCCTGGCTAGAGCCCACAGTACATTGTTGAATAAAAGTTACAAGAGTGGACATTCTTTTTTTAATTCCTGATCTTAAGGATAAAGATTTCATTCTTTTACCATTAAGTACTGTGTTAGCAGTGGGCGGGTGGATGGTTGTAGGTGCTTTTGAGCAGATTGTGAAATTCCCTTCTAGTCCTAGTTTGTTGAGCATTTTTAATCATGAAAAGGTGTTGGATTTTGTCAAATGTTTTTCTTCATTTGTTGAAATGATTACATGTTTTTTGTCCTTTATTCTATTAATATGGTATATTGTATTTATTGATTTGACATGTTGAACCAATCCTGCACCCCTGAGATAAATCCCACTTGGTATATAATACTTTGTACATACTACTGGATTCAGTTTGCTGGTATTTTGTTCAGGATATTTGCATCTATATTCATAAGTGATATTAGTCTGTAGTTTTCTTTGCTTGGGATACCTTACTCTACTCTGCCTTTGCCATAAGAATAATACTGGTCTCATCAATTGACTTTGAAAATACTCCCTCCTCTTAGATTTTTTGGAAGTATTTGTGAAGTATTGAGGTTAACTCTTCTTTAAACATTTGGTAGAATTAACCAGTGAAGCATCTGTCCTCTGTTTTTCTTTGTGGCAAGTTTTTTTTTTTTTTTTTTTAATTACCAATTCAATCTCTTTACTTGTTTGAAGTCTATTATGGTGTTCTATTTCTTCTGGGGACACCTGAGTGGCTCAGTTGGTTAAGACTCTTGATCTCGGCTCATGTCACAATCTCGGCTCAGCATTATGATCTCAGGGTTCTGGGATCAAGACCCTCATCAGGCTCTGTGTTCAGCGGGGAGTCTGCTTGCAATTGTCTCCCTCTCCTTCTGCCCTTCCCCACAGCTAATGTGCTCTTTCTCTCTCAAATAAATAAATGAATCTTAAAAAATTGCTTTCTATTTCTTCTTGAGATGGTCTCAGTAATTTATGCCTTTCTAAAAATTTGTTCATTTCATCTAGGTAATTTAATTTGTTGCCGTGTAAGTGTTCATGGTGTTCCTTTATATTCCTTTTTATTTTTGTAAGGTGGGTAGTAATGACCCCTCTTTCATTCCTGACTTTAGTAATTTGAGTTTTCTCTTTTTTTTCTTGGTCATTCCAGGTAGAGGCTTGTCAATTTATTGATTTTGTTGATCTTTAAAAAAACAAAAACAAACAAACAAATAAACAAACAAAAAAAACACCCAACTTTTGGTTCTGTTAATTTTCTTTATTTTTTTTTTTAGATCCCAGGACCCTGGGATCATGACCTGACCTGAAGGCAGAGACGCTTAATGACTGAGCCACCCAGGAGCCCCTCTTTATTGTTTCTTCTTATTCATATTTTATTTATTTCTGATCCAATCTTTGTTATTTCCTTCCTTATGCTTGCTTTGAGTTTAGCTTGCTCTTCTTCTAATTCCTAAAGGTGAAAGCTTAGGTTCTTGATTTGACATCTTTTTTCTCTTTCAATAAAGGTGTTTATAGGGGCACCTGGGTGGCTCAATGGGTTAAAGCCTCTGCCTTCAGCTCAGGTCATGGTCCCAGGGTCCTGGGATCGAGCCTCGCATCGGGCTCTCTGCTCAGCGGGGAGCCTGCTTCCTTCTCTCTCTCTCTGCCTGCCTCTCTGCCTACTTGTGATCTCTCTTTCTGTCAAATAAATAAATAAATAAAATCTTTTAAAAAATAAATAAATAAAGGTGTTTATAGCTATAAATTTCCCTTGCGCTGTTTTCATTATATCCTATAAGACTTTAGTATGCTATGTTTTCATTTTTATTCATCTCAAATCCTTTTCTAATTTCCCTTTGATTTCTTCTTTGACCATTGACTATTCAGTAGAAATATGTTTCATTTCCACATATTTGCGAATTTCCTTCTGTTACTGATTTCTAATCTCATTCTATTGTGGTCAGGGAATGTGCATTCTTCTAAACCTTTTAAATTCATTGAGACTTGTTTTATGGCTTGACATATGAATATGTCCCATTACAGAGAATGTTCCATGTGCACTTGATAACAATGTATATTCTGATGTTGTTGAGTGGAAGATTTTTTTGCTATTATGTTAGGCTTAGTTTGTTTATGCTGTTGTTCAAGTCCCTATATATTTCTCTCTTTTTTTAAGTTTTTTTTTTTTAATTCATGAGAGACAGAGAGAGAGAGGCTGAGGGAGAAGCAGGCTCCCTGCTGAGCAGGTAGCCCAATGCAGGACTCAATCTCAGGACCCCGGGATCATGACCTGAGTCGAAGACAGATGCTTAACCATCTGAACCACCCAGGTGCCCCTATCCTTCTTTTTTTTAAAGTAGTTTTTTTAGGGGCATCTGGGTGGCTTAGTCATTAGCCATCTGTGTTCAGCTCAGGTCATGATCCCTGCTCCCTGCTCAGTGGGAAGTCTGCTTCTCCCTCTCCCACTCCCTCTGTTTGTATTCCCTCTCTTGCTGTCTCTCCTGTAAAATAAATAAAATATTTTAATAAATAAATTTTTAAAAAACTACTTTTATAAAAGTAGTTTTATTTATTTATTTATTAAGATAGAGCATGCATTGAGATAGTTCCAGTCTCCAACAGTAGTTTTCCTCTCAGACCAATAAGCTGTTACAGCAGTGGCCTTAGAGATACCTAACTTTGTGTATTCGTACAGATCTTCCTCAACTTACAATGAGTTCTGTCCCAATAAACCCAATGTAGGTTGAAAATATCAGTCAAAACGCATGTCCTATATGTAACCTACCAAACTTCGCAGCTTAGCCTAGCCTGCCTTAAATGTGCTCAGAACACTTACCTTAGCCTACAACTGGGCAAAATCATCTAACGCAAAGCCTATTTTATTGTAAAGTGTTACATAGCTCATATAATTTATTGAATACTGTACTGAAAGTGAAAAACAGAATGGTTGTCAGTGTATCAGTTGTTCACCCTTCTGGCTGCATGGCTGACTGGGAGCTATGGTTCATTGCCACTGCCTAGTGTCACGAGAGAGTATTGTACTACATATTGCTAGCCTGAGAAAAGGTCAAAATTCAAAATCCAAAGTATGGTATTATTTTTACACCATCATAAAGTCAAAAAATTCTAGGTTGAACCACCATAAGACAGGAACCTTCTGTAAAATAATTATATTGTTTGGAGTATAAGATACAATATGATAATAAATAAACCTCAAAATTTAAGTGGTCTAACCTAACAAAAGTTTATTTCTCACTCATGTCACCATCTAATCAATGCAGGTCAGGTAACTGTCCAACATGGCTTTCTCCAAGGAGCAAGGAGCAACTTACAGGTGGCAATTTTACCATCTCATTATGACCCATTATGAGACACAGAGAGTGGCTGATAGTGCGGGGTGGGGATGGGGGTTATTGCCAAGCTTGAAAATAACACATATCCCTTCAGCTCACACCTAATGGGCCGGACATAGTCACATGTCCCCAACTCAATTGCAACAGAGATGAAAACTTTATGGGAACCCATCGATATTTGACGATTGCCAGTAGTCTCTACCATACTCCTATTCCCTAAACATACCAGAATTTCACCTTTGAAAGGGGAGAAGCATGATCAGAACCCACTATTTTATAAATTAGGCCATCCAGAACTGAAGTTGGTATCATGGTTATGTGGTGTAGGCTCTGGAGTCAGGATGTCTGGGTTCAAATCTTAAATCTACTACTTAATATAATTACATCACCAAAGACACCAAAGTAACCCCTGTAAACTTCAGTTTGCCCATCTGTAAAGTGGGGATTAAGTAGTACCTACCTTTTAGATCTACTGTCAAGGTGAAATGAGACAAACTACGTAAAACAGCACTGTACCTTACACATGGTAAGTATGTAATAGATGTTACCGATTATTAGTTAAAAAGCTGGAAAATAATGAGACAGGAAATAAAACCTTTCAGTGAATGTTATTGCTGTTCATATTTTCCTCTGTTTGCCTGATTGGGAATGTGTTTGTCTGGGGGCTCCAAGCAGTGGCAGGAAAGTACATGGCCAGACAGAAGAGGCACTAATGGGCTTATTTATATGAGATGAACAGGAATCTGATAATGGTATTAGCGCTTGCAAGTGCATGGTCCAAGCCTGTGAATGCTCCCTGAGGACTTAGAGTGGAAAAGCTTAATTGGAGTACAATTTAAATCTCATCACAACCTTCCTTGAAGAACAGAGCTGCCAGCACAGTGGCAAGAAACTTGGACTCCACTTCAACTACCTCTGATACTCCAAACCCCATGGCTCAGCCGAGCTCGGGATGAGGGACCGGAGGGAGCCCAGTGAGTGTGACTCTATCGACTTCCCTCTGAGCAGGCTGGACTATGGAATCTTGTTGCAGCTGCAGCTAAGAGGTGAATCCGCAAAGAGCCCAGAGAAATAAAGGACTGACCTGAGCTGAGTGTGGTCAATCCCATATTTGAATTCAGGGTCTTCATCTGCGAGATGGTAGAGCCCCGTGGTTAAAAGCATAGGTTCTGGAGTCAAACCCCATCTCCGACCCTGCATTAGCTGTATGAGCCTAAACTAGTCACTAACTCCTCTAAACCTATAAGTTTTTATCCATAAGCGGGGATTGATGTTATTTTGTTGGTTGGCTTCTATTTGCCCCTGCACACCTTGACTTACGTCCTAGGAGGCTGGTCCATAACAACTGAATCAAGGGACTCCATTGCTCTCTGGCTTCCGGTTGTGTCCAAGAAATGTGCAGGTGGGAGGAGAGTGAAATCTTGGTATTATTCCCCTACATCCCACACTGTGGGTTGCCGCAGGCTGGTTGTAATCTTCTCCCAAAGACCACAGCTACTTATCAGGAAGGCTTTTCCTTATAGCTGTTTCCACAGGTTCCAAAAACCACCGCCTCCTCTTTCCTTTTCAGACCTGGCATGGGAACACTTCCCCACTATCACTAGCCCCAGGATACTCTAACATCCCTTGCTTTCCCTAAACTCTTCCTATTTAACCCCCTTATTAAGTGTTCTTCAATTACCCACTTTTGAGTGCTGGGACCTTGACTGGTACAACTACATGCTTACAGTAGATATACCTTTGGGCAGCTAACAGGTTCACAGTGACTCTCTTTGTTTGAGAACTGCCCATAGAAAAAGGTGGTCGACCTTGTACTACGTGTCCCCTTCAACCCAATTGGTTCAAGGCTAGACACCTGACTCAAGATGGGCCAATTAGATTCTCCCTCCAAAAAAATGTGGCTTCTGAAACACAGCAGCAACTAGAAACCAATAGGATTGCACCAGGTTTATCCCCAAATCCACCTTCTAAAGAGCCTACAAAACCACGCAAGAGTGGGATCCTATCCTTCCAAGTTTTGACTGTTCAACTCTTCCTCCTATCCCATGAGATATCCTATTATCCATCCTCTCAGTACATTTTTTCTTCTTTAACGAGCCAGAGTTGGTTTCTGCTGCTTATATTCCAAAGAACCTCAATAAACACAACACCTCATAGAATTTTTATGAGGTAATATGTGGGGTAGTTAGCATGGTGCTTGGTGTATGGCAAGCTCCCAGTAATTTGTAGCATTTATTATCTATAAAAGTGGAACTAATAAGAGAATGGGAAGACAAGTCACAGACTGGGAGAAAATATTTACAAAAGACATATCTGATAAAGCACTGTTATCCCAACAACAATAAGAAAATGAACCCAATTTAAAAATGGGTAAAAGATGTTAACAATTACCTCACCAAACACAGACGGCAAATAAGCATATAAAAAGGTGTTCAAAGTCACATTTCATCAGGGAATTGCAAATTAGAACAACAATGAGGGGCGCCTGGGTGGCTCAGTTGGTTAAGCATCTGACTTTTGATTTTGGTTCAGATCATGATCTCAGGATCCTGGGATGGAGTTCCCCATCAGGCTCCCTGCTTGACTGGAAGTATGCTTCTCACTTTCCCTTTGTGCTCCCCCCACCTCAAATAAATAGATAGAATATTTTAAAAACAAAGACAACAACAGTGAGACACAACTACACATCTGTTAGAATGGCCAAAGCCAAACACTAACCACTGATAAGGACATGGAGCAACCGGGGCTCTCATTCATTGCCGGTGAGAATGCCAAATGGTACAGCCACTTTGGAAGACGGTTTACAGATTTTTATAAAACTAAACATACTCGTGTTATACAATCCAGTAGTTGTGGGTATTTTCCCACGTGAGCTGAAAACTTCTATCCATACAAAAATCTGCACACAAACATGTATAGCAGCTTTGTTCATAATTGCCAAAACGAGAAAGCAACCAAGATGTCCTTCAGTAGATCAACGTATAAGTAGACTGTGATACGTCCAGACAATGGAATATTATTCAGCTCTAAAAAGAAATGAGCTATTAAGCCATAAAAAGACATGGGGGGGAATGCATTTTTTAATTTTTTTTAATTTTTATTTATTTGACAGACAGAGATAACAAGTAGACAGAAAGGCAGCCAGAGAGAGAGAGAAAGGGAAGCAGGCTCCCTGCCAAGCAGAGAGCCCAATGCAGGGCTTGATCCCAGGACCCCGGGATCATGAACTGAGTCAAAGGCAGAGGCTTTAACCCACTAAGCCACCCAGGCTCCCTGGAAATGCATATTTTTTTTCAAATGTATATTATTAACAGGAGAAGCCAACCTGAAAAAGCTATATATACTATATGATTCCAACTACATTCTGCAAAAGGCAAACTATGGAGACAATGAAAAGATTAGTGGTTCCCAGGGCTTGGGCAGAGGGAGAACATAGAGGAATTTCAGGGCAGTGAAATTACTCTGCATGATATTATAATGGTGGATACCTGTCTTTATACATTTGTCTTTATACATAGAGTGGGGTTCACCAAGAGTGAACCCTAAACTATGGGCTTTGGGTGATGATGATGCATCAATGTAGGTTTATCAGTTGTAATGAATGAACCACTCTGATGGGGGGTGTTGATAGTGGGAGAGATGGGTGGCAGCAGGGGGTATATGGGTATTCTCTGCACTTTCCATTCATTTTTCTGTGGACATAAAACCTCTCTAGAAAATGAAGCTTACTGGGACGCCTGGGTGGCTCAGTCGGTTAAGCCACTGCCTTCAGCTCAGGTCATGATCCCAGGATCCTGGGATCGAGTCCCATGTGGGGTTCCTTGCTCAGCAGGGAGCCTGCTTCTCTCTCTGCCTCTGCCTGCTTGTGCTTTCTCTCTCTCTCTTTCTGACAAATAAATAAATACATAAAATCTTTTAAAAAAAATAAAATGAAGCTTACTAATTTTTTTAAGGTGGAAAAAAAGTGGAATGAATAATCGCCCCACAGAATTTATGAAAATTAAATGAATCCATGTTGTCTCTATGAAACTCTGATGGGCTCCCATAGGACTCAGGTCTGGAAAGTTAACCTGGGTAAATCTCAGCCAGTTCTAATGTCCTACAAGAGAGATAATATTAACAATGCCACAGACTGGGGTGCTGGGTGGCTAAGTTGGTTAAGCATCCAACTCTTAATCTGAGTTTGGGTCTTGATCTTGGGGGCATGAATTCAAACTCTACATTGGGCTCCATGATGGGCATGGAGGCTACTTAAAAATTAATTAATTAATTAAAATAAATTACTAAAAATTAAAAACAACAACAGTAACAACAATATCATAGACTGATACAGTGCAGAAATGGACAAGATATTTTGTCTGAGTTTCCTCATTTGGAAACTGCTCTCTCCTTCTCCCAAAGGAGACTTATGAGACTGTCAATCAAGTCATGGAAAGGCAACTGATTAAGTGGGTCAAAGAGCCCTCCATTCTCTGGTCACAAGAAAACTCGAGACACCTAAGCAAAGACCAATTAGATGGGTGCTTGGGTGGCTCAGTGAGTTGAGTCTCTGCTTTCAGCTCAGGTCTTGATCTCAAGTTCCTGGGATTGAGCCCCGCATCAGGCTCTCTGCTCGGTGGGGAGCCTGCTTCCCTGCTCTCTCTGCCTGCCTCTCTGCCTACTTGTGATCTCTGTCTGTCAAATAAATAAATAAAATCTTTAAAAAAAAAAAAAAGACCAATTAGAGTTTTTCTGTAGAATTAGTTGAGTTACTGGAATAATCTCTCTTCTTTTAAGGTCACAAACTTAAGGATAATTAAAGCCTGAAGTCTCTGAGATTCTTTCAACATGTGGGGAAAATGTGCTAGAAAAGAAACCCAACATAGAAGGAAGCCAGCCCAAAAGACAGAGGAAAATAGAGAAATGGATTCCTGGTGAATTTGAAGGTTTCTTGATCCACCTATGCCTAAAGCTGAAACTTGGAGTTTTCATTTATGAAAACCTATATGCTCTCTTTTTGCCTATGCTGATTTTTTTTTAATTTTTATTTATTTATTTGACAGAGATCACAAGTAGGCAGAGAGGCAGGCAGAGAGAGAAGGGGAAGCAGGCTCCCCACTGAGCAGAAAGCCCGATTCGGGGCTCAATCCCAGGACCCTGGGATCATGACCTGAGCGGAAGGCAGAGGCTTTAACCCACTGAGCCACCCAGGCGCCCCGCCTATGCTGATTTGAGATGGATACTTGTTACTTGCAGCTGAGTTAGTCCTATCATTATATAAGCCTTTCTTTTAAAAAGTTTAGATACTTTCCCAGTTATATCCTTTGTCTTAATAAAAGCCCTGGAAAGTGATTAGCGGCAGAAATTTTTCTTTTCATTTTTCTGGTAGGAAAAAGCTAATATGTTAAGAAACTTTTTCAAATTTACATAAGAAGTCAATGTTGGTGCCAAGTGTAGAACAGCAGTCCCATCAGGCCCACATTATGCCTTTCATGAGTTCCAAACACTTCTGCCTCATGAACAACTTCTTCTATAAGATGATATTTAAAATTGCATTTTATGAATAGATTGGTATAAGGTAAACATAATCCAGATTGGCTTCCTTGTTATATATTATTTTTCTATTCTTTTCTTTGTTCTTTTTTTTTTTAAGATACTACCTTTAAGTGGGACGCCTGGGTGGCTTAGTTGGTTGGACGACTGCCTTCGGCTCTGGTCATAATCCTGGAGTCCCGGGATCGAGTCCCGCATCAGGCTCCCGGCTCCATGGGGAATCTGCTTCTCCCTCTGACCTTCTTCTTGCCCATGCTCTCTCTCACTGTCTCTCTCTCAAATAAATAAATAAAATCTTAAAAAAACAAAAAAAGATATTATCTTTAAATAATCTCCGCACCCAATGTGGGACTCAAACTTACAACTCCAAGATCAAAAGTGGCATGCTTCACTGACTGAGCCAGCCAGGTGTCCCTTTTTGTTGTTTTAATAGAAACTAAAACAGGGCGCCTGAGATCAAGTCCAACCTCCGGCTCTTGGCTCAGCAGGGACCCTGCTTCTCCCTCTCCCTCTGAGACTCTCTCACTATCTCTCAAATAAGTAAACAAAATCTTTCAAAAGAAAAGAAAAAAAAAAAAAAACTTTTGACCTTAATGAGCCAAATGGGTGAGATGAACCTGAGTCATGTTTGCAAGAGAAAATAAAAAGTATGGAAATGAGATTCTCTATGTGAATATATTCGGTACCCTGTTGACCATAAGTCACTGAACAAATGTGAAGACTACTAATTACAAAAGGGTGCTCTCGGGAGGGTAATGTAAACGTGTGGCTCACGCACATAGTCATAAAATGGTTAAACACCAAAACCCCAAGTGGCTACAAAGAGGAGACGCTTAATGGTAGGAGAGCAGAGGATGGGGAATCCATGATTTTGGCAGTAAGAAGCCTTTTGCAAGTCAGCATACACCTCTGTCACTGGACCCTGTGCTCATGCCCCGGCCCAGCATGAGGCACTGCCAAGGAAAAGCAACCTTAGGCGCAGCAGGAAGCTGACAGACACTCCGATGGGTCTAAGTCCTCCTCTTCCACTGGACAAGCCTGGCAGAAGCTGCCAAGAGGGATGTGGGCCAGTGAGGAGCTTTGGAAGCAAGGCTGGAAAGAAAGTTTATACCCAGGTGGCCACTGGCAGGGCGAGGCCCAAAAGCCTGGACCAAATGGCAGGGGCAAAGAGGTAAAATGAAGTCAAAGGTGAAAAAATGCCAGGTCAGGAATGAGAAGGATCAGGAGTGAGTCAGAACACAGTGTGCGAAGCTGTCAGAAGAGGATCGTGTGCAAAGTCGTGCCTAGAAGGCATGTTTTAGGGACCTGTTTTAACGTGGTGATGACTCCACAGCCCAAAGGCAGTTGCTGGTACCCTAAGGAGTTCACACAGAGTCAGCATACTGGATGAAACGCAACAAAACTCAAAAACACAGTCACTGAAGATTTACTCCTTTACTGTGAACTCTGAACAACTGTTGTTGGAGAGCCAGGGAATTCTCCGCTTGTGATACTGGACTTCAAGGAAGTAAGTGGTTTCAGTGTGGGAATGTGGTATGCAGACAGCTTGAGATGCAGAAGGGGACTAAGAAAGAAAACCAGGCGAAGGTAAGACAACAAATGAAGGGGAGGACAGCAGATTCAGGACACAGATGTTGTCCTCTGCCCCATCTGGCTCTGGTTATCACAGTCCCCTAGCAAAGAGGGATTAGCATCAAGAAGCAAACAACGCTTCCATCTCCTTTGTGGTTTCTTGTGTGTGTGCATTTGCTTCAGTCCTACTGTGTGGGTTTCCTCCCCTCATGTCAGCTCAACCAGCCTCTGTGTTCTCATTGCCCTGAAGAACTCTAAGGGCAAGGCCTTGCCGGGACACTGGTAGAACACAAGAGACACTGGTTATTATAGAAAGACACCTTGGATAAGGAGGCTCCAACAGGCGGTCACCACTTCGATCCTAGTGCCCAGATGGAGGAGAAGGTAACCCCTTGCCCCCTCACCTCCTCAGAAACTGTAGAACAGGCCAGAACATTCGAGAGCAAGGCCTGAACAGGCTTCATTACTGTGTGGGTGTGCCCCACATTACATAAGCACATGGATTAATTAAGAAGCAAGGTCAGGACTAAGAACTGGGTCAGACATGAAGGGGCCCAAGAAACAACAAGTACTCAGATAACTGAGAACATGCCTGAGAACCAGCCAGGCAGCTGCACTGTTAAGTCAATAAGAACGTGTTGCTGGGAGATGCCCCGTCTCTGGAGGATGACTGAGCCTTTTTCTCTCGCTGTCTCTTCCTGTGCTGCTGAGGGAGGGACCGTCATGGCCCCAGGACGCAGCCATGGTGGGAGGGAGGGTGTCCTCTGAGGAAGCCCACGGTGGGGGTGGGGGTGGAGGGCAGGGGCTCCACATGGGCTGTGCTCTCCATGGCCCCCCGCAGCTCCCTCAGTTCACCTTTGGGGAGAGCCCGCCCCAGGTTGAGAGCAGGAGGGGGCGGATGCCCAGGCTTCAAGAGCTTGGCTCACCCCCTCCATGCTTCTGTAGAGACTCCGCAGGAGCACTCTTGGCCCTCTCAAGCCTCAATCACAAGCCTCAATCAGAATCCTCAATTACTCGTAAAGGCAGCACGCTCAGGTGCCTGGCTTCTCTCTTTGCCTTCTTCAAAGGGTTAAAGTTTTATCTCTCCATCTCTCTTTTTTTTTTTAATAAATATATTTGTTGCTATTTTTATTTTTGTTTTTCCCCAAACCAAAACTCCAAGGACCACTAGAAACACAAAGGAAAGGAAATCGTGATGAATAGTCACTTCCCAGACAATAGCCCAAACTCCTAGGAAGAGTTTGTGTCTTAACATCTGGCCCTGAGCTGCAGACCACAGATCTCAGTTTTGGGATTTGGGGGGGTTGTTTGTTTGTTTAAGATTTTATTTATTTATCAGAGACAGAGAGCACAAGCAAGGGGAGCTGTCGAGGGAGAGGAAGAAGGACACTCCTTACCAAGCAAGGAGCCCAGTGTGGGACTTGATTCCAGGACCCTGAGATCATGACCTGAGCCAAAGGCAGATGCTTAACTGACTGACCCATTCTGCCTTCAGCTTAAAACTGCCCCCACAGATCTCAGTTTTAAGCTGAAGGCAGAATGGGCTTCTTTTAACCATTCTGTTGAAAAAGAGCCACAAAGGGACATCCTGCATGTCACCCTCCTGGACTCTTCTACACTGAGGAGAGCTGGGAGTCAGTACTAGGCATCAACAACACAGGCGCCAACAACACTAGGTACCTCTGACAGTCTCAGAGCCTCCTGGCCATTCTCAGTCCCCCTCCGCATTGTTACCCTTGATAGAGCTCACTGACCTCATGGAAAATTACCCCCAAAAAATCTGTGCAAGAAAGTTTCATGGAAAATTACAGAATGTCACAATGAAAAACTGCTGCTTAGCAGGGCAGAGGAACAGAGCACAATCTTTGCCAGCGCCTCACTCCTCATCTTCACCTTTACCCTTCCACTTCTGCTCACTGACCATTCGTAATTGCCTGGTGTCATGTAATACACAGGCCTAGGATGAGGAAGGGAAGTACAAGTTCAAGAGACACACCTCGAGGTGCCTGTCTCTGAGAACTTTCCCTGCTCCTATCCCTTTAGCTCATTATTCATCCATTGATTGCATAGACATTTATTGAGCACTTACTATATTCAAAAGGTGTGGTAAGTGGAGATACAAAAATTGAACAAAACAGACAGGGGTGCCTGGGTGGCTCAGTGGTTGAATCCCCTGCCTTCGGCTCAGGTCATGATCTCAGGGTCCTGGGATCAAGTCCCGCATCGGGCTCTCTGCTCAGCAGGGAGCCTGCCTCCTCCTCCTCTCTCTCTTTGCCGGCCTCTCTGCCTACTTGTGATCTGTCTGTCAAATAAATGAAAAAAAAATCTTTAAAAAAAAACAGACAAAGGCCCTTCCTTAGAGAGATCATTTTTAGTGCAGAGAGTTAGATGACTTTGCAAGTAAAGAAAGAAAGAAGATAACTGTAGATAACAATGCTTGCTATGAACTTTTAAAAAATATTTATTTATTTGACAGAGAGAAAGATCACAAGTAGGCAGAGAGGCAGGCGGTGGGGAGGGGGTGGTTGCCAGGAGCAGGCTCCCCGCTGAGCAGAGAGCCAGATGTGGGGCTTGATCCCAGGACCCTGAGACCATGCCCTGAGCCGAAGGCAGAGGTTTAACCCACTGAGCCACCCAGGTGCCCCTGGGTGAATTTTTAAAATATAAACAAATAAAGTGATGTCCTAGAGAGTGACTTGGAGAAGGGCTGTCTACTCCAGCTAAAATAGACTAGGAAAACCTCTCTGAAGAGTTAAATATGAGCTTGTGCATGAATAAGGAAGAGTTGTGGCTACAATGACCATTGCGGGCAGGAGGAAGAACAGGTGGGTAGGTCCTGGGTGGAAACGGGAGAGCAACAGAAAGGCCAATGTGACTACAGCCTATACAGCAAGGGAGAGTGGGGTGGGGAGGGTGGGGTCTTACCAAGACCATAGTCTTGGTAAGAAGCTCCAGTTTTATTTTAAAGGCAATGGGAAATCACTGCAGAATCCTAAACAAGGGAATGGCATAACCTGATAGACATTTTTCTAAAGCAAACTCTCATATTTTATTTGCTAATGTGCACATATTTCTAAATTAAGAAGAAGCTCACTTCTTGGGGTGATGGGGTACCTGGGTGGCTCAGTCAGTTAAGCATCCAACTCTTCATTTTGGTTCAGGTCATGATCTTGGGGTCTTGGGGTAGAGCCCCTCATCAGGCTCCAGGCTTCGCAGGAAGTCTACCTGAGGATTTCCTCTCTCACTCTCCCTCTGCCCCCCCCGCTTGTACTCACTATAATTAATTAATTAATTAATTAATCTTTTTTAAAAAGATGCTCACAAGAAAGGTTAGGGTTGGGGCGCCTGGGTGGCTCACTGGATTAAGCCTCTGCCTTCGGCTCAGGGCATGATCTCAGGGTCCTGAGATTGAGCCCTGCATTGGGCTCTTTGCTCAGCAGGGAGCCTGCTTCCCCCTCTCTCTCTGCCTGCTGCTCTGCCTACTTTTGATCTCTCTCTCTGTGTCAAATAAATAAATAAAATCTTTAAAAAAAAAAAAAGAAAGAAAGAAAAGAAAAGAAAGGTTAGGGTTATTCACCCTACTCCTTTAGTAAGACTGAATAAAAAGTTCAGTAAGACTGAACTTTTAAGTTACCTTTTTTTTTTTAAGATTTTATTTATTTATTTGACAGACACAGCAAGAGAGAGAACACAAGCAAGGGAAGTGGGCGAGGAAGAAGCAGGCTGCCCACTGAGCAAGGCAAGGAGTCAGATGCCAGGCTCGATCCCAGGACCCTGGGGTCATGACCTGAGCCAAAGGCAACTGCTTAACGACTGAGCCACCCAGGCGCCCCAAGATACCTTTGATAAGTAGTACATCTTGGCTCTTAGATTTCAAAGGAGATACAAGAATCTGTTTGTTTGCTTTTTTTTTTTTTTTTTTACTTAGAATTGTGGTAAATTTAGCCCAACTCTAGAATTTCTCCCAATGAGACAACACTTCAAGAATTTCTTAACTCTCAGGAGGAAAATACAAGCTGACCATATATTCCTAACACCACATTTTAAATAATCTAAGTACTGAACAATATTTGTGATTAGGTCAGGGGTCAAAAATGTTTTTCTGTAAAGATCCAGGTAGTAAATAGTTTAGGCTGTGAGGCCAGATGTTCTCTGTCACAAGCTCTTAAATCGGCCATTGCCGTGCAAAGCCGCCGTGGACAACACACAAGCAACCGCTTACAGTTGTGTTCCAGCACTCCTTTATTTATAAACACAGAAATGTGAATTTATATGATTTTCAAGAGACAAGAAGTATTCTTCTCCTTTTTTTTTTTTTTTCCAAGATGTAAACACCATTCCTGGCTTATGGTTAACATAAAAACAGGTAGCACGCCAGATTAAGCCAATGGGCTGCAGTTTCTGGTCTCCTGTTTTAGATGAACTGGTAGATCGGTAAATGCCTGATAGACATTTTTTTTTTAATTTTTTTTAATTTTTTTAAATTTTTTTAATGTTTTTAAAGATTTTATTTATTTGATAGAGATCACAAGTAGGCAGAGAGGCACACACAGAGAGAGAGGAAGGGAAGCAGGCTCCCTGCCAAGCAGAGAGCCCGATGCAGGGCTCGATTCCAGGACCCTGGGATCACGACCGGAGCCGAAGGCGGAGGCTTTAACACACTGAGCCACCCAGGCGCCCCCCTGATAGACATTGTTAATGGGATCATTTTGGTTACCATGTGGAAGGTGGATCATGGAATGTGGGGAGCAATGGCAGAAGCAGGGAAATCAATCAGGAGATAATTGGCATCACTTAAGCAAGACATGAGGGTAGCCTTACTAGGATAATCAGCAGAGGAGTTGGAAAGAAGTGGACTGGATATTACACTATGGAGACTCTGATGGGGTTTTGCTGATACAGTAAATGGGAGCAGAGAAGGAAAGAGCAGAGGGAAGCATGATCTTGGGTTTGGTCTTGAACAACTGGATGTATGAACATGTCATTTACTTTGATGATGAAAACTAGGAAGGAAGACATTCAGGAGAAAATCAAGAGTTCTGATTTATCGGTGTTAAGTTCAAGATGCCTGTTAGGTATCCAAAGGGTATACCCAGGAAGGTGGAATCCAGGGAAAATATCAGGGCTGAATATATGGGGGTCAGAGACATTCAGGAGGTAATTAGGGCCCAGGACTAGTTCAGATCAATGGGGGTGTATGGAGAGAGAAGAGAAGGGGTCCAAGAAAGGAGCTCACAGGAATTCCCAGAGTGAGCAAAAGAGAATGAAGGTAGCCCACAGACAAAGTGGACCAATCAGAAGAACAGGTTACCATAAAGGTGAGAGAAGCAAGTTATTGGTGAAGGCTGTGATCAAAGATGAGAAATTGGGCTGAGAGACAGTACTGTGAGGACAGCAAAGTGATCATTAGATTTGGTGACATGAATATAATGTATCTTTGACAAGAAGAGTCTCAAAGAACTGATGGAGATGAGAGGATGAGTTGAATGGTGACTGGGACTTCCAGTTGAGCATCAAGTTTAAACACAGGTGTAACTGGGGTTCCTGGCTGGCTCAGTCAGTACAGCCTGCGACTCTTGATCTTGGGTTTGCAAGTTTGAGTCCCACAATGGACGTAGAGATTACTTTAAAAATAATAATAAAATCTTAAAAAATAATAATAAAATGTTTTCTAAATTTAATTAATAAAAAATTAAAAAATAAACACAGGTGTATCTTCATCCCCTCCCAACATTCACTAAAGTCAATGTGATGAAATACAGAGGAATGAGCCCACAACAATGCGTGTGACGCAAAGGTGGCAGAGGTCCAGAGAAATTCATAAATCCCTGGAAGAGGTAAGAAGCTGGGTAATGGTAACTAACTTAGCAACGCAGAAAAAGCCGGACCAAGAGCCTGCAAAGGTGTGTGTGGGGGGGTGCCAGCAGGAGGCAGGCTGATTCCCATCACCGAAGCCCAGAAAGGCTCATGACTTTGAGCAAAGGTGAGAACAGGAGGATAAGAAAGTCTTTGTGAGGAAGCACTGACTCCTCCAGAGCCCCGCCCCCAATCCTGCGTTGCCCGGAAACTAACCTGATGGGAAATAATGGCTTAGTGTCTGCAGAAATTAATCCAGAGAGACTTGAGAATAAGAGACAGAGGGGCATGGGGGAGGTAAAGGTGAGGTATTGTCCTGAAAGCCAGGGAGGTAGGTAAAATTCACTTAGAAAGTAGTGAGATTGTTCTCACCCTCCCTGGCTCGTCAGCCAGCCAAACTCACAGCTGGTGCTCTCGCTCTCGCTCTTGCTCTCTCTCTCTCTCTCCACGGCCCGCTGAGCAGCGGTGGACTACACCCACGCCAGGCTGGCTGTGTACAAGCAAAGGAAGGCAGTCAAGATGAGAGGAGGAGAAAGCAGCTGAGATGAAGGATGCTGCGGCCCCCACCCGGGAAATGGGGAGAGTTTTGGGTTTCATCCTGAGGCCAGGAGCAGGCAGTTCTTCCCATCCCCGGCTGTGACACTGCCCAGTATGTCCTTCCCACAAACACCCTTCCGGCAACAGCCTGAGTAGCCCTGACCTCCCCCTCATAGCCAGATGCTCCTCCAACACGACGAGGGGCCACCTATATAAGGCTGCTTTTACAGACCCTGTCCGAGCTCCATTTGTTGTCTTCCTTGGTCTCTGGCATGCAGAGGTGCTCATCTCCTGCCACCCCTTCCTCAGGGACTCGCGGCCAGGAGCTGCCCAGCAGAGCTCTGCATGTTCTAGGAAGGCAGGCAGTGACCCCACTCCTAAAAAGGCCAGCTTGTTGAAAATATTTGTGTAGCCAGCCATTTTACAGACAGCGGAAAGTAAAGCACAGGGGAGTTAAACAATTTGCCTAAAGCCCCAGAGCTTAATAATTGCAGGAAATGCTTGGGGATAAAATGTATAGGCTCCCGACTTTCAGTCCCTGACTCTTGGTCCGGCCCCACTTGCCCCTCCCACGGTGCTCAAAGATGACTGTGACAGGTGGGATTTGGTTATTCCCATGGCCTGACTGAAATCAAACCACTAAAACATGAAACTTTAGGGTCCCCATCGTGTAGAAGACGACACACCACATGCAGAGTCCAGCAACGAGTTCTAATCCCTCCCCCTCCTCTTATTCTGTGGTACCACTTAGGCAGGTCACTGACCACCTCTAGGGACCTATTTCTTCACGTGTAAAATGTGGGGAGAGTGACAGTACTAGGAGCAGATTCCAAGGGCCTGGGAGGATAGTCTGACTACGCCTCTGACACTGGAGATTTCTGTCAGGGCTCCCCATTCATTTAAACACTTACGCTATTTGGGGGTTTTATTCCTATATGTATATTTGTTTTAACATTAACATGGGTAACAACAGTAACCCCCACGGATAATTCACATCAAACCGATGCTTCAGGAAGATGATCCATATTGATTCCCACATTGCTTGTCCCTGGCATAGCATTACATATCCCGATTCGAGAAGCCCGGGACAAGAATGCTTAGAAAAATTGTCGACTCTTAAAGTTCTTTAAAATGGTGCAAACTTCAACAAGTGCCAACTCCATTTGGCCGGTATGGGAGCCAACATCCCCCAAACCATCCATTCCTAGAACAGAAATCAACACCGAAGCTGTGGTCAAGATTCAGAGGGTCGATGCTGGTGAATACGCAGCCATATTGAAGCTGTGAGACCAGACCAGTTAAGTGGGAACCGGACCCACATTCCTTCAGACCGATCTGTACCCAAGAGACAACGACGATCAAAGACTGGTGACAGCCATTACCGTGATGGCGCACCTGAGAACCTTGTTTCGAGCTTCTCTCTCATACTCCAAGACTTGTTCTAGGGGCTGCACTTGGGGTGGAGGAGTCGTGGGAGATGGGGGAGTGCAGAGGCCCCCTGGAGTGGAATGCATGCCTAGGGCATGACAGCCAGTGGCTTCCTTTCCTGGAGGTTCTAGTGGAAAGCCGTAGTATTTAACACTTTAGGCCCCCCACACCCCAGCAATGCTGACCATACCTCACATGGTGGGGTCCTTGGGAGTTCTAAGCAGAAGGGGTGTGTGTGTGTGTGTGTGTGTGTGTGTGTGTACTGGGAGGGAGTCCAGGCTGGGTAACCTTCCCAAGCACTGGTGTCAAAGCTTCCTGCCCAAAGGGAGGGACCAGAGCTCTCTGTCACCTCCATGCCTTTGCAAATGCTGTTCCCTCTACTTGAATGACCATCTTCCTGCCTCCCCACCCTGCATGGACAAAAGCACCAGTTGCTCTAGGAAAGTGTCCTCAAGAGCCCCACCTCCAAGGGCGCCTGGGTGGCTCAGTGGGTTAGGGCCTCTGCCTTCGGCTCAGGTCATGATCCCAGCGTCCTGGGATTGAGCCTTGCATCAGGCTCTCTGCTTGGCGGGGAGCCTGCTTCCTCCTCTCTCTCTGCCTGCCTCTCTGCCTACTTGTGATCTCTGTCTGTCAAATAAATAAATAAAATTTAAAAAAAAAAAGAGCCCCACCTCCAGGCAGAATCAGACAGCACCTCCCGTGCCTCCCCATCATTTTGTACAGTTCCCTCTCAAACTGTATGTCACCTGACACATCAGCTGCTTTCTCACCTATCCCCATCCACTTTCCAGGCTTTGAGCTTTCTGTCTGCGCCTGACATAGATCTGATGCTAAAAGATCTCTTTTTCATGTCCCCTGTGAAGGAAGGAACACACATGTTAAAGAGGAAAGCAGCAGCAACAACTGGGGCAGTGCAGCCACAGAGGGCCATGCTTTGCAGATCCACCACCAACTTTCCAAGGCCTCACAAGGCCTCACTCAATCCACAAGATACTGGGCCTTAGAGAAGTCCCTTTCCTGCCACCCAAAATTGCCCTTTCCTACCACAGTTACCCTCTGGAGCCCCCAGCAGAAGAAAACTGGGGATTGAACTCTCTCTCTGCCCAGGTGCCAGAGGAGGGGAAGCCTGGGTTTCTGGGCCTCCATAACTAGGCCCCCGGGAAACTGAAGAAGCTCCCACACCCCCACTGAGAAGCATGTTCTCCCAGGAGAGGCAGCTAGCTTCTCTCCCCCGCAGGACAGGTCCCCAGCAGGAAACCCGGGCTGGGGCCCAGATCACACTCCCCCTTCACTCTCCTTCCTGCTCTCTCTGTCCCTATCCCATGTCAACATTCCTGCCAAAGTCCCTTTCTGTAACTCTAACCTTGTTCCTGTCTCTGTCTCCATCCCTCTCCTCCTTGTGCTGTTCCAGGACTCCCTCCTTGATCCCCAGCCTCTCCACCCCCGAATGTCCTGTTGGTAAACACCACAGAGTGTTCTGGAATACAGTGACCCGCAGGCACCCTCAGTGGCCAAGGGCCCTTGAGGACATGGCAGCAGGGACTGGCTAGAGCTCCCAGTCTCCAGCCAGACAGCTCGTCCCACTAGTGAGCTGCTGCTTCGATTCCAGCCAACAGACATCATCAAGACCCACTCTGGGCCCAGCCCTGTTCTAGGTCCTGGAGGGACACACACAGCCCAGCCAAACCCCTGAAGGGAGGTAGGCCTAAGAACCCATAGTTACAATCTGTTGACCACACAGAGAAGACATCTAATGAGTGGGAAGGGCAGAAGAGGCAAGGGAAGGGAGCAGGGAAGAAATCAGGGTAGCCACCCCACCCCAGGAGTAGGACCCTGAAGGCTGCCTTCGGAGAGGGGAGCTAGTGAAGGGAACCATGGAGACTCTCCAGCTTCACTATTCCCCAAGCTCAACAGCCATATTCCCTGTTCAATTCACAAACAGTGGGCCCAGGAGAGTCCCCCAAGTGTCCAGGGTGGGAGGGCCAAAACCTCCCACAACCCCATCCTGGGGTACCGATTCCAAATTTCAGCACAAACCCCCAGGAGTAAAACCAACAAGACTGCTCATGGTGACAAGGAGGAAGAAGAGAGAATCAGGAGAGGAGGCCGGGGTGCAGAGGAGGGTAAGACACGGGTCTGGGGGGAGGAGACGGGAAGCAAAGGCTGAGCTGCCGTGGATAACTGTGAACACAGTGTGAGCTACAGTTTTGCAGGGGCTGAGCATCACACGTGCCCTGAAAGAGGCCTCCTCAGCCCTTCCCGGTGGGGGTGGGGGGATGCTGCTTACCCGGCCTCCCTCCCCTGGGGACCACCGGAGTGGCTGCAATGGACTCTCCACCCAAGGTCGAGTGAGCACTCAACCAAGGTCAAGTGGGCTCTGAAGAGGCTCCCGCCCTAGACTTTGCACAGGTACTCACTTCACACATACCTTCTTATAGACCTCAAAACACAGAATTTGATTACTCATAACCTTCGTTCCTTACTGCATTTTTATATCAGTGTATGGCCTTCATTCATTATTTTATCTGATGTCATGCCAAAGGATTTCTGAAACCTTTTTTCAAAGTCAAATCCAAACGACTGAAAATCAAATAACAGGTTTGTATATTACGGATGGGGGTTGAACGCAGGAAGTTAAAATATATTAGCCCCTTCAGGGACTGGGAGATCTTCTGGGTTCCGAGCAAAAAACAAATAGAGGGGCGCCTGGGTGGCTCAGTGGATTAAGCCGCTGCCTTCGGCTCGGGTCATGATCTCAGGGTCCTGGGTCATGATCTCAGGGTCCTGGGATGGAGCCCCGCGTTGGCTCTGTGCTCGGCGGGGAGCCTGCTTCCCCCCTCTCCCTGCCTGACTCTCTGGCTACTTGTGATCTCTCTCTCTGTCAAATAAATAAATAAAATCTTAAAAAAAAAAAATAGAAACGAAGACCATCTCAGTAAAGCTTGAAGGGTATGGCTTCTTTAATTACATTGAAACTCAGAAATCCAAAAGTCATCCTTTTCCAAAAGTCCTGCCCCACCCCTAGGATCCCTAGAAATCTGGCAAGCTATGCCCAGCCAGCCAAACCCAGCCCACCACCAGTTTTGTAACTGGGAGCCTGGGAGCTAAGAATGGTTTTTACATTTTTAAGTGGTTAGGGAAAAAAGCCAAAAGAAGAATTATATTTTGTGACACATGAAAACTACATGAATTCAAATTCCAGCATCCATAAATGAAGTTGTATTGGAATACAAGACCCTTCATTCACCTGTATCGTCCACAGCTGCTTTCACACTAAGGTGCAGAGTTAAGTAACTGTAACAGAGAGGGACTATCCAAAAGCCTAAAATATTCCCTCTCCAGCCCTTTGCAGAAAGGTGTGCCAACACCTGCTGTAGACCAAAGTCCAGAAAAGAAATTTACGACCCCTAGATCTGACTACTCTGTCTTCTTTCCCTCTTCCCCTTCCTCCCCACCTCATTTCCCCTCTCCCTCTCCTTATTCCTCCTGCAGTTGGCTGGGACCAAGGAGTGGGTGTTTATTCATTTCCTTTACGTAAGATCTTACCCCTTTCTGACTCCAGCCTCATGAGTAAGCCGGAGGGACAGGCACAAGAACCCTCCCAAAGTCAGAGCTTTGGCGTGCCTCCAATGGCCATGGGTTTGCATCAAGGCGGTGTGGTGAGGCCCTGCCCTCCCCACTCCCCCAGGGGGCAACTGGAGCACATGAGCTGCTGACTCCTGAGGGGAACCTCACCTACAGCTCCTTAGAAGGTGGCTTCTCTGGCAGCCAGGGCAATGATCTTCCCCCAAGCAGTGAGGAAGGCCCCCACCCCTGGGACATGTCCTTCAGCAGCCGGCTGCAATGAGCTCCCTCCATCCCACGTGGACAAGGAGGCGTGTGTGTTCTGTGTTCTCCAGGTAGGGCAGAGCACGGACCCAGAGGGGTAAAGCAAGGCAAAGAGAGCCGGAAGGAGCTCCTAAGGAGGCGGGGGGAGGGCAGCATCAGACGGCAGTCCTAAAGCTATCTCCTCACATATGTACAGAACCATGCAATTTATTGTCCAAATTGGTGCAGTCTTTTCTGTCCAAATCAACTTGAATGAGGTGTTATTTACATAGAGTAGAATGTACCCATTTTAAATAAATTGTACGATGAGTGAGTTATCTACCAGTATACCACGGCTACAACCAAAGTAGAAAGCATTGCCATGACCCCCCAAAGTTCCTATGTACCCCTTTGTGGTCATCCCTCCAGCCCCGCCAACCGCCCCAGACAACTACTCATCTGCTTTCCATCACTACAAATTAGTTGTGTCTGTTCTAGAATTTCAAACAAATGAATCAATCTTACAGCATGTACTTTTTGCATCTGGCTTCTTTCACTCCAGATAATGTTTTTAAGATTCATCCATGTTCTGTGTCAACACCAAACTGATGTACTTTTTTTTTTCTTTTTTGAGTGAAAGGTGCTATGAATAGTCATGTCAGGTCATAACGCATAAGTCAGAACCTTCAGGACAAGTCAGGACAATGGTCACTCTATGTATGTGGGCAGTTTCTATCTTTTCTGCAAAAAGATGGAAACTTTTTGAGTCAAAATTAAGCTGGTTATGGGGTGCTTGGGTGACTCAGTCAATCAGGCATCCAACTCTTGATTTTGGCTCAGGTCATGATCCTCAGGGTCCTAGAGGTTGAGCCCCACATCCGGCTCCACGCCTGGCACGGAGTCCACTTCTCCCTCTCCCTTTGTTCCTCCTCCCCACCTTATTCTCTCTCTCTCTGTCTCAAATAAATAAGTAAAATCCTTTAAAAAAAAAAAAAAAAGAGGGGGGTGATGAATGCTAAAGCCAGTGCCTTATCACAAGAGACTTCAACACCGCATGTGTCAATGGACAAAAAAAAGAAACTTATATTCTTTAAATATATTATCTTCAACTACTATACATTTTGAGTGGTTATAAAGGTTTTTTTTATTTTTTATCACCAACTTGTACTAATGAAATTTTCTGTCAGCAATGATTGCAAAGAATTTGAAGAAATCATTAAAAATCTTGATCAGATATTTTATGTTGCCGTTTCAGTCTGAAATTCATCTAGGTGGCTCAGTCGGTTAAGTGGTTGCCTTTGGCCCTGGTCATGATCCCAGGGTCCTGGGATCGAGTCCTGCATCGGGCTCCCTGTTCAGCAGGGAACCTGCTTCTCCTTCTGTCTGCCACTCCCCCTGCTTGTGCACACTCTCTCTCTCTCTCTCTGGCAAATAAATAAATAAATAAAAATTTTTTAAAATGCTATGTTAATGCAAGGAAGATTATGTTTGCCAACAAAATATTTGAAATGATTTTATTTAGGATTTTACACAAATTCAATGTTAATATTTTCTTTTACTTTGTACCTTACTGTAATTACATAATATGAAGAAATGTTATGCATTCGCTAAGCCCCATATATGTGTCCCCGAGTCCCCTTCAGTTTACCCAGGTTCTGTACACGTACTCTTATCTTCCATGAGAGCCGTGACCGAAAAAAACGATTAGGCAGCACAGCCAGGACTCCGGTGGCCTGGGTTGGAAGCCTTTGTTTTGCTAAAGAAGTCTCTACTGCCCTCTAGTGATGATCTTTATGGCTGGGTCTCCACAGTAAAACAGTGACGTAAAGGGTTATTCAATATATGGCTTTATATTTGCAAAGATAGCATCCCTATCATGCAGGCAGTATGCCTGCCTTGGGTCCTGGCAGGTGAAAGCCTTCATGGCATTCCCCTGGTGCTGCATGGGGCCAGGAGAGGTCTCGTATTCCATGATTCTTCTACTCCCTCTGTCTTCATCTCCTCCGCTACTACAGCATAAGGAATATCTCTACCTTCGCTGGCAAGAAGACCCCCTCTTACCATCACCTAGAACCACCAGCCTCGGAACCCCTTCCTACACCCCAGATTCCCACCCCCACAGATAGCACCCACTCTGTCCAGCAGTCTGATAGCTACAAGCAAGCTCCTGGCCTCAGGTAGCCAGAGGATTCGTGGGTCCCCTCAGCACACTGAGGAAAAAGGGGCCAGTTCCACCATAACACTCCTGCATGCCCACCCCATCGCCTAGGTGGGGACCTGGACTTTTATGCCCTAGCAGCAGCAGGTAGCAAGTGGTCACCAAGAAAAAGCACAGAATCATCATCCATCAACTGATACATAAGTTTTAAGATATCAAGGTAAGTTACATATAAGTTCTACGAAAGTTGGAACATATAAAAGTTGAGGATAATTTTTGCAAGTAGCAAAAACTTTGTTGAGGACAGCAGAGCTCATCTGAAATGAGAACTACCAGGGCACCTGGGTGGCTCAGACTGTTGAGCATCTGCCTTCGGCTTGGGTCATGATACCAGGATCCTGGGATCAAGCCCCATTTTGGGCTCTCTGCTCTGCGGGGAGGCTGCTTCTCCTTCTCCTCCTCACTCTTCCTCTCTCTTGCTAGTTCTACTGCTATCTCTGTCTCTCTCTCTGAAATGAAAAAATAAAATAACATAACATAAAATAAAAAAATAAAGTAAGTTTAAGATTTTATTTATTTATTTGACAGACAGAGCACAGGTAGGCAGAGGGGCAGGCAGAGAGAGAGAGAGGAGGAAGCAGGCTCCCTGACGAAGAAGAGAGCCCGATACGGAACTCGATCCCACGATCCTGGGATCACGACCTGAGTCGAAGGCAGCGGCCCAACTCACTGAGCCACCCAGGCACCCAAAATAAAGTAAGTTTAAAAAAATTAAATGAGAACTACCATTGACTGCTGGGGTTATTTCAATTATACTGTGAACGCAAATCCAGCAAACTACAAATTCCACATAACACGTACTGGTATTTGGTTCCAGCCCATCTCCATCTTTGGAGCCATCTCTAGCCTCCGATCCATTTGGAGACCTCTGAAGGCCAGAGGCCCTGGCTCCTTGTCTTCCCCCCCCCCCCCCCCCTTTTCCAGGCTGAGACCCAGAAGTCCATCTTGGGAAGCGTTGTCAGAAGAGGGAGTGTTAATTTCACGGCTGCTGTGAGGAAGGGCATCAGAAGGCCACAGGCTTTCTTGCCCAGCCTCTGCTTCTTAGTGGGATCTTCAGAAGCACACATTCCCTACCCAGGTGCTCTTGCCAGGAGATTAAATCCCAGTCTTGATGTCTAATAATTCCCTTTGCCCTAGACTTTGTGAGCAGACTTGCCTTGGGCTGGGCAGGTGGACAGTAATCAGCCCCATTTCTTCCTAGTCACAAATACATATGGCACAACAAGGTAGGTACAACAGTGTCCAGGTGGGCCGGCTCTGGGCATACCTCACTTGAAGCCATAAAGCAGCTCTCCTGAGAACCCCACACACATACTGGCTGCCAGTCTCTGGATTAACGGGGACCCGCTAGGCCTACCCAAGACAGCAGTCCTCGGCAGATGGCTGCCACCAGTCACCATGGAACGGAGTTCTCATGATCTCTCGAGGAATCTTCCCTAATCACACTGTTCTTTCTGAAGACAGATTTTATCACAGGTTCTACTGGATAAGACTCTTTTGTTGCTAATAATTAAATACACACACACACACAGACACACACACATTTCTAACTAACTCAAGCATTAAGAAGGCCCATGAAGCTGAAAAGTCCAGGAATGGCTAACTTTAGGCAAAGCGTCTCATGGCGGGGCTCAAATGATGGCATTATCCAGTCTCCTCTGCCTCTGCTCCACTCTCCTTGCTGACTTCAATCTCAGATTTCACATCTAAGGGAGAACGACTGCTAGCAACTTTAGCCCTTCATCTTCCTAGATCAAAGGCTGGTGGGGAAAGAACAAGTCTCTTCCCCAAAGCTCCTGCTCCTGTCCTGGAATCTCACCCCGCTAGACAGCTGTTGAGCCCTCCTGAGCTGCACGCTGTCATCAGGTGATGGAACCAAACATGAGCTCAGGATGTCTAGGTTGTTTTCCCCCGTGAAATACGGATCCTAAGGCAGCAGCAAACTCAAGTCCCAAATTCTGGGTCAAGACAACCTGTCCATGACCACTTTCTGGGGTCAAGTCCCCATTTCTACAGAATTCTTTATCCTCTTATCTTTCCTTCTCTTTGCTGGGCTATCCACCCAGGGGCCTACCCCAGGAAGCCTGTCCAGGTCAGCTGACCCTCCTTGCTTTTCATAATCTACTTCTCTGTACCTGCTTCACCACTTCCAAATTTAGACTGGGGACTGGGAGCGCTTCTTTTAAAACACTTGGGTCTTTTAGCAGCAGGCAGCCAGAATTCCCAGGAAATTCTGGGAGAGACAGAGCTTCTCCATGCCCTGAGATGCCCCCTGGCCCAGGAGACCAGCTACAGCTCCAGGTGTGGTAGGTGAAGGACTGGGAATTCAGGGCCAAATAAGAGCAGTACAGGAAGCACTCAGCTTCCTTCCAGATGGCTCAGACTGTGGAGGGTCTCAAAGGCCATGCTGAAGGAGCTGAGACTTTATCCAACCATCCCAGCAGATAGACAATAGTCAAAAGCTTTTGTTGAATGGATAATGGATAGATGAACAAACAAGTAACCTAGACCAGAGATGGAAAGTGACTTGCCCTACATCACACAGCAAACAAGTAGGAGGAAGAGAACCAAACTCCAAGCCTCCTTCTGTCCATCCTGGGGTCCAAGCTGCCTCCATCCCAGCAGGGCCATTTGGGAAGCCTGAAGATTATCAGCCAACAGTTTCATTTCTCAGGGGCTCTAGACCTGTGCTCCTGACCTTGAAACGAGAGCAGGAGCCTAGGGATTAGAAACTTGGACACAGTCAGCAGGAACCAGCAACTGGAAAACTTCAGGAAGGCACAAGCTGGCACTTAAGGCTGAGGCTAGGGAATTTGAGTGAGTGAATTCTCTGGGTGTGAAATAGAGGATGGGCAGAGAACCAGCTCACAGCTCAGCTACATTTTGTTCTGAGTGAGTCCAGACTCTGAGAACAGCCCATGTCCGACAAAGCTCAGACCACACCACCCTTACAGGGGTACAATTTCTGAAGAAGCTTTGGAAGAGATGGGGGGCAGGCATTTATCCTGCTGAGCCTGGCCTTTTCCACCAGGCACAGAGCTCCCCACAGACTGCCATTAAAGAGGCCAGGGACTGGGATTTTGGGTGGTGGGGAAGAGCCTACTGGCCCCTGGTGTAGAGGAGCCTGAAACTAATCTAAGGCAGGATAAATCTAGACTTCAAAGGTGAAAAGAGATCCAGAATTTCCATAAGAGCAAGAACTTGGCTTCTATCTCACCACTGTATTCCCCAGTGCCTGGAACAGAGCCTGACACATAATAGATGCTCAATAAATATTTGTTGAGTAAATAATGGACTCAATAAGGTTTGGGGGAAGTAATTTTTCTCCCTTTTTGCTGCCTACAATCCCCTCTCTACCAAACCCCCACCACCTGATACAAAGGCCTGGCAGGAGTCAAGTCCACGGCATTTACAGTGGTTCATTGAGAACTTACCATCTAAGCGGTAGCCCGCCCCAAGTAGAACATGTCACCTTAGCTCCACCAAACATGTTGGATGGATGCAAAAGGTAACAGGCTAGAAATCAGGAAATTTAAGTCCTAGGGACAGCTCAGGATCTCTCAGGGACAGATACGAAAAAGCACCTTCAGAACATTTTCACATTTAATCATCTTACTATTATCCCCATTTTATGAATGTGACAAGTAAGATTGTGGGTGCCTGGATCACACAGCCGAGGAGTGGCAGCGCAAGCCCACGGGGGCTCCTCTCATCCTGTGAACTGACCATAGGCAGCTTCTTTGTCCTCTGGCGTCCGCTTCCCAACCGTGATGCTGAGGACTCTGAACACAGTCCTGTACCTCCTGGGGTGGAGGCATCCCATATGGGCCCTTGGGCCGCTTGCCACCGCCACCTCCTCGGGGAGCCTTGGGTCCCCTCACTGCAGGCCTGTCCAGGCTTGAATGTGCCGGGGTGCTGGGCATCAGGGACTGCCTGGGCACGTCTGAGGCCACTATCCGGTCTAGATCTTTCTATCACCTTTCCCTAGAACAGAGAGTGGAAAAGCCAGACCAGGAAGGCAGGAAAGAAAGAAAAGGGAAAGCAGGAGGCAGTGAAGAGACACCCAACCCCCCCAGCACAGCCCCTCCTCTCCCCCTCAGTCGGTCCAGTCGACCCAGCCCCAGGCCTCGACAGGCCCCTTCATAATCCCATGGTCAGGGGAACCCCCTCAGAACACGGTTATTTAACACCCACAGAGGGCTGTGGGAGACAAGCTGTGCAGGTTCGGAAGCCCCACAGATGAGCAAGATTCATGCCTGTCCCCCCAAAAAGTCACAGATCTCGAGGCTGGGGGTTGTGAGGAATGGGGGGGCGGGTAGACAAGACAAGGTCACCTTCAACTCAGCCTGAAAAGTGCCAGGAGGGGGCAAGTCCAGGTGACTGGATGCACCTTGAGAGTTCAGGGAAGAAGGGGAGCATGACATCACTCCTGCCAGGATATGTCAGTGCCAGGGGTGTTTCAGCTTGGGAAAGAGCACAGACAGGGAAAGGGGACACAGTCACCATGAGGAAACCTGCCATGTCCACCGGCTCTGGAGTCCTCCTTCCAGAACACAGCCTCCAGCCCTACTTTTTATTTCTACCAGCCTGCCCCTGAGCATCCCGGTGAACTCCAGGCTCTGGACCTCTCCCAGTTCTCCCAGGGCAGGTCAGTCATGCAACCTCTGGCTTGCCTGACTTTTAGTCCCCTCTTCCCTGATCCCAGACCCTTTGCCAGTGAGGACTGCAGGAAGGTCACTTACAGAAGTTCAGCCCCACTGTGGAGTCATGATCTCCATTTAACAGGGAGCCTTCCTGAAAACCCTCATTCAGCCTCCAAGGTCTCCCCAGTTTTCTAGCCAACAAGCAGCCTTTCACTTCTCCCCTCAAGCCCCAAATCATCCTTTGCCAATCTCAGTATTATGAATATCCTCTCCACCTCCTCCACAGATGGGGCGGTCAATCTACAGGCACTCTGTCAATTTCACTTCCTTCAAATCTGTACCTCTCTCATCCCCCATTCTTTCCCCTATAACTGATTCCCCCTGTCCAGACTTAGCCAGGTCTTGTGCCTGCTTCACCCAGCTTTCTGATCCAGATGGATAGATAGACTCATACAGGGGTATGTGTGTGTGTGTGTGTGTGTGTGTGTGTGTGTGTGTGTGTGTGTTGTGTATCCTCTTGACTCTATGTTCTCTAGAAAACCCTGACTAATACAACCCTTCTCTCCAGTTCATCCAGGGAGGGACATGGCCCAGGCTTCCTTCCTGGGAAAATTTAAGTAAGTGTGAGATCATTGTGGAGATCCTGGCGGTGCTGTGGCCTTCTTCTCTGGCACCAAGGATCCAACTTGAGCATCACCCTCCTGGCCTGGCCTGCTCCTTGCAATCCTTCCAGGAATAGATTGGCTCGTGACCCAACACTGAGGAGGTCCCTTGTACTGATGAGACGAGATTATGAGAAAATGGATCTAATTTAAAGAAAATGTTGATAAGTGTAACAAACATTCCCTCTGCAGATTACATATCAATGCTGAAGAGTCACCAAACCTCTGGTCTCATCAGATTTAGTCACTCATGCACTCACTCCACAAATATTTATTGAATTTCTACACATTCCAGACACTATTTTAGGCTTTGGGAATGCAGCAGTGAACAAAAAAAAAAAAAAAAAAAATTACATTCAAGGATAGAAAAACAGACAAGAAACAGATAGGTATAATATTTTACAGGAAGATCAAGAGCTAGCAAGAACAATGAAGCATGGTAAGAGGATGGGTAGTGGAGAAGCCCAGGAGGGTGGTGTCTGATTTATGTAGAATGCCTGTAGAAGGTCTTTTCGTGAAGGTAGCATTTGAACAGAGGCCCGAAGGAAGTGAGGGAGTGAGCCAGGCAGATCTTTGAAAGAAGAGCTTTCCAAGCAGAGGGAACAGCAAATGCAAAGACCTTGAGGCACGGCGTGCTGACATCCTTGAGCAGCAAGAAGGCCAGTCTGGCTCAGTAAAGTGAACGAGAGAGAGTATAGTAGAAGTAGTGGGAGGCCAAGTCAGATGGGATCATAAGTCTGTGATAAGAACTTTAAACTTTACTCTGAGAAAGATGAAGAAGCCAGTGGAATGTTTGTCCAGGGTTGATAGTATTAACTCCATAAAATTCAGAAGAGGTGGACAGTAAAGGAGAGAGCTGGTTTTACTGTCCAGAGCTCTGTGCCAGAATTTCCTGGGCACCTCTGTGACTAAATTCTTGATGCCCCATTGCTTTGCCTCCAGTGACTCAGAAATGGGACCTGGTTATCCTCAGAAATGGGACCTGGTTCCACCTTAGGGAGAACCACTTGGCAACTGGAGAAGGGTAGTGAGGGAGAAGGACCACCAGGGGGCCACACTTTGACGATCATCTCTACAAGGTTATGCTATTGCTTTCAACATTGCTTCCACTAACTTTCTTCATTATAATCTTGTCGTGTCGAAATTCCACCTTGAAAACTCTCTTCCAGGGGCACTGGGTGGCTCAGTCGGTCAAGCATCTGCCTTCTGCTCAGGTCTTGATCCCGGGGTCCTGGGATCGAGCCCCACATCAGGCTCCCTGCTCAGCAAGAGTCTGCTCTCTCTCTCCACCCACACTCACGCTCGCTCTCTCTCTCTCTCTCTCTCAAATAAATAAGATCTTTAAAAACAAAAAACTGTCTTGTAGCAAATGTGGTCAGAGAGACAGCTGTCCCCTTCTCCCTGCTCACTAGAGTGTTCCTCTCCACCCTGCGTCTCCTCCTTGATGACTGAGTATCGCGCAGCCCCTAGGCTTGAATAAGTTCCTCCTTGGTCAGGGCACACAGAAGCTTCTCTCCTCCTTCCTCCCTTTTGGTTCCCACTGTCACTATTCTATAGCTATGGCCATTCTATCACCCCCTACACACTACTTCATTCCATTATGAGGTGAAGAGTCAAGAAACAATAAGAAGGGATAAGAAACAGAAAGAAAGGGAGAAATAAATCAAAGAAATTAGGAGCAAGAGCAGGAGGGAGGAGTTAAAGACTTCACCCCGAAGAGGTCGCTCAGGAACCTCTGCTTTCCCAAATGTGACCTCTAAAGTTAAGAATGATGGCAGCAGGGGGCGCCTGGGTGGCTCCGTTGATTAAGCATCTGCCTTCGGTTCAGGTCATGATCCCAGAGTCCTGGGATGGAGTCCCACATCGGAATCCCTCTCCTGCTGTCTCTCTCTGTCAAATAAATAAATAAAATCTTAAAAAAAAAAAAAAAAAAAACGATGGCAGCAGGAACCTCTACTAGAGGTTCCCCAAGGTCCAGGCATAGTCTTCTATCCCAGAGGGCTCAGCCATAGGGAGAGACGAGAGCCCCAGCCAGGAAACATTCCTCCTGGAGGCTAGAGAAGCACACCATGTCCTTCTCCCCCACAGAAAACATTTTCTTCTTCCTTTCCAATTCTTTCCTTCCTGCCTTGAATATCAGACATGTCCGAGAGCCCCCCACCCCCACCCCGCCATCCCTCCACATTGCGTGAAGCTATGCACGGGTTTCTCAGGGGTGAAGAACTGCGATGACTCAGCCCGGCCACCTGCATCCACTTCCCAGCTCTCTTGCCTGTGGCCCATCCTCGGGATGTCCTCCACACCACAGAGCAAGATGTGCCATCTCTGCCTTGGCTGAATCCAAATTCAAGAGAATTTTTCCATGATTTGTCACTTTCTGAGAGGGCTTACATAAAAAGCGTTGTTTCCAGGGCAAAGCAAAAAAATAATCAATGGAATTTAGAACAATCCTAGGAAAAGCTTATCCCAGTGGAGAAGAGAAAATTCTTCTGCCCCAATTAGTCCTGGCCCTGCAGGGACCCAGGAGCTCTTACTTCTATTAGAAGGGTCTTCTGAGACCCCCACCCTAACCTCTTTCCTCAAGACAGCGTGAAAGATATTTGCTCTGGTGCAAAGCTCCAAGGAAAGCAGATCAGAAGGTGTCCCTCCTGTCTTGTCTATTCTCCATATTCTGACAATTACGATTTATTTCTTGTCTATTCTCCATATTCTGACAATTACGATTTATTTAACTCTTGAGTGATTGATGGTCTCATATATCCAACTGCCTACTTGACCCACTTGGATGTCTAATGGAGATCTTAACTTAACATGCCCAAATCTGGAGCACCTGGGTGGTTCAGTCAGTTAAGTATCTGACTCTTGATTTTGGCTCAGGGTCATGAGATCAAGCCCCACATCAAGGTCCTCATTGGGTTCTGTGCTCAGCAGGAGTCAGCTTGAGATTCTCTCTCTCTCCTACTCCTTCTGTCCCTCCTCCCATCAAATAATAAATAAATACATCTCAACATGCCCAGGTCTGAACTTTGGATTTCCTCCCCCAGTCTCTGAAGCTTCTCTCCTTGCTGTCTCCATATCTCCCAGTTAATGGCACCACTATCCACCCGGTTTCTGAAGCCAGAAACATAGGAGCCATATGTGGAGTCTCCCTCACCTACCACATCTGATCTTCTTATTCTGTATCCAAAATGCGTCTTCAATGCAGGACATCGGATCAAGCCACCATCACCTCTCGGCTAAAAGACTATGGTCGTTCCTACTTAGTCTCTTGTTGCCACGTGATCCCTCTCCAATCTATTTTCCACATAGCAGTCAGAGTAATTTATATTTTATATTCATATTTTGTAATTTACATTTTAAAAAATGTAAACCAGATCATATCAATCCTCATTTAAGCCGTGTCTCTCTCCAGCTTCCTCACCATAGCCAAAAAGATATGTCTCCTGACTGGCCCCCTAGTTTCATTTCATGCCACTTTCTCATTTGTCGGGCACACTTAGGCCACACTGCCTTTCCATTTCTGGAACACATTTTCTTTCCCACCTCATGGCCCTGGCATTTTTTTATATCCTGCTGCATGTACATTTTTATCCCTCTACAATATCCTTCAGATCTCAGCTTAAAGGTCACATCCTCAGGAGGCTTACTCTCTACATCCTTTCTAAATAGGTCCTCCCTCTAGTTCTTTGTTATTTTCTTTGGCTGTCCCATTTATTTCCTACACAATGTTTCCCCAATTAGCAGTTAATTCTGTTGTGTACATGTTTATAATTCATCTCCCTGACTTTTGTCTCTCATCCCCAGAAGAATGAGCCCAGGCCTAGAGGTAGACACATCAGTGACTCCAGCTAAGAGGCCCTGGGGAGACAGAGGCAGGGCACCAAGCTCCCTGAAGTAAGAAACCATGGCTTGTTTGTTGCTGTGTTCTCATTGTCTCACGCAGAATCTGGCAGAAGCACTTATTGAAAGACTGGATGGATGGGTTGGTGGGTGGGTGGGTGAATGAGGGATTTTCAGCCTTGGGCAAAAGCTACAGAAACCATGTCTAAGAAAGGGGAAGTGATTACCAGAACAGACCCTGCACCTGCAGGAAACTTAATTAGACCCAAGTTCAAAGATGTAAACAATGTCATTTTAGTACCTACATTGAGAAAGAGGCTAGGAAAGGTCAACCGTGAGTGTGCTCAGGTGATACCTGCCCACATCATGGGAAGGAGAATTAAAATCAAAAGAATGAAGAATATAGCCTGCTTTTCTCCTTCTTCTCCTTGAGCAGAGCTATTCATATTCAGGTTAATCCTGTTAGTCAATGAGCTGATGTAGGATGAGCCATAATACCCTGGGACATATTTATATGACAGTCTTGATCCTTGGTTCACTCGGAGATCTGTCTCCTGGGGAAGGTCTGCTGCTCACTGACTCCCGGCAACCCTTGCAACCAGCAGAAGAGAAATGAATGGAAAGGAGAGACGACCAGTGCAGGAGCCAGCGGGACAGGAAGCACAGCCCGTGCCAAGTGTCACTAGAATGGACACACTGAAGTATGCAGGGTCACGGGGAGGAACAGGAGAAAAGGGAGAGAGCCTCCTCATTAATGCTGAGGCGGAGGGTTCCAGCCCAGCTACGAAATGGGTGAGGGCACAGTTTGGAGGGCATTGCTACTTGGCCCTAGCATTAAAGACCGCCTCTCCAGTAGGCAGAGATGCCAGAGATGAGAGGAACATGGAACCAGGCAGAGCTGCCTCGTGGCTCACAGAAGTCCATTCATCAGTGGTCAGAGGAATGGACAGCAGGTTCTAAGTTTGTAAGCGAGTATACGCCCCAGGCAGTTTGGGCTCAGGAAAGTACAACCAAGTGAACTAGGAAGAAGGGACCAAGAGAGCAGCCCAGTCTATGGAGATACCAACACTGTAAGGCTGGAACAACCCAACCAGGGGTGCAGCCTGGTGCTCCCCACACCCAGGTCTCTGATAAGAAAATGATTTCAAGCCCCATGAATGAGAACCGAGGCTCCCATCAGTGTTGGCTTGGGCCCTGGGATGGGCTCGGGCCTGGAAATGGTAACATCAATGGCTGCAATCATAAGTTCTGGAGAGATCGAAGCAGGAGCAGCGAGGTGTACATGAAAACTGACAGCTTCCTTGAGAACTTTAGCATGACTTCCCACAGCAAGAGGTGAAATAGAAGAAAAATGTTGCCAGGAGGTTTGAAGGACGACGAGGAGACATCAAATTTCCTTCCCCTTGGGGTCCTTCAGGAGCTAGCTCTCGGGCCTGGCTTGAAGACTTTCCTCTTTAGCCTCAGGAAAAAGCTTGTCCACCAAAGGCCATTTTACGACTCTCTGATTCCCTAGTTTGAGCCAGGACTCAGGAGAAAGAGGCCCCTCCTCCATGTCTTGCCCTGGCCTTTCCTACATTCTGTCTTCAGAAGCAGCGTCCAGGTAAAGAAGATAAGAGCAAGGATCCCCCAGGATCCTCACACCCCTGTGTGAGGTCACCCTATCAGGAACCCATGACACACACCTTCTGGGTCACAACTAGCCATACCACTGCTGTTTGGCTCCAAGCTCACTCCAAGATCCGCAACAACATTCTCTCTAATCAACACTGCTCATTCTGCAGTTGTTCCCGAGGGGAAACTGCATAGGCAAAGTCCATTTCACAATTGCTGGCTTGACATCAGGACCAAAGGAACAGTGTGTAGAGGAAAGAGCACTGGGCTGGGAGTTAGGAGCTGTGGGTCCAGCCCTGTTGCTGACACTAACAGGCGAGCTTCCATTTCCCTGCCCTGTCTCCCTCACGAAGGTAGAGTTGGGGTCAGAGGAGAAGCACTTTGTGATTCGTTTCTTACTGTAAGGACTTTGCCACGAAAAAGAGCTGTGGGCGTGGGATCTCAGGTTGGGCTCCCCTTGGCAACATTTACAGATGTGACGCTGCTCCCTAGCCACAGCGGATTTTTACCAAGAGTGAGCCTCTCATAACCAGGGAATTTGAAATTGGGGAAGGAAGAGAGAGCAAGAGAGGAGGAGGCTCATGGGAATCCAGGAGTGATGGAGAAACCGTGTTTCCTTGCCACACAGTCTGGAGAGCAGAGAAACCCAGTCTGCAGCGAGGCAGGATGACAAAACAAATGGGCGAGCCTGCCAACAGGAGAGGCCGGGAGAGCCCGGGGACATTCAGGGGTGGGTTCCAGGTCTCTCTGAAGCCTGGCTGTATCTCTTTCGAAGCCGGATTTTAAAAACAGGTCCCTCTTTGAGCCCAAGCCTCCTGACAGCTTCCAAGTGGCGAGCGCTGACGGGGGCTGTCGTCAGATCCTGCTCCTCGGTCAGCTCCGTCTGCTCCGTCTGCTCGGGCCTCTCCCCCACTGCTCTGTGCTCCAGCAGCCTAGAGTCAGGCTCAACTTCTCGTGGGCATCTCACCCCCACCGCACCACCCAGCCCAGTCCTTTCGCCCCAGTAGGTGCTCGGTCAACTTCTGTTGGGTTAGGACAGATAGAATCCACAAACAGCCATTCCTGCACGAGGCGTGTTCCTCAGGGCCAGTCCAGGCAGCTCTCCCTCCCTGCGCAAGGTTGTCTCTGGTGCCGGCCTCACGGCCAGCCCACAACGAATCCATGACCTGCCCGAGCCCTTCCGGCACTGCAACCCGTGACCCTGTGTGAGCCCGGGACTCGGCCCCTGCTGCAGCCAGCCCACAACTTCCCAAGTTTTATTTTCATTAACCCAACTGGAAAGTTGGACTTCATTCAGGATTGTGCTGAAAACCAGATGCTGGAGCTGGGCTCTGGTTTCCTAGATAAACACATTGCAATAATATGCATCTACCCGTGAAATGCTCTCTCTGTGGCGGCACGTGGCAGCTCTCCAGAAGAAAGAAAAACAGTGTCAAAGCTACATTTGAGGCTTCTCACTCCCCTTCCTGGACTAGCCAAGATTTTGTTGGCCCCATTGCTGGCCAGCTCCCTCTCTGTTGACCCCTCGCCCTCCCCGCCTCTGGGCCAGGATCTTAGCTTCTAGAAAGAACGTCAAGCCTTCCCCAATTCCCCCTGCCCCATCTGGATGGAGACCCTTCCTCTGAGCTCCCATCATGTCCTGTGTCAACCCCAGTCCTGGGAATAATAAAATAGCATTGTGATTGTTTGACTTTGGAACCTGGTTCCTGCCAGGGCAGCTCAGAAGCTCCTGGAGGTGAAGGATGGAACCTTATTCTCTCTGACCCTGAGCTGGTGAAGAGCGTTGTTAATGTCACTGAGTGGGAGAAGAAAAAGGAGCCACCTCAGCCACATGTGGAGGAGGTGTGGGTTTCCAGAATGCTGTTGGGGTCTGCTTCTCTCTAGCCATCCAATATTCGTTGAACTTTTCACTTTGCAGCAGATTCCATGCCTCATGTAAAGTAGGAGAGATTGTGACACATCCCTGCCCTCAAGAAGCCCACCATCCGGCGGGGAGACCACCCCAAGGGACACAGTAGCAGCATGAGTTTTCCTTCCCCCTCCTCCACTTCTTACATACACATAACCCCACCATCTCTTGTGGGGAAAGCTGGTTATAGTCCCAGTAGAGGAACAGAAACTCTGAGAGCATAAAAACCCCAGGCTAGGGACCCCTGGGTGGCTCTGTGGGTTAATGCCTCTGCCTTCGGCTCAGGTCATGATCTCAGATCGAGCCCCGAATCTCTGCTCAGTTCTAGAATGGAGTTCAGACCCTGGAGGAGGTCAAGAAGTGGAAAAAAGAATCAAGACCATAAGGGAAGGGAAGAGAGCAAAGGGAACGCCCATTTCCATATCTAAGGCTACTTCTGTTTGGACCCATGAATTCTTTGATGAGAAAATTAGCAAATATTTTGCTGCATGTTCTGGACTCTACAGGTGTCCATGACCCCCTGACAGTAAGAGTTAAGCCTGGTGGTGGACTGTAACCACCCCACATCCACCCATGTGCCACAGGAATAATCCAAGTGTTACAGCGACACTTCCGATCTGAAATTACTGGAAATGTACAAGGGCCTTTAGGAGCACAGAGGAAGGGAGGGCTTTTTAGGGGGTCTGTGCCCTCCTTCAGGAATATGCGTAGTCTGACATTGGGGTTCAAGCCCTGCTAATGTCCTCCTTGCTGAGATCCTTGGCCTTTCTGGACTTCAACTGCCTAAGGTGGGCAGTAAACATCCTATCACATTGCAAATGGGGGGAGGCAATGTGGGAGGATGAGAACACGGATTCCAAGGGCAGCCAGAGGAGTCACAATGACAACCCCAGCTGTTGTTGTCAGGGACATTTCCCTCTGACCAACTCACATCACTGCAGTTCTGCTCCAGTCCCCAGGGTGCTGTTGTGTTCTGAGGACAGTCAGACCCCAGAGAAGCATTTGGCTGCCGCACACTCCTAGCCCTCAGGTACCCACATGTATGACAGCACGGTAGCCCAGACGGGGGTCAGATCTCCTGCCAAGAGAATAGGGAAAGCAGGGCAAACCTCCCAATCATCTCACAGGCTGACATAAAAGCCAGCAGATATCAATATGGGGCTTGATTTAGACAATAAAGTGTAATCCACATAAATGTTAATTAGGTCATTCACATTTTTATTTGGGGAGAGAATTCAGTGTTTAAATTGAAAAAGACTGAAGTTACATTTAGGAAATCGACAATGGTGGTGGCAGCTGTGAAGACCACTTTTATTTATAAATGACAGGCAATGACACCGTTGTATGTCATCATGTATGTCAGACTTCTGTGTCACTGCTGTCCTAGGAACCACAGAATGTCTCGTTGTTCCAAATACATGACAATTCCTGTAGGGGAACTCAGCTGAGAGCCATGAGGTGCCAAGAGTCCCAGAATCTGGGAGATGGGTGTCCTGCTCTGAAGGAGGGATCAGTGGTGCACCAGTACACCCCCCAAGCTACTTACTTTTTAAGATCTTCGAATTGCCTATGGAGATCTTTTCCCTTATATCCTGATTTTCTAACACCTTAGCTTTTCTTATAGATTTATGGTTGCCATAGTACTTTGCAAATTTTAATATTTTGTTATGTATTTACTGCAAATCTTTCCCCCACCCAACTTTTTTTTTCTTATTGCTTTCTCAGTCTATGCTTTTTTTTTTTTTAAAGATTTTATTTATTTATTAGACACAGAGAGAGAGAGATCACGAGTAGGCAGAGAAGCAGGCAGAGAGAGAGGGGGAAGCAGGCTCCCTGCCGAGCAGAGAGCCCAATGCGGGGCTCAATCCCAGGACCCTGGGATCATGACCTGAGCCGATGGCAGAGGCTTAACCCACTGAGCCACCCAGGCGCCCCTCAGTCTATGCTTTTACTGTTTGTCTGTCTGGGACCTGTTGGTATTTCTCAAGGAAATGGACTAAGAGACAAACTCAGAGACGAGAAGTGGGGGAGGGTGCAGGGGGACCCAAGGAGGAAAAGGGAGAGCCTTGGAGAGGGAGAGCCAGGGACTCGGGAAGGTGGCCAGGGACTAGGAAGGATCGAAAGACAAGAACTTGAGAGAGGAGGACAGAATTCCAGAGAGTTTCTTTTGTGTTTGTAACTCATTAATGATGTTTTGGCTTGCACAAAAATATTAGGCAATCAAATCTCCAAGCCTCTATCAGACTTCTAAATTTTTGCATCTTACTTAAAATGGCCTTCCCCCCATGAGATTAAAAAAACTTTCATATATTTAGTTCCAAGTTGTTTTAGTTTGTTCTTCAGTATTAAATCAATTTGAATTTTATTTTCATATATGTGTGGTATAAAAATCTAACTCAATTCTTTTCCAAAGAATTATCTTTGGAATATCTAATAACATCATTTTATAATTCACACTTATTCCCTTCCCATTAGCTTCTCATTCGAAATACCATTTTCATCATATACTTACTAAACTCCCACACAGAGATGACTCTATTTCTGGACTGTATTCTGTTCCACTGAATTGACTATTCTTGTGCCCAAACCACAATGTTTTAATCATTGTAGCTTTATAGTATATTTTGATATTTGATAGGGCAAATTTTTCACCATTGTTTTTTCCAAAATGTTCTTGGCTAGGCTTGTGTTCTTTCTCTTCCAGATGAACTCAAGAGTCAGCGGTCAAGTTCCATAAAAAGTTCAGAACACATCAAATAATCTGTTTCTAAATGTTCCTCTTTTTCTGGTTGCTGATGTGCTTCTCCTTGACCCCACCCCCACCTCCTGGAAGCAGTACATATGGTCATTAGCAAATTCTAACCGAACTATTAAAACTCTCACATTCTAAATAAAAATAGAAACATGTAAAAAGCAATACTCCTAGACTATTCCTGGGGTCAGAAGTAGGGAAAGCAAAATCTAATTTATTGGATTGAACAAACTTACTTTAAAGATAAAAAGAATGAAGCAATCATAAAGGGTATTGGTCAGTGATGCAAGTACTGTCAAAAAGGATGAACATGAAAAGAAACAAAGATAGTATCCACAATATGAGGACAGACAGAGGGTGTATCATATGCTCCCTGGGACCACAAATCTATCCCCTCAGCCCTATTCATTTTGGTGCCCACCAGACTGTCTTCTAACTGTTATACCTGTGTCTCTTGACCCAAGGACTTTGTCTGACCTCTGGAGCCCATTCTGCCTACATAGGCAGTGGGTGGATATGTTGGCAAATTAACTACTCAACCCAACGCTGTGGTCAGCATCAACACTCAGCCAATGATTTATGAAGGTTGGTAGATAAAGAGTCAAGATCTCTTACTGGGGGGTAGGTGCATTAGGTTAACACTGAGATGCATATTATACACTGTGAGGTTAAGTTCCAGTTGCCCATGATGATAACTTCTTTGGAAAGACACTTGTATTGGCTTCCCTCCCTTCTCTGTTTCACCTCCCTACTCTGCCACCATTGTTTCCTGTAACCACTTCCCAAATAAACTACTTGCATGCAAATCCTCTTTTCAGGGTTTGCTTTCAGAGGCACCCAAAAGAGAGTCAGTTCCTTGACCCAAAGCCTAAACCTAACCAGCTCCAGGGCAGGTTTTCCTCCTTCTTGAATATGAGAGGAATGGCTGATCAGACCTGCTGCCATCAAACCCCACCATCATAAATCAACCTCTCCTTGGAATTCCAATTCCTTGGAATCTTCGATTCCAAGCTCACCAAGCAACCTTCTGATTACAACCTGGATTCCCTGATGGTTTTTCTAGAGAAAAAGAGGGGACACTGACTAGAAGCAAAGGTCCAGTCCCCAAGGAAGTCTATTTTCTCTTTGCCAATGAACAGCTGGCAAATAGCTTGCAAAACAAGCTGTTGCAAGTTTGGACATTGAAACCTCATTGTGAGTGAAATAAGGCCACTCTCAGTGTTGACAAAATTGCATTTCTAAGACCGCTAGGCTGGGAACAAGGCTTTGTGCCAAGGTGACTTCCCAGGTAAAGGTGGCTTTATAAGGAGCCTAATGGAAGCCAACCAGCCTCTCCTGCCAGCACCTGACATGGCCACATACACAAACCTTCCTACAGGCTTCACTGGCCATCTTCTACCTCTATTAAGTGAAGCAATAGATGGAATCATGCTTTTTCAAAGCTTTCTATCCACTCTTAGCAGAGAAATCTCTGTACATCATCAAGTTTTGCCCCCCAGGGTGTTCAAAATTCCAAGACTCCTTTTCCAGTTAGACTTCTCTCTTCTACCTGAGTCATTCTAGACTGCTAGTTATGGGCATGAAAATCATAACTCGGGGTTTTTTGAGACATCCCAGATTTCAAATATTATAAGCGCTAGCCATAAAATATTCAAAAATCCTTGAAATTCTAAGATTTCAGTGTCAAACTAACTTCTCCCATATTGCATTAACACTGGAAACTAGCCCAAAACAATTTTTGTAAGATGATGTGTCCTTGATGTTGGTTTGGATCTGAAAGTCCTATTACAAAAGATTCCTGAGCTATGACACACACACACACATGCCTGAGCTGTTTCTAGTTCAATCACTCAGGCTGTTATATTTAACCAAAGGAATCCTTTATTCAGAACAACTTGATATTCCTTTTTATACATTTTTGTATTTTTGTATTTTAAAGAATAAAATCATTTGCATTGAAGTCCCCTTACAACAAAGTGAATTTTCTTAGGAAAGAAAGGAGAGATAACAAGAGAAAGACAAGCCATCATTCAGAGAACACCAGTGGCCCAGTGGCCCCATGGAGAGGAGAGTCTGGTGGCAGCTGTGGAGCTGTCCACCAAGGAGGTGCTGACAATATCCTGGAGTTGGACAGGAGCTGCCATCCTCAAGAATTGTGAAAGAACCCCTCCACACACTTACCACCACTCCCTCCCCCCAAAAATATAAAGCACTATGAGAACATAGGTAAACATAGACCAATGTGTCCTGGTTGAAATAGAGAAGACAATAATCAGTTGCCAGAGTCTTCTGAGTCTTCTCCACTCAAATCCAGACATACCTGCCCAAGACACCTTTCCTCTGATTCTAAACATTCAGTGCAATAGCTGCTATAGATGCCTCCAGGGGGTCTTGCAGTCTCTACGATGCTAATTATGGAAAACCTAACAGGAAAACAGGACTAGTTGCTAGAAGGAGAGCTACCCATACTCCCTCTAAAACACCTGGAAATTCCCCTTCACTCTCCATTTTCCACTCCAAGAATAAGGACCTGAGGCCCTAACATCTCTCCTTCCTTGGAGGACTTGGAGAAAATAATTGATTGCCATTGACAGGGCAACTGATTGCCTTGGATGTGTGTGACAGGCTGACTGGCTCCAAACAAGTCACTCTTCTTCTCTAGGCTTGCTCTCATCATATGTAATATGAAGAGAATCAGAGCCCTTTTCCTGTCTCCTTGTCCTTGACCATCTTCCCTCAGTTATATGCCTCCCTACCAGGCTATTCACAGCCTTTTTGCAAAAGGTTTCTGCCACTCAAGTTCTCCAACACTAAGGATCCCTGACATAAACTCTGGGAATGAGAGCTTGGGGTGTGACCACCGTGGGTATTCTATGAGCCTAAAACTCCTTGTTCTGGAGTATAATGGGGGCACAGTGAAAAGGGTAATAAACTCCAAATGTTGGGAAAACCTTAAAGCATTGTCTCCCTCTCTTTCTTAAAGATTAGACTTTATTCTTATAAAAATGATACAGGCTTTTCAAGATGCTAACTGAAAACAAAAACTAATTACATATACCATAATCCCATCTTTGTAACAAAAAAATGTGTATACACAAAATGTGTACCAACATATATGAAAAAAGGTAGGAAAGAATGATAAGATTGTGGGTAATTTTTATTTTTCTTATTTAGCTATATTCTCTAACTTTTCTACATTGGCAATATATTGTTCTTATAATATGAAAGACTTTTTATTCATAAACTATTTTTTAGAGAAAAAATGATACACGCTTATTATAAAGAATACACACAATGTTGAAGAACACAAAAAAGATATTTGAGAATCATCAAGATCCCACCACTTCAAAATAGTCGTGGCCAAACAGACACATGAAAAGTGCTCCATATCACTTGGCACCAGGGAAATACAAATCAAAACCACAATGAGATACCACCTCACACCAGTCAGAATGGCTAAAATTAACAAGTCAGGAAATGACAGATGCTGGCAAGGATGTGGAGAAAGGGGAACCCTCCTACACTGTTGGTGGGAATGCAAGCTGGTGCAACCACTCTGGAAAACAGCATGGAGGTTCCTCAAAATGTTGAAAATAGAGCTACCCTATGACCCAGCAATCGCACTACTGGGTATTTACCCTAAAGATACAAACGTAGTGATCCAAAGGGGCACGTGCACCCGAATGTTTATAGCAGCAATGTCTACAATAGCCAAACTATGGAAAGAATCTAGATGTCCATCAACAGATGAATGGATAAAGAAGATATGGTATATATACACAATGGAATACTATGCAGCCATCAAAAGAAATGAAATCTTGCCATTTGCGACGACGTGGATGGAACTAGAGGGTATCATGCTTAGCGAAATAAGTCAATCAGAGAAAGACAACTATCATATAATCTCCCTGATATGAGGAAGTGGAGATGTGACATGGGGGGTTAAAGGGGTAGGAGAAGAATAAATGAAACAAGATGGGATCGGGAGGGAGACAAACCATAAGGGACTCTTAATCTCACAAAACAAACTGAGGGTTGATGGGGGGAAGGGGGTTGGGAGAAGGGGGATGGGGTTATGGACATTGGGGAGGGTTTGTGCTATGGGGAGTGCTGTGAAATGTGTAAACCAGGTGATTCACAGACCTGTACCCCTGGAGATAAAAATATATGTTTATAAAAAATAATTAATTAATTAATTAATTTAAAAAATAGTCATGGCCAGTACAAGTGAACATCATTGCAGCTAGTTCTGTCTTTCTACATACAGAGAGAGGCTAGATAGATAGTCAGGTAACCAATAAGGGAGAGTAGATGGATAGATGGATGGATGAATGGGTTGATGAATGGAAGGATAGACTGATGAATGAATATAAAGAAATAGTTGATTAAAAAGGGATCATACTTTATATACTATCTAATAAAAGAAGAGGCATCTCACTGGTGGGGCACCTGGGTGGCTCAGTCGGTTAAGCATCTGCCTTTGGCTCAGGTTGTGATCTCAGTGTCCTGGGATCAAGCCCCGTGTCAGGCTCCCTGCTCAGCGGCGAGTCTGCCTCTCATCTACCTCTGCTGCTCCCCTTCCTTGTTCTCTCTCTCTCTCAAATGAATAAATAAATTTAAAAAAAAAAAAAAAAAAAAGGAGAGAGAGACACCTGACTGACTCAGCCAGTAGAACATGTGACTTTTGATCACAGGGTCATGAGTTCAAACTGCATGTTGGATATAGTAATCACTTAAAAAATAAAAATTAAAAAAGGTACAAAATTGAATTTTCCTTGAATATAACAAAAGACAATGACACTAAAGAAAAGCTAATAGAATTGCTTGACTTCCTTTATTCTCTACAAGAGATTGATTTTTCAAAGATACCTCTAAGGTTAAGGAAATATATTATAAAAAATATTAAGAGCCTGGAATCATTATTTTCCTTTAAACATGCTTCAATTTTAGACAGTATCTATCAATTGACGGGCTGCTAGGAAAGATAGGGAAATTAACACCCTTACACTTCCTTGCATTTCCTCTCCCCCACTTCCCGAATATTATGAGTAATACTATTTTTTTCTATCTTTGTCTCTTAATGTGAGTCATTGTCAGTGCATATAATCAGGATTAAATGGTGCATGTAATGGAGAAATGTGTTGACATGGATGTCCATTATAGACTCCAAAGAATAACAAAAAAAGAAAAAAATTTCAAATTTTTTTGGCTACATAAACATAATAATTTCAACCATTTATGTGAACCTCTGACCTTGTGTGCCTCATTACTGTACATCACAAGAGTAATTTTATATGATTATCTTCAAATGTCAGGCTTTAAAATAATAATAAAATTAAATGAGTAAACAAACTGGATTATCGCTAAGGCTTTTTTGCAGCACTGTGACTTTTGCCCATCCGAGCTCAGAGAAAACGCATCCTGTCTCACAGCAGAGCCAGATTTGACAATAACAACAATTTCTAGCATTACTCAGCACTTAGTGACTGCCTGGCAGGGGGTAAACACTTTACATATATTGGCTCATTTAATTCCCCCAACATTCCAATGAGAGCCATGCTTTGTCCTTTATTTTAAAAGTGAGGAAACAGGGGTCACTGGGTTGCTCAGTTGGTTAAGTATCTGCCTTCGGCTCAGGTCATAATCCCAGGGTCCTAGGATCAGGCCATGCGTCAGAACCTGCTTCTCCCTCTCCTCCTGGCTTGCTATCTCTGTCTCTCTCAAATAAATAAATAACGTCTTTTTTTTTTTTTAAGTAAGTAAATAAATAAAAGCGAGGAAACTGAGGCAGAGTGGTTAAATAATGCTCAAGGTCCCACAACTTGGTGATCAGGGAGCCTAGATTCCAATGATCTTCCTAATAAATAGCAGAGCTAGAATTTTAGCATTACAGTTTCCCCAATCGGTAACCCACTGGCTGTGTGGCTGTGGGTTCATTATTCATCCTCTCTGGGCCATAATGTTGTCTACAGAGTAGGGACCAATAAGGATTTCCCTGCCTGTTACCCAGGGATTCGCTGGGGACCAAGTAACAAGTGCCTGGCAAAGAGCCTTATTAAGCAGCAACAGCACCTTCTCCTCCTGGACTCGGTACGATACGCAGCCAGTGGCCTTGGGCAGGACTCAGGCAGGAATCAACCTCTGCTGATGAGAAAAACATGACCACAAGGTCACAAAAACAAAACAGGCCTCCTGCCAGAGGACAGTTAGATGGGATAGGCGGGAAGTTCCAACAGCCGTGAACGCTTTGCTAAGTTCACATTCAGGGTGAATTCAAGCAAGACACTATGTGTTCATTGGGTTCATTGTCAAACTACTATTTGACAGAAAGTCATTGCATGGAGAGAATGTCAAGAGAACCACTGGCTATCGTCTCCACTCCCTTGGGCCAGCTCTTTTCTCTCTGGCCCCAGAAGAGACCCTCTTGGCCCGGCCAAGCTATCAACCTGCCTCTTCAGATGTGATGCCTAAAAGGAGAAGATCAGAGAAAAGCCCCTTCAGAACGTCAGGCGGTATGAAGAAGGAGGCCACCAGGCCAGCCTTCTGAGCCCTGGAGCTCCTAGGAGGCAGGAGAGCTGACTTCTGGTTGAAACTCAAAAATATGACCTTGAGCAAGTCCCTTTTCCCCTCAGGGTTCCCCCCCTTCTTTAATACAGGGCTTCCTGGATGTTCTCCCAAGGCTCTTCTAACTCTGCCCTCATGCTGGATATTCTGGGGAGAGGTGCAGCTTGGATATGACTGACTGTGATTGATCTGGGAGATGGCCAAACAGAGAGCAATCCGGCAAGAATCTAGAGACCACAGACTAAGATAAAGTGCAGTTTAAGAACGCTGGCTGACTGTATAAATTTATAAAGCCATAGCACTTGGCTTGTAGGGCAAAGAGGAAAAGACAGCACAGCCAGGAGGACCATATGGGGACAGGGGTTTTTAACCAGTGGTCATTGGGATCCTCTATTTTATATTATATGGAAGGTATGGGAGAGACCGAGGGAAAGAGAAGCTCCAGGAGCTCCCGAGATGAATAAGACATGGTGTGTGTGCTCATAGGAATTGTAATCTAGGGTAAGAGACAGCTGTGGTCTGAGTTGAGGAAGGAAGGGGGTGTGGAGCCATTCTCAAATCCTGAGCTAGATGCGGCATGGTCAAAGTGGAGATCCTCCCTGGTCTGAGGGTAGGAAAGCTAGCTAGGTAGGATCCCTCCTCTATACGTTATACAACTTACATTATAATGTAATACGCATTACATTATAGTGTGTGTGTATGTGTTTGTGTATTAATGTACAGCAGTCCCAGCCACATCGGGGGTTTAAGATTAACTACTCATCCCTCCTCACCGGTATAGGATCTGGGTAGACTTTCTGGGCTCGTATTACCTGGTCTTCTTGCCCACCTGACTGTGTATCACATACTCACTCGCCTCTCTGCCTCTTGATCCGCGTCCCACACAGACTCACACTAAACCTCCAGAGGCCAGTCACTTCCTTCTAGCAGATTCCATTTACTAACTGATGACAATTCCCCATATCCCCCCTGCTTATTTTTTTTAATTTTTAATTGTGGTTAAAAAAAAAAAAACAACCCCACATAACATAAAATTTACCGTCTTCACCATTTTTCAGGATCCTTTCAGGAGTGGTGAGCATATCCAGATTGTTGCTCCCCACCCCTCTTTTGGTCATTACCCAGAGCTCAGTCTTGAAGGGACAGAGGCCTCATTCATTGTAACTAGATTGCTTCCAGGGATTTGACTCCTATCAGCAGAGAATGCTGTGGGTGTAGAGAGGAAGTGCAGGAGGTTCCCGTTTCACCTCAAATGCATTCGGTCAATAGCTCTTGTAAGCTTTCTGAACATTTTGCTGACTCCGTGGATAAAAGCAGGTCGGTTCCTGCCACCAGGAGCGTTAGGCCAGGCTGTGGCATGGGCTCTCTTCCAGGGGACCTGTCTCAGATGGGGAGCAGATCTACATGTACTGATAACACAACGGGAATTGGGTCCTCCCGTCAGATGGCGGCACCAGAGGACTCCGTCTTTAAGAATGGAAGGCACCTGCCCGTGTGGTGCCTGCTTTGATTTTTGGAAAAAGTGCTTGGAGGAAACAAGTTATGTAATGTGAGTTTCTTCATCTGTAAAATGGGAATAGTGTCCACCTAATAGATTACTGCAGAGCGCAGAAATGATCATGTACATGAACCATTTACTTTGAAGTCAGACATAACAAGTGCTTCATGAGAGGAAGAACAGTAACAGTTGTTCCTGTTGTTGAACCCCAGATTTTCCCAAGCCCTACAAGGCTACAAGCCTGAGTGAAGAAGCTTTAACAGTCATAGTTCTGATTTCACCAGCTTATTGCACCCCCTTGATAACTTGGGCCCTCAATCCTAAGGACTGTGTCCCCCAGGGGGTATCTCTGCTCACCCATCTCTGACTTCCATTACTCCGCAGAGCTCCGGCTTCCATTACTCCGAAGAAGCACCACCACAGGTGTGCTTCTCATGGTGTCGCACCAGCTCTCCCTCTCTCTCTCCCACTCTCTCCATGGTGAACAAGGGTGTCCCAAAGCAATGGGGCTGGTACACCAATGTTTTACACTCTTCATCAAATGGCTTCTGTGTTTGCTTAAAACTCCCCGTTCATCACAAGACAGGCTTGAGCGAGTCTCTTGGAATTGGGTTAAGAGATATTTCTAGGTGATAGACACCAAGTAGTGTTCATATGTCCTGCCCTCTCCTCCCCTGGGTTGGGTACTGTCCTGAGAGGTTCCTCAGCAAAGAAGCAAAAAGACATGAGACAGATCTGTCCCAGAGTAAGGGACACAACCAGGCCAAGGAGAGATCTAGCATCATTCCCATACTGTGCTTTGATATCCAAAAACACAAGCTCCCTAGCATCTGGCCCAGATGAGTTATCTATTGCTGCATAATGAGTTATTCCAAACTTACTAGCTTAAAACAACAAATATTTATTATGGAATCAGGAATTCGGGAGAGGCTTAGCAAGGTGGTTCTAGATCAAGGTCTTTCCTAAGGTTGCAGGCAAGGTGTCAGCGAGGGCTGCAGTTGTTGAGGCTTGATTGGATCTGGAGCCTCAAGCTTACTCACAGGGCAGGAGGCTTTTAGTTCCTTGCCGCGTGGACCTCTCCATAGTATCTGAAGACAGGTCTTCCTCAGAGTGAATTATCAAAACAGAGACAGAGAGAGTAACCAAGACAGAAACTGCAATTGTTTATAAGCTAATGTTGGAAGTGACATACCACCACTTCTGCCCCATTCTATCGATCATGCAGACCTACCCTGGTACCAGGTGGAAGAAAGTGACACAAGGGTGTGAATGCCAGGAAGTGGGTAACAGCAGAGTCATCTTGGAAGCCAGCTACCACACGCCCTCTGCCCGCTTCTGCTCCAGCTCTACGATCTTGCCTGAGAACCCTCCTCTCTTCATGGTCAAAGAGGGGACTTTAGGGACTCTGAGGATGGAGCTAAGCAGTGCCAAGGTATCACTGGGATCCAGGGATACGTTTGCAAAGAAAAGGAACCAGAAAAAGAGAGAGCAAGACAGAGGTGGACAGAAGTAAATCAAGAGACAAAGAGTCTTGAAAAAAAAGAAAGAAAGCAAGTCTTGCGATATTGTGGAACAGTAAGACCTAGGAATACACAGGACCATGGGTTAATCATTCACTGAGGTAAGATTGATAGAAAGAAGTGGTTTAAAACAACAAAGGTGTGGAGCACCTGGGTGGCTCAGTCGTTAAGCGTCTGCCTTGAGCTCAGTTCATGCTCCCAGGGTGGGATCAAGGCGCACATCGGGCTCCCTGCTCGATGAGCCTGCTTCTCCCTCTCCCTCTCCCCCTACTTCTGTTCCCTCTCTCCCTGTGTCTCTCTCTGTCAAATAAATAAATAAAATCTTAAATAAAATAAAACAATAAAGGTATATTTCCCACTATGCTATCTGTCCATGGCTAGAGGCTCTTCTCCACATCTCTTCACTTGGGAACTTAAGCCAGTAGATCAGTCATCTTCTTGAACATCGCCTAAACCATTGCCAGAAAGAGAGCACTGAAGGGTCTTGTATTGGCAATGAGATGCTCTGGACCAGAAGTGATGTATATGCCTTTCATTCACAGCCCATTGGCCATAAATGGTCACTTGGGATCCAGCCAACCACAAGGGTGCCTGGAAGTGCAATCTTACCACATGCTTGGAATAGAGAACTGGAAATATTTGGCAAATGACATTCTCAATGATTCTTCAAAGTCTAAGAGAGGAACAGACTTTGCAGAGAGTAAGTCAGGGAAGGGCTGTGGGCTGGGTCCTGGGACCTAGCCTAGAGTATGGCAAAATGAGACTTTTCTAGGGCTGTGTTCTGAAAGACTCTCTGCCGTTACTCCATCCCCCCTGGGCTCCACTCATCCTTTGCTGCCTCACACAGCAGTCCAAAGGAGCAAGCATCTCTTGAGTCCTCTGTGTCAGGCCTGGGTCATTCCCTGGCTTTCCCCATACACTGCAGCCCTCCCTCACCCAGCCCTTTGATCCCAGGGGAAGATGCCTAGAAACCAGGTCACACACCCACCAAATTTCATGCTCCAAACCATGGTCACACCCCTGGGATCCCGGGGGACCACTCTCAACACACTTCCCTAGAGATGAGTATACCTCTAGCCCAAGCCTAACCCCCTAACCATGGTTCCTGGCAGATAGATCTAGAACAAGTTCCCAACAGACCTGCAAGTTCGCTGGAGAAGTGAGGTCCTTTCCTGCCTAGGCCCCACTTCTCTGTCTTTTGATTAGAAGCTCAAGTTCTCACCCCGCTAGCCAGCCCAAGCCACCCAACCCAGGCAAAGGTCCCACGTCTCCAGCAGAACTTTCACAAAGGGACCTGGAGGTGGCTGGGGAACAAGACATTGTAACACTCGGGCTTGTTTCCCTGACAGACTCCACATGACATCCTCAAGTGTTGTTTGTTTGTCTTTACATTCTCACTTCCAAAAACATCTTGGGTTTAAGCTGTTTAGTTATTGGCCAGGCTTATGGACTCCATTCCCTCACTCACAGATTAAGAAACATCCATGGTAGGTTGGTTGGGTGGCTCAGTTGGTTAAGCAACTGCCTTCAGCTCAGGTAATGATCCTAGAGTCCAAGGATCGAGTCCTGCATGGAGCTCCCTGCTCAGTGGGGAGTCTGCTTCTCCCTCTGACCCTCTCCCCTCTCATACTATCTCTCCCTTTCTCTCATTCTCTCTTTCAAATAAATAAAAAAAAATCTGTAAAAAAAAAAAAGAAAAGAAAAAGAGTAACATCCATGGCACTCAACCCCAACCTCTTATCCCCTCCCCTAAGCCATCCCTGATAAGCATAGGACACAAGTGAAATCAGTGTCCTTGCCAGACAAACAAGATTTCTAGCTTCCCCTTCCACCGGACTACCTTCTAGCCCTTCCAATGGAGAAAGTCTAGAGCCAACAGTGCCTCTAAGGCCCAAGGCATTCAGAGATCAACTGTCCAGGAAGGGGCTCAGCCATAGAAACTCAGGACATTTGTCACATGAACTTTGTCATTAGATTTTATGCTGAGGCACCAATCTCATCTCCTGGTTCTTGACTGAAAACAGTTACCATGGTAATGATCCAGGAGGAGGCAGAGAAAACCTCTGAATGGGGCAGCCAGGAACTCGTCTTGGGTTAGCTGGTATTTAAGGTGGGTCTTGACAGTTGGGAAGATTCTCGGCACATGGTGATGAGAAGGGAAGAGGTTAGTTTAAGGGAATAGCATGAACAAAAGCAAGGAGGTGAAACTTTGGCTGATTGATAGACTAAGTGCAATGGAGCAGTGGAGGTAAGGCTGGAAAGCCAGCCTGAAAACCCATCATAGAGAGTCTTTCATGTTAGCTAAGAAGTTACCTTGATTCATAGGAGAGATACCGTAATAATCAGAAAAGGAGCACCTGGCTGGCTCAGTCAGAACAGCATGTGACTCTTGATTTCGGGGTCATGAGTTCAAGCCCCACACTGGGTACAGAGGTTATAAATAATTTTTTTTTAATTTTAAAGAATAAAGAAGTAGCTTAAGTAACATACATAGAATTTTTACGAGGTTAGGCATTAGGCCAAATGCTTTATATGCATTATTATCTCACAGCAACCTAACAAATATATATTATATTCCTATTTTAAAGATGAGGAATGATGGCTCAGGGTAGTCATATTACTTGCCCAAGATCACACAGCTAGTAAATGACATACCCAGGATTCAAACGCAAATCTGCCTGACTCTAGATGCCATACTCTGAACCATTAGATGAGATTAAATAGTGACAAATAACATACTTATAAAAGTGCCTCCCCATGGCCTTAGCCTTAGATGGCATCAGGGGCGACTGGCAAGAAAAGTGTCAACCTGAGCCAGACAATTCACTGCATAGTTGGGCCTCACCACCTGGTGCCATTCACAGCTGGCAGCTGAACAGAAGTCTGGACATACAAATTGACTCAGGTGGCAGGAAAGGACAGGGAAGCAGCGGGGCGGGGGAGAGGGGGCCGGCAGCAGCAGGCGAGAGTGCAGAGGTGTAAGTCATAGACACTTCTTGGGCCACATCTGTCTCTGGGGACACTATATTCATACTGGACAAAGGTCCAGACTAAATGTGACCCCTTCCTCACTCTGGGATTCATGTCCTGCCATACCACACCAGATCTCCTCAGAGGTCCCCTTTGGTATAAATGTGATTTGTCGGGGCGCCTGGGTGGCTCAGTGGGTTAAAGCCTCTCCCTTTAGCTCAGGTCATGATTCCAGGGTCCTGGGATGGAGCCCCACATTGGGCTCTCTGCTCAGCAGGGAGCCTGCTTCCTCCTTTCTCTCTGCCTGCCTCTCTGCCCGCTTGTAATCTCTATCATATAAATAAATAAAATCTTTTTTTAAAATGTGATTTGTGGGGCGCCTGGGTGGCTCAGTGGGTTAAAGCCTCTGCCTTCGGCTCAGGTCATGATCTCAGGTCCTGGGATCGAGCCCCGCATCGGGCTCTCTGCTCAGCAGGGAGCCTGCTTCCTCCTCTCTCTCTGCCTGCCTCTCTGTCAAATAAATTTAAAAAAAAAATCTTTTAAAAAAAAAATAAATAAATAAATAAAATAAAATGTGATTTGTTTTTCCCCCATAAGGTCAGAGCCATTTGGGTCTATTCTAGCATTTTCTCCAGAGGCAGCCAGAACAACTCATTGCCTCACTACAACACCCCCTTCAAACCAGTCACTCTGGAGAATTCCGAAGGACTTCAAGATATCTGTGAACACCAAACCTATGAAAGTGAGTCCCATGCTCCACACCGCTGGCTGCAGGAAGCCATGTCAGGGACAGACATGGTGGCCAGAGGGCAGGTGAGGGCAGCAGAGAGCTGGCAGCAGAAGCTCAGGAGAGAGCTAGGAGTGCAGCTGGGAGAGAGCTCCAGGAGGAAGTGGGAGGAACCCATGGAGAACCACCATCTGCCAAGGAAATCCCCTCCTCTGAGTTCACACAGAGGGCAGCTCAGGTTGCAGCTCAGTTGTGAGGGGAGCTCACTGGGAAGTCAGCCTGAAGGAGAAAGGAAAGCAGGAAGATGCCAGAGACAACAGCACTGAGAGTCAAGAAGAGGGCCCAGAACATGCTGGAGGTCGCCAGGGTCTTGGAGTAGCTCTGAACACAGGCCAGCCCTGCTCTCTCCAGCCAGGAGAACAGAGAGGAATTCAGGCAAAAAAAGTAAAGAAAGGCTGCCTGGCTCATTTTATGAGGTCATCATAACCCTGATAACAAAGCCTGTCAAGAACAGCATATACGCAAAAAGAAACAACAGTGCCTCAATTTTAAATGTGGACAGAAAATTTTTGAGAAAACCTGAACAAACTGGATTAAAGGACATTAAAAAATCAACCATGGTAGCCAAATAGGGTTTATGTTAGCAATGTAGAAATTGTTTGGCGTTAGGAAATGTATTAAAATTAAACAGTTCATCAGTAAGAAAAACAAATCACCCAAATCTTGATTCTGAAAAGCATTTGCTAGAATTCCACATCCATTTCTGGGTTTTTTTTTAACCTTTAAACTTGTAGGAAGAGTGGGATAATCTCTTAACATAATGAAGAGCAGCAATAAAATTGAAATACTGAAGACTACTCCATTAAAATCAGTTAACCAGAAAAGGATGCTCCATCTCACAGTTATTATTTAATATTATTCTAGAAATTAAGGCTAATGCAATAAAGGAAGGCATAAAACAAAAACAAAAGGTGCTAAGGTGAAACTGTATTTATCAATGCTGTACCTTAGTTACCAATGCTGTGTACTAAAATTCCAAGATAACTTTCAGAAATGAAACAATAGTTAAGAAGAACTTTTTTTTTAAGATTTTACTTACTTATTTGAGAGAGAGAAACAGCTCAAACAAGACAGGAGAGGGGGAGGGGAAGGCAGGAGCAGAGGGAGAGGGAGAAGCGACTCCCCACTGACTGGGAAACCCAATGTGGGGCTCAATCCCAGGACCCTGGGATCCTAACCTGAGCCAAAGGCACTCAACCGACTGAGTCACCCAGGCATCCCTAAGTAGATCTTTTTAAAAAGCACTCAGAATAAAAGAAATGTGAGTTAAACCAATACACTATGTAAACTTTTTTAACCTCTAGAATGTTAACATTCAAAAAATTTGAAAATATGTCATTGACAAGTGTGTGGGTAAACAGATACTCTCATACATTGCTGATGGTATTATACATTGCTACAGTCTCTATGGACAGTAATGTGGTAATACTTAAAAATTTTAAGTGCACATGCCTTTTAATCCCGAAATTCCTTTTCTTAGAATTTATCCTGCAGCTATCCTTGTATATATGTAAAAAAAAAAAAAGTGTTGCAATGTTACTCTTATTTATTGTTATCACATAAGAAAATGGAAACATCAAAAAAAAAAAAAGGAAGAAAGAAAGAAAATGGGGGCGCCTGGGTGGCTCAGTGTGTTAAAGCCTCTGCCTTTGGCTCAGGTCATGATCCCGGGGTCCTGGGATCGAACCCCCCAATCAGGCTCTCTGCTCAGCAGGGAGCCTGCCTCCCCCCCCCCCTCTCTCTGCCTGCCTCTCCGCCTGCTTGTGATCTCTGTCTGTCAAGTAAATAAATAAAATCTTGAAAAAAAAAGAAGAAAGATGGGGCACCTGGGTGGCTCAGTGGGTTAAAGCCTCTGCCTTCAGCTCAGGTCATGATCTCAGGGTCCTGGAATCGAGCCCGGCATCAGGCTCTCTGCTCAGTGGGGAGCCTGCTTCCCCACCCTCTCTGCCTGCCTCTCTGCCTACTTGTGATTTCTGTCAAATTAAAAAAAAAAAACTTTAAAAATAAAGAAGAAAGAAAATGGAAATAAATCTATCAATTGGAAACTGCTCTGTAAATTGTGGTAGCCACTTAATGGTATAATATGCAGCTGTAAAAAATGATAGGGAAGCTTTCATGTCCTGAAATGGAATGAATGCCAAGATACAATGTGGTTTTTGTTTGTTTGTTTGTTTGTTTGTTTGTTTTTAAAGATTTTATTTATTTATTTGAGAGAGAGCGTGAGCAGGGGAGGAGGGTTAGAAGGAAGAGAAACAGACTCCCCACAAGCAAGAAACCCAATGCGAGTCTCAATCCTGTGACTCCCGGATCATGACCTAAGCCAAAGGCAGACCTTTAACTGACTGAGCCACCCAGGTGCCCCCACCAAGATGTAATAAGTGAAAATGCAAAGTATGTAAGTCTGTGCATAGTTTACAACCAATTGTGTATATATATTATTTTTTAAGCACAAAAATGTATATTTACATATTTACTAAACTATGTGTAAAAATATCTATGAATAAGTGCACAACAACAAAAACCTAGCAATGGCACATGTGGTGGCACAGTCAATTGAATGATAGCCTCTTGTTTTCTGCTGAGATCATGATCTCAGGGTCATGAGATCTAGTCAAGGGTAGGGCTCCCAGCTCAGCACAGAGTCTGCTTGGGTTTCTCTCTCCCACTCTCTCTGCCCCTCCCCCTGCTCTTTCTCTCTCTCTCTCTCAAATAAATAAATAAACCTTAAAAACAAAACAACAACAACAACAAAATAGGGGCACCTGGGTGGTTCAGTCTGTTAAGCACCAGCTTTCGGCTCAAGTCATGATCCCAGAGTTCGGGGATCAGGCCACATTGGGCTCCCCACCCGTGGGGGAGCTTGCTTCTCCCTTTCCTCCTGCCCACTGCTCTCTCTCTCTCTCTCTCTCTGTCACGTGAATAAATAAAATATTTTTAAAAAAATTAAATAACAACATTTATTTTATTTGTATACCCTTTTCTATGATTTGACTTTTAAGCCAAGTAAATACTTACCTCTTCATAAATACATTTAATATAAAGAAAGAAAAGCTGGGGGAAATGTTTCCAAGAAAACTGTTTAAGATTCTTTGTTTTGCCAGGTAGAAAATATATTTAAACTATTATTATAAAGCGTTACAAAACTTCGTAATGGCGAAAAGTACTGACAAACATGCAAATTACTAATTTTGGACGTGATAAAGGACACATCGGATATTAATGGGGAACTTTTCAGCCCCACCCCCTCCAGTGTGGCTCTGGCTGCATCTCACTGGCTCAGTTTTCCCAGCCCCCCACTAAGCTAGTGCCGCCCTCTTCTCTCCAGCGCTGTCGCTGTCGTGACCCTCTACCGGGACCTCATCAGCCAGGACAAGATGTTCTCAGACACCTACAAGATCTGGGAGATTGCCTCCCGCCATGCCTGGAGATGGAGGGGAAAGTTGGTCAGTGGGACAGACAACACTGATGACTCGTTCACTGGTGGAAGTGCCTCTGCTGAACGCCCCGAGGTTGAAAGTACCCAACACACCCACCACCACTGGTGTCAATATCATCACCATACATCACTTGCAGGAAACCAGTTCCACAAAAGAAGCTCACAAGAACTACATCAAAGATGTAATCAATCAAAGACAAACTTGAAGAACAGAGGCTTCTATGACAGGCACTGCAGAACACATCAAGCACAACCTTGCTGATTTCGAGAACTACCAGATTTTTATTGGAGAGAACATGAATCCAGATGGTGTGGTTGCTCTGCTGGACTGTCATCTGTAATTTTCTTTCTCTCTTTTTTTTAAGATGTATTTATTTATTTATTTTGAGGGAGCGAGAGCAAGACGATGGGGCAGAGGGAGGAGAGAGAGAATCTCAAGTGGACTCCCCACTGAGCTTAGAGCCGGAAGTGGGGCTTGATCCCACAATCCTGAGACCATGACCTGAGCCCAAATCAGGAGTCCCCCCTTATTTCAAGGACTTGGCCATCCACACACCCCACCTATGACTTCCTTTAAGGATGGTTTAGAAATGGAAAAATGAATTTGGCTATTACTTTGGATGTATCACCTGTTGTCATAACTGGCTGGCTCCTCTTCATCCACACAACACCAGGACTTAGACAAATGGGACTGATGTCATCTTCAGCTCTTCATTTATTTTGACCGTGATTTATTTGGATCAGAGGCATTATTTTTTAACATTTTATTTATTTATTTGACAGAGAGAGGGAACACAAGCAAGGGGAGTGGGAGAGGGAGAAGCAGGCTTCCCGCTGAACAGAGAACCCAACACGGAGCTCGATCTCATGACCCTGGGATCATGACCTGAGCCAAAGGCAGACACCTAACAGACTGAGCCACACTGGCTCCCCTGGAACAGAGGCATTATTGTTAAGAAAAAACCATGTTGGGCGCCTGGGTAGCTCAGTCACTGGACGTCTGTCTTCGGCTCAGGTCATGATCCCAGAGTCCTGGGACTGAGACCAACATCGGGCTGTCTGCTCAGTGGGAAGCCTGCTTCTCCCTCTCCCACTCCCCTGCTTGTGTTCCCTCTCTCTCTCTGTGTCTCTCTCTGTCAAATAAATAAAATCTTCAAAAAAAAAAAAGTCATGTGGGTTGTCTAAAATTAAAATGCATTTAAACTCATTCGAAAGAATGTCTCTTAGTTTCATACATTTTTTTTAAAGATTTTATTTATTTATTTGAGAAAGAGAGAGAGATCACAAGCAGGCAGAGAGGCAGGCAGAGAGAGAGGAGGAAGTAGGCTCCCTGCCCAGCAGAGAGCCCGATGTAGGGCTCGATCCCAGGACCTGAGATCATGACCTGAGCTGAAGGCAGAGGCTTTAACCCACTGAGCCACCCAGGTGCCCCTAGTTTCATACATTTTTAAATCCACCCTGCATTGTGTCCTGGAGAAGCTAGAGCCTGGCTGGAGACTATTGCTAGAAAGCTTAAGGCCTGCAGACAACTGTCCCAGTTATTGCAGGGGAAATAACTTCTGGGACTAGAATATAAAAAACAAGAACCAAATGTCTTAATTCTGAGTTCAAGTAAAGGGAAGGGCCATGCATGCAAATGTGCAAACATTTGAAGTAGATTCCTCACACAGTCCATCACTTAGAAACGGGAAGTGGTTAATTCTGGAAGAGATTACCAAATGAATAAAGAGACTAATACAGTTGGAACAAAAAAGAAAGAAAGAGAGGAAGAGAGGGAGGTAGGGAGGGAGAGAGGGAAGGAGAAAGGGGAGAAGGGAGGGTTGGAGGGAGGGAGGGAAGGAAAGCAATTAATGGAAAATGTCAAATTTTTCAACAAACAGGAAAAATAACTGGCAAAAAGTCATATTCTCACCTGCCGCCATACACTCAAATAAATTCCAGATTATTTAAATTTTTAATATGAAAAATAAAACTACACAAAAACTAGGTGAATTATGTGAATGGTTAACTGATCTTCAGCTACTGATGGATTTTCTGTTTCAAATGTTAAGTCAACCTCCCATTTCCTGGGATAAACCTCACTTGGTCATGACATACTATCGTTTTCATATACTGTTAGTAGCAGTTTGCTGGGACACTAAGAATATTTTTTATCTCTGTTCAAGAGAGACATTATTCTTAAGTGTTTTTTGTATTTTCTCTGTCTGCTTTTGGTATCAAGATAACACTGACTTCCTAACATGAGTTGGGTAGGTTTTTTTTGTTTGGTTGGTTTTTTAAAGATCATTTATTTGTTTATTTGCTTGTTTGTTTGTTTGTTTGCCAGAGAGAGAGAAAGAGAGAGACAGAGCATAAGCAGGGGAAGTGGGATGGGGAGAAGCAGGCTCTGGGCTGAGCAGGGAGCCCAATGCAAGGCTCAATCCCAGGACCCTGGGATCCTGACCTGAGCTGAAGGCAGATGCTCAACAGACTGAGCCACCCAAGTACAAACTGGGTAGTTTTCCTCCTCCATTTTTTTAAAATGAGCTTATATACAATTAGTATTACTTCATTCTAAATATCTGATAGAATTCACTCATTAGCATAAAGCTGTTTATAAGACTCTCTTATTATTTTTTTTAAAGATTTTATTTACTGAGTGCCTGGCTCGCCCAGTTGGTTAAGCAACTGCCTTCAGCTCAGGTCATGATCATGGAGTCCCAGAATCAAGTTCTGCATTGGGCTCCCTGCTCAGTGGGAGCCTGCTTCTCCCTCTGACCCTCCCCTGTCTCATGCTCTCTCTCATTCTCTCTCTCAAATAAATAAATCAAATCTTTTTAAAAAAAGATTTGATTTACTTATTTGACAGAAAGAGAGCACAAGCAAGGTGAGCAGGAGGGAGAGAGTGAAACAGACTCCCTACTGAGCAGGAAGCCTGATGCCAGGCTTGATCCCAAGACCCTGAGATCAGGACCCGAATGGAAGGCAGACGCTTAACCAACTGAGCCACCCAGGTGCCCCTATTTTTTTTTTTTTTTAATCTATGGGATCTGGGGCACCTGGGTGGCTCAAAAGGTTGAGAGTTTGACACTTGATCTTAGCTTAGGTCTTGATCTCGGGGCTATGAGTTTAAATCCCCGTTGAGCAAAAATAAAATAAAAGGACTTTTCACTTATTAAAAAATAAATAAATAAAATTTTAAGATCAATCAATCAATCAATAAATCTGTAGGGTCCATAATAATATCTCTTCTTTCATTCCTAATGCTGGTAATTTGTATCTTTCTCATTAGTCTTGTTAGAGGTTTATCAATTTTACTGATCTTTAAAAAAAAACTTTTAATTTTCTTTACTATTATTTTTCTGTGTTCTATTTCATTGGTTTCCACCAATTATCTAAATTATTTTCTTCTATTTATTTTGTGATCAATTTGCTTTTCATTTTCTAGGTTTTTTTTTTTTTTATGATGGAAGCTTAGATCATTGATTTTTGGACCATTATTCTCTAATATCAACGTTTAAAGCTAAAATGTATTTAAAAGCACTACTTTAGCTACATACCACCAATTTTGATTTGTTGTGTTTTCATTATCATTCAATTCAAAATATCTTATAATTTACCTTCTTTGATCTGTGGATTATTTAAAAGAGTGTCATTTAACTTCCAGATATTTTTGGATTTTCCAGTTATCTTTTTGTTACTGACTTCTAACTCAATTCATTTTTAGAGGATGTATTCTCTGTGATTTCTGTTCTTCTAAATTTATTGAGACTTATTTTATGACCCAGGATGTGTTCTATCTTGGTTAATGTTCTACCTGCGCTTGCAAAGAATATGTGTCTGTTGCTCTGGGGTGTTAATGTTTTATAAATTTCAGATAAGTCCAATAGATGGATGGTACACAAATTTTTCTTTATTCTTACTGACCTGTCACATGAAAAACTGAGAATGGCGTTTCTCTTTTCGTTTATGTCAGTTTCTACTTCATATATTTTGAAGCTCTCTTATTGGGTATATATATATACTTAGAATTATGTCTTCATGATGAACTGACCATTTCATCATTAGGAAATGTCCCTTATTATCCACAGTAATAGTTCTTTTTGGGAAGTCTACCTTCTTTGATATTAATATAGCTACTCCAGTTTTCTTATAATGTTTGCAAGGTATATCTTTTTCCATTTCTTACTCGAATGTCTAAATAATTTATGAGTACTTCTAAATGCATGGGCTTGGGGCCACCTGGGTGGCTCAATTGGTTAAGCAACTGCTCAAGTCATGATCCCGGAGTCCCGGGATGGAGTCCCACATGGGGCTCCCAGCTCCATGGGGAGTCTGCTTCTCTCTCTGATCTTCTCCCCTCTCATTCTCTTTCTCACACTCTCTCTCTCAAATAAATAAATACAATCTTTAAAAAAAAAAAAATAAATGCATGGGCTTAAGTTTATCATCTTGTTTTCTACTTGTCCATTTGTTCTTTGTTGACCCTTTTTAAATTTTCCTCACATCTTTTTGAACACTTAATAGCTTTTACAGTATTCCAGTTTATCTCCACTTCCTTGGAGTTTTTAAGCTACACTTATTTAGAGATTTGTTTGGTTTTTGCCTTTTGTTTTGTTTTATTTTTACTTTGTTCTTTGCTTTTTGATTTTTCTGCTTTTAAGTGGTTGCTTAACATTTTATATATAAAATATCACAGTCTACCACAGTCTACCTTCAAATAATATACCACTTTATGGATAGCACTGATCTTACAATGGTATGCTTCTATTTCCGCATCCCATCCTTTGTGTTACTGTGGTCAGACATTTTATCCCTACATATGTTATAAGCACCATGATATAGTGTATAGTGTATATTTTTAAACAGTGAATTATCTTTTAATAAATTGTTAAAATAAGGGGAAATTATTTTCTAAATATTGACATATTTATCATTGTTTCCACTCTGCTTTCTTTTATGTAGCTCCAAGTTTCCATATGGTATATGTCTTTAATACATAATTATAGTATGTATACTTTAATATATAATTATAATATAATATACTTTAAAACATTCATTTAACATTTTTGTAGTAAAGGTAATAGCCACAGATGCTCTCAGCTCTTATTTGTCTAAAAAAACTTTACCTTCATTTTTAAAGGACATTGCTCATGGATAGAGAATTTTAGATTGGCAAATGTTCCTTTTAGTACTTTAAAGATGTTGTTAAAAACAACGGCTTGGGGTACCTGGGTGGCTCAGTTGGTTAAGCCTCTTCCTTCAGCTCAGGTCATGATCTTGGAGTCTCAGGATAGAGCCCCACATCGGGCTCCCTGCTCAGCGGGGAGTCTGCTTATCCCTCTGCCCCTCCTCCCATTCATTCTCTCAATCTGTCTCTCAAATAAATAAATAAAATCCTCAAAAAATAAATAAATAGGGGTGCCCGGGTGGCTCAGTCATTAAGTGTCTACCTTCGGCTCAGGTCATGATCCCAGCGTCCTGGGAAGGAGCCTCCAGTCCGGTTCCCTGCTTGGTGGGAAGCCTGCTTCTCCCTCATTTCCCTTGCTTGTGTTCCCTCTCTCACTGTGTCTCTCTCTGTCAAATAAATTAATTAAAAATAAAATAAATAAATAGATAGATAGATATAAATAAATAAAATAATGTATGATTTAAAAAATAACTTTCTTTCTTAGAGTTCTTAATTCTTTTCCACCCTTCCCACTTCAGCTGAATGTTCTTTTTTTTTAGGTTTTTGGTGTTGTTGTTTTTTTACCCTATCTTACCAATTTTCATTCCTCTGATAGAAATTTTCCAAAGTGTGGGGTCTTGTCTTTAAGTGGCACACAGGGTACCCAGTTCCAAGAGTTCAGGTTCAAAGAGGCTAGAGTGCCCTGTACCTTTAGGCCTTTCCCTAAAGCCCTTTGTTCTCATCCTTGATTGGAATGGGCTAAGTCCTTCCAGTTTTAGCAGCTACTCTCACATTGACCTTATGTACCTCACATCATGTCTGATACTTTCTCATAATCGTTCTGGTCCACCAGATGCCCCAGTGGCTTCCCCCTGCTCTCTCTTGCTCAGACACGCCTAACACATCATTGTTGTCAGTGTTTGTATTTCGCCACTTAGTTTTGTTGTAAATGTTGTCACTAGGTTTTTACTTTGGTTACCCAGTTGCTCTGTCTGTTTTTTTGTTTTTTTGTTTTTTTTTAAGATTTTGACAGCAAGAGACACAGCGAGAGAGGGAGTACAAACAGGGGGAATGGAAGAGGGGGAAGCAGGCTCCTGCTGAGCAGAGAGCCCGATGTGGGGCTCGATCCCAGGACCCTGAGATCATGACCCGAGCCGAAGGCAGAGGCTTAACCCACTGAGCCACCCAGGCGCCCCACCCAGTTGCTCTGTTTTATATGATGATTCAAGAAGATTCAAATCTACGCTGCCCCACTTGTGCCATATTCCCAGGATTCTAACATGTATCATTTTTTAAATCAGAGGAAAGGTGGGGAGCATTAGATATTCTGAAGTACCTTTTACACTCCTTTTGGAATCTAACTGTAGCAACAGGAAATGGGACAAAATTAACTGGTCGACATGAGGAACAGTACCCAACACGTTTGCACTAATAATGTAAGAAGCATTTTGCATGCTTCTTTTTTATAAAGTTATTTATTATGTGTTTGGTACATAATCTTCACAGTGATCTTTTTAATTGTTTTAGAATATTTCATTGGGTAGCAGTACCAAAATTTACTCAGCCTGTCCCTTGTTGTTGGCCATGTGGGCTATTTCCATTTTTCTGCTATCTCAGATAATGTTGTCATAAATACCTTTGTGCACTTATATTTTTGTTTTTGTTGAATTATTTCCTTATGATGGAATCCCAAGAGTAGGATTACTGGGTCAAGAGTAGGAACATCTCCCTGGGTCTGGCAATCTATAATCTGAAAATGTGTTTTGAGAATTATTTTTCTTGTTTTAGGGGAAAGGTTAAGACTCAGTTGTTGAGAGAAAGGATCACATGAGGGCAATAGAACTATTTCCCAGGATCATAGTTATTCTGTCCTTTCTCCCAGCCATCAGTCCTTCTGTTCACTTTACTCAACTTTCCTCACATTTTTCATTCATTTAACCAACATATATTGATGGCCTACCATGCATCAGACACTGTGACTTCTCTCCCCCACACTAGTGTGAACCCCACAAGGATGTGTAGTGTTCTGCTCATGGACTGATGCAACACATATGAAACAAAGGGTTTCGATCCATGTATGCACTGGCTAGATTCACTGTGAGCGTGAAGGGTGCTAGGGGCTGTCCTCATTTGACCCCTCCTGAGACTCTTCAAAGAACCCTGGAATATCTGGCCTGGAGAGATCTGGTATCAGCAATCCATCTTCCTCCTAGGTAGGATTAGCCCTATTCTAGTACAGATTTGACCAGAAAAGGAAGATCCTAAGCAATTGCAATATGCTAGCTGGTATAGTTGCCCAGAAAGAATCTCCTTATTTTTATCAAAACCAAAAACAAACAAACAAAAACTGGGAAGCTAGAAATAACCCCCATGATCTCCTAGTCTCAACCTGCCAACTATGTTGATTTAGTCTATACACCTGCCTTTCAACCTTAGTCCCCTTGACTGTCTTTCCACTGCCCCCTGCAAACTCAATGTTGCCCTGACCCCAAGTCCTCTCAGCTCAGGTTCTGGTTGTGTTTGTAAGTCCCCATCTACCCTGACCAGCACCCTACCATGGTGGGGCCAAACCCTGCCCAATGACCCCCAGCCCCTGGCTGAGTTTGTGTATTCCACGGCCTGAGTATTGAAGACCAGCCTTCTGTGCCTGTCTCTACTTCATCCCCCACAGCTGCACCCTCACCCTGGAGGGAGCCCTGCAGTCACAAGTCTTTGCCCCAACATGGCTACAACTCACCACAGCTTTAGAGCCCCTGCCAAGACTGGTTAACCCCTGGGGCCCATCCCATCTGGCCCATGTTCCTTAGGAGCCTGCATAACTCGTGTTCAAGCCTGCCAAGTTAATAATCATCCTCCCAACCACAATGTTTTACAGGTGAGGAATCAAGTGCCAGAGAGTAAAAGTGACTTTGCAAAAGTGAAATGGCCAGTTCGTGTCAGGGGTAGGCCTAGAGCTCCAGGTTTCTCATTCCTAAGAGGAAATGAGTTGGTGGAATACCAGAAAAGAAATTTAGGAACAGATTCCAAAGTCCTGAGGACCCTGGGGTGAGGAAGAAGAGAAGGCCCCAGGATTTGAGAATAAAATAGGTTCTAGTTTTCAGAACAGGAGCATCAAGTCAGGAAGTATGAGCAGCAAAGTTGACTTCGTGTGGAGAACTAGACCATCCAGTTGGGTCTACTAAACGTCTCTTGCATCTCCAGAATGTCCCAGAGACCTGGAACAGGTCTGGGTCTATACATGCAGGTCAAGGAGCCAAGGGAAAAGAAAGGGTGGAAAACAGAAGAAAGACATAGGAGCCAGAAACCAGATTGGGCCTGATACATGTAGATGCTCAAGTAGCTCCCAGGTCAGTGGGGACCTCTATGCATCATGAGGGTTAGGCAACATCTGCTCCAAATACATATCAGCACAGCCTATGGAAATCCCAAGCTTTCCCTAGGATTTCTGAAAATGCACATGACACATGTATTCTCATACCCTGATCTCTCAGGGGTAATGTTCTTTGAGTACAGTCTTCGTTTCATTCCAAATCAATACAGGCACAAAATTTAACCCTTTCAGGGAAAAATTTTTTTTAAAGATTTTATTTGTTTGAGAGAGAGAGAGAGAGAGAGAGCAAGTGGGAGAGGAGCGAAGGGAGAGGGATGAGCAGACTCACCACTAAGCTCAGAGTCTGACGCAGTGCTTGATCCCACGACCCTGAGATTATGACCTGAACCAAATCAAGAGTCGGACGTTCAACCAACTGAGCCACCCAAGTGCCCCTCATGGAAAAAGAATTTTAAACACACCAAGTATGAAATTGCTTGACTTTGCTAAAAATGTTGGGGGTGTCACAGGGAGGGAGTCCCATCATTCACTATACAACAGACAACCTAGAAACCCTCATTGTACATTCCTGTTATCCTCTGTCCTTGTTAGCCATACGATTATGATCGTTTCCTTTGCTGGCCCAAAAAATCACATCTCACTGTACCCACCCTCACACAATCTTCTGGTTCCTCTCTTTTCCTTCTCCCTTCTCTATCTTCTGTTCTTTCCTCTCCCCTACCATTTCTCTAAAATCAGAAAGAAATTCCTCTCCATATCTCAATGCAGAGAGGCTGGGGCAGGAGGTGAGGTTGGAGCACATTCTTACACCCTTATGCTTCTTTACCAACTCCTTTTTCAAACAAGTTACTTCCCCCCTGTAGAGGAATTCTAGTGCCAGATAGTAAAGTAATTCAAATTTGTTTCCACCTGAATACACATGTGTAAGCAAAAGCACACAGAATTATTCTGATGCATAGTTCATCCCAGACTAAACACTATCATTGTCCTATTCAAAATTGACTGAAAAGAAAGTTTAGAACATCCTATCTGATTCAGAAGTGTGCCCTTGGCCATGAAAGCTCAGCTGAATCCCAGAAAGCCTGGAAAAATTTGGTCTGTCATATACCCCTTGAAGATATTTTACAAACGGCTGGTCTAGGAAAGACACCCAAATCAGGTGCCACCTTTTTTTAGATGAGCCAAAAAGTAAGTGGTGCCCAGGGCAGTCAGAAAGTTTCAAGGTTTTGCAAACCTGTGTGGACTCTCAGAGTGTTTTCAGGTTACTGACTTTGGGCAGAAATGTGATACCAATTTAGGTGCAAAAATTGTGCAATGGGTGTTTCATGTGGTCAAACCAGGTGACCAGGTGATCAACGAGGCTTTAAGATATGTAACTTGTTCTAGTCATTACCTAGTGGTATAAGACAACAACCACTTAATTATTCTCAAGGATGATATGGGTCAGGAATTCAGAAACAGAAGAGCAAGGACAGTATACCTATTCCACACATCTGGAGTCTCAGCTGGGAAGGCTGAGGAGTTTACTCAATACTGAGTGTTGGAATTATCTGAAGGCTCTTTCACTCATGTATTTAATGCTGGAACATCTACAGGTTGCTTCCCGACCTGGGCTTTCTCATAGTATGGTGGTTAGGTTCTGTGGTAAGAGGCCTCTGGGATGTCCCCCAATGATCCCTACCTCTTGGATCCCATTCCCTTGAATAACTTGCTTCTAACCAATAAAATATGGTGACATTGAGCAGTTATTTCTTCCATGATTAGGTTATGAAAATGGTGACTTCTGCCTTAGGATCAGACCCACTCTTTTGTTTACTTGATGAAGTAAGCTTCCATGTTGAAGAGACCCCCATGACAAGGAATTGAGGGTTAACCTGGTCAAAAGCCAGGGAGGAAGAGCCCCCCAGCTCTGGTCAAAACCTTGATTGTAGGGGCGCCTGGGTGTCTCAGTCAGATAAGTGTCTGCCTTTGGCTCCGGTCATGTTCCCGGGGTTCTGGGATCAAGCCCCGAGCAGGGATCCCTGCTCAGCAGGGGGAAGCCTGCTTCTCCCTCCCCCTCTGCTTCTCCCCCAGCTTGTGCTCTCTCTCTTGCTCTGGCAAATAAATAAATAAATATATAAAATCTTTTTTAAAAAGGTTGAATTCCTCACTCAGAGAAACTGCAATAGCATGAGTGTGTTGTTTTGTATTGCTAAGCTTTGGGGTGGCCTGTTATGCGGCAATAGGTATCTAACATAGCTTCTGAGAGTGTGCATTCCACAAGAACCAGGCAGAAATTGGACCATTTTTTTATGACCCAGGCTCAGTCACAAAGCATTACTTCCCACAAAGTCGCAAGCCTGCCCATATTCAAGATGGAACATAGATCCCATCTCTCAAAGGAGGAATGTCCAGGTATCATTATAGGAACAGCATGGGAGGAGAGAGGCTGGCGTGGCCCTCTTTGGAAAATACAACCTGCCACATGGCCCTTTGGCCTCGTCCCGCAGCATGGCTTGATCCGCTTGTGTGTAAATTTTAAGGAAGATTTATATTGTTTTGCTATTTTGAGACTGAGGTTTTGTTTATGCTCCTCCTGAGATGTCTCTTCTGCTTTTAAGAAATGCTGAAACCATATCTCAGCATGTCACGAGATAAATGGGAATTGGCCCTCCGGCAACCAGAGAGACTTCAGAACCATCATTTCCAAGAATGTGACTGACGATCTGAAACACAAGATTCTCTCCACTTAAGAATGACTCCTTGTGAATTACGACATTGCCCTGGCTGCACGTTCTGGAACAGTCCAGCATTGCCCCACACTCTGTGCAGGTTGAACAGAAACAGGACAGTGAGTAGAGGAGGATGTGGTGGGGAGAACCGATGGACACTCAAGCCAGGCTGGACTCCACAGGGGCTTCTGGCATGCCTGAGACTTGCAGAATTTCTGAACAAGAAGACATCTCAGAGATCAACAAATCCCACTTGTACTAGTAATGACAGCGGCTACATTGAGTAAAACCTGGCTACGACTGCAAGTCCCTTACAAGTCCCTGAATGAAGATGGCATCACGTCCCACCACCAGGTTGTGAGCGCAGGTTTCTACTTGATGCCCCAATCATTAGAGCTTGAGATCTCCCAAAATCCAGGCTTTTCCCAAGCTCCCCCGGGCATGTCGGCATGCCAACCACTTCTCCCGTGCTTTCCACCACAGCCGGCCGCCTGGATCCCCGGGCAGGACTCCCAGGTCTGAACATCTGCTTCCCATCAGGTACTACTTTTCTGAAGCCCACAGCTCGGCCCCAGCAGGAATGGTACAGACCCTTAACCCATTTCCCATTGTGATAACCCAGACTTGGGAGGAAGAGAAAAGAATTACGACACAGGGAAACTTAAAACCCAGTATGATTGCTCCAATTTCCCAGGCCCCGGGTTTGACATTGATACTCCTCTCTATTGCTGCTGTGGGGCAAGGGCCAGACTGCCTCCCACAGTGGGAATAGTCTGGATTCCCCAAGTAGGTCCAGATAAAGGAGGTTGTTATTTCCCCCACACTTCAATCTAAGGCCCATCTCCTTTGTCCTCATTTCCTGCTTTCGGATTGATCTTGTTCCAAGAGACTAGACAATTGAAGTGTCCGTTCCGGGGAAGACTCCAGCTTTGCAATGCTGTCAGAACAGGCATTCTGACCACAGGCTGGCACGTGTGTGAGACTGCAGCCTGGCCCGCCCTGAGCCCTGTCCAGCCGGGTCACGTTTTTTTTTCCCATTCTCTCTTCTGACATGAGTTTATGACCAGCTGGTACAGTCTTCCAGGCATCCTCAATGTCTCATCTCTGTGATTGACTAGTTGAAAAAATGGCTCATCTTGGGGCACCTGGGTGGCTCAGTGGGTTAAGCCTCTGCCTTCGGCTCAGGTCATGATCTCAGGGTCCTGGGATCAAGCCCCGCATTGGGTTCTCTGCTCAGGGGGAGCCTGCTTCCCCCTCTCTCTCTCTGCCTACTTGTGATCTCTCTCTCTCTGTCAAATAAACAAATAAAATCTTTAAAAAAAAGAAAAAGAAAAAGAAAAGAAAAATGACTCATCCATTTTCTAAAAACAATAATAAAGAGACAGATGGCAGTCCTAATGCATACTTAGGAAATAAACACTGTTCTAAAAGAAACCATTCTGAGAGATTAAGTCCTGCTAATATAAGGACAACATTTTACACAATTTTGCCAACCATTTTCCTTTCTTGGAGCCACACAATATCAAACCCACCCCATTTCAGAGTAAGATCCTTGACGCACATTTGCGTAAGACCCATAGGAAGCATTTTCCTAGATATTTCTTCTTTTAGGAGGCACGACCCTTCTTGTGACTTTTAAATGACAGTTTTTGCATTCTCTACTCATCAAGAAATCAAAAAATCCTTGGGTTCAATCTCAGCCAAGCTCACCTTTTTTTTTTTTTTAAGCTCATCTTCTTGTACTCACTTTATGGATAGAGGAAACTGAGGTTCCATGAAATCCACTAATTTGTCAGAATTACACAATTACAAAAAGCGGGAAAGCTGAAATTGAGAACACTAACAACCCTGAGCGGTCTGGTTCTTGCCACGATACCAGGCCACACTAGGTCCCAAAGGAAATGTTACGTATCACAAAAACATGCTGTGTGAAGACCAGCCAAGCGTGCAACAAATTGGTCCCACTCAGCTTGGGATTACAAGCGGTACAAACAATAGAGCAACCTTCAAAATCAACTTCCGTTTCCAGGATGAAAAGGAAACGTAGGGACACAAGCTCTTAGGAGACACCTGCAGTAGGCGGGGACTCACGCCAAAGAAAGGACATAAAGAAGAGCCTGAAAATAGAGGACTCAAAGGAGGGCACTGCATCCATGTTTCATCAGATGCGTCCTTTGTGCCCGGCTTGACGCTAAGCAACAGGCACGGACCGGGGAACAAGTCGAGTTCCTGCCCTCTCAGCCATCAAGTCTGGCAGAAGAGGCAAACAAGTCAATACTGAGCTCACATTCCTCTGATTCAAATGAAAGCTTCATCCTGATTAAAATATCTATGGCCACCCTGGGGAGCATTTGTGCCCCAGGACAGCAGGAGCGGGAACTTGTCCTTTCCTTTCTCTAGCTGGAGTAGAATCCCGGATTGGGGGGGGGCTCCCAGCGGGATCCTTCCAGACCCCTGGAGTGGCTCACCTCCCACGTAATCACGTTACCCTGGAATGTTTTGGCCTTTGAGGTACAATGTGTGACTACGACCATTGTCAACAGGCAATGACACAAAGCAACTGTCGTTTTTGGCAAAGGCCAGCTGAGCAAATGCTTAACTCAGAAGCTGGTTAGAGCTTTTGTGAAAACAAATGACATCAGTGCTTACCCAGGAGTCTCCCAACCGGGCTAAGGAGTGTTTTCCTTTGTGAGTGTGCGTGTGTCAGCTGTGCTCTTGCCTTGTGGGCATGCAGGAACTCCGCACAGAGGGAACTGGCACAAAAGTCTCCGTAGTTCAGTGCGTTGTCACGTTGTCCAGCAGAGCCCTCGGGAAACCTGCTTGGCAGGGAGGCTGACATTCTGAGAAGTCTCTGCATGCCAAGCCCTGCGCTGGGTGTTCGGGTAGATGCAGGAGGTCAGCCAAGGTCATGCGCTCCCAGGGAAAGAAACAACCACTGGGTGGCTTCCAGGGCCAGGTGCTGGGCCAGAGATTTCCCTTACCTTATCTCACTGAAGAGTAACCGGTGTGTGCTCAGCCCCGTGTCTGTACCCCACCTCGAGGCCGTCACTTGACAAATCCACCACCACAGCAACAGTGAGTAATATGGATGTTACCCCAGATCCCATGGGGACAGAGAGGAGACATTTAAATTGCAGACCACTAATAAATCTGAGTCCAAGGGGCACCTGGGTGGCTCAGTGGGTTAAGCCTCTGCCTTTGGCTCAGGTCATGCTCTCAGGGTCCTGGGATCGAGCCCCACATCAGGCTCCCTGCTCAGCGGAGAGCCTGCTTCTCCCTCTCCCTCTGCTGCTCCCCCTGCTTGTACTCTCTCTCAAAAATAAACAAGTAAAATCTTTTAAAAATCAAATGAAATTAAATTAATCTGAGTCCAACACTTTGTTGTCTTCTCTCTCCTCTACTCCACACCCCTTGCCTCTCTGACTCCCTGAAGGCAGAATTCCTCTCACCTCTCTCTCCCTCTCTCTCTCCCTCCAGATAGAAACTGCTTTTTAAAAATCCCTTCCACATCTCTCCCTGTCACTTGCCTAAACCCATACACGAAAGTCTAATAGCTGAAAGACAAGAAATGTCCTAATATTCCTCAAATAGGACCCTTGTGGGTCTCATTTTGTCTCATTCATTCATTTAACAAATAGTTATCAAGTGCGAGGCACTATTTTGGGTGCAAGGCATGAGCGGTGAATGTAAAAGAAAAAATATTTGCCCTCGGGGCACCTGGGTAGTTCAGTCGTTGAGCGTCTGCCTTCGGCTCAGGTCATGCTCCGGGGATCCTGGGATGGAGCCCTGCATCAGGCCCCCTGCTTCTCCCTCTCCCTCTCTCACTGCTTGTGTTCCCTCTCTCGTTGCATCTTTCTCTGTCAAATAAATAAAATCTCTAAAAAAAGAAAAATTTGCCTTCGTGTAGCTTCCGTGATCCTATCATGACCCATTTTTACACATAAGAAAACCAAGATTCAGGGTCAATTGATTCCACAGAATCAGACACATGGAGTCCAGGGACAAAATCTAGGCCAGAAAAAGTAACTAGCAAGACCTACACAGGGTTTCAAAGGCCCAGCCAGCATCTCTGGAGAATGAGGTGTGGGTGTCATGCCACAAGAACGGCCCTTGGAAACAATTAAGTCTGGGTTCAAATACCAGCTCAGCTATTCACGTGAACTAAGTACTTAACTCTGTAAGTCTCCTTTTTCTCATATGTAAAAAAGGAGATAAAAATTAAACTTACCTTATAGATTATGATGTAACTATAGATATAGATATATAGGTGTGTAAACACAGATATGCACACCCATGAAATCCTCACAACAACCCTATGTTGTGCTAGATACCATATATGTATTTGGTGTCTAGCGCATAGTAAGCTCAGTAAATATCAATTATTATTTATTTCTTCATTTACTTTTGTTATTATTAGTTGGCAGAAAAACTGGACTGCTTTGAAGTAGACACTCAGGGTGCCTGGGTGGCTCAGTGGGTCAAGCCTCTGCCTTCAGCTCAGGTCATGATCTCAGGGTCCTGGGATAGAGCCCCACATCGGGCTCTCTGCCCAGAAGAGGAGCCTGCTCCTCCCACTTGCTCTATCTGTGTCTCTCTCTTTCTCTGAAATAAATAAATAAAGTCTTTAAAAAAAAAATCAAAGAATGAAACTGATGTGCAGAGAGAAGCAGAAATGGGATATGGAAAGCTCTTGCCACCATTTGAGAGCCTGGTTCTACTTCATTCCTCAAGGCCAACTGCATCTTGTCCTTGAGTTCCAGGACACAATTCTATGAGCAAATTCCTTGTTTTTCCCAAGCTGCTTTGATTTGGGATTTTATTCTTTGCAATTAGTAAGAATCCTAACTAAATACAGGTCTGATTCAGCAGACCTGGCCTTGATACATGGAGCACAAAGGCCTCTAAAGGGCCCCTCTCTGAGGAAAAATCCAAATTTCCCTTAATAGTCATGACTAAGTATTCCCAATCAGGTTAATCACCCCTTCTTTTTCTGTTGATTTATTGGCATGAGGAGCTCAAAGTGGCCAACTTGTAGTCTTTACTGAGCATTTAATAGTACCATTGAGGTGTTCCCTAGTGGAAACCCTCCTCCCTTGTGGATTAAGACTTTTAGACTAGCAGAGCCTAAAATAGTGTAAATAGGAAGTGAAAATTTTACTAGTGGACAACAGGAAGTAAGAGGAACCATTCCCATTTCCACTCCTTGGTTCCTGGACCCATTAAAAAATGGCTATTAGCAAAATAGGAGTTGGTCACTGATTTAGAGCACATATTATATCCCGGAAGAATTTGCCCTAGCTCCGCTAAATGTTTCCATCCAACTAGTAACATAACAAAGTTGAAAATGTTGTTACTATTACTAAAAAGTCATACCACTGCTTTATCAAGCAGCTGCTTTAAGGTAATGGGAAACATTACAAGACCAGTGAATTCCATGAACATGAGTCATTACCACACTTCATTTTCAGTGAATTCCCTGATGAGAAGCAATGTTCTATGAAATATCATGTGAATAAAACATTCTGTAAATCCTGGGATAGTGGTTTTAGTAGAAGCCAAATAGGGAAGGTAAATCTGTATTCAGAGTATGCCTGTTTCATTGAGAACAAAGCTCTGTCCCTTCCATGATGGAGATGATCTTTTGTAATCAACCTTCTACTAGGTGGCTTTCTGGTGTTCCCAGAGAATGGGGCCATATTGAATGCTCACTGTTGGTGTCTGCAATTGGCAGGCTGGACCCTCAGCAGTGATAATTGGAAGTCCATGTTGCTGAGCCCATTAATAAATAACTCCCATGGGCAATTTCATTTCATTTTCATTGGCCTAAGGGCTGGCTGAAAAAGAGATTAACATATATCCACAAACAGGTCATTCTTCTGCCTAATATCCTCCTCTGATGAGATTTCTGTTTGGTTGGTTTTCATATGGGACACAATATCTTAACACTCTGATCATATTCAGAGATTTCCACACACACTTATCACCAATTTTTCAGTCATGATCCTTCGAAGTCTGGACTACCCAACAAAACTATTAGCCACTACTCATGTGTCAATATAGACCCACACTTCTGCTGACTGGAAGGATTTTCCTTCCCTCTCACCCTTCAAAGCCATCCCTATTGGCAGGCCTGCAATACTACAACCATCCACTTTGGGGTAGCACCAGCCTATGATACAAACCAGGCCTGGGATTTTTCCTTCTTAGCCAACTTGTCATGGGGAACTCCCCAAGAGGCCACAGATTCCAGCTGAGAGGGAAGAGGCAATGTGGTAGGAGCATGGACTATAGGAACACATTCCATTTACTTCTATAACTTTATTTGTGCCTTCAGCATTTACCTGAGTCTGATCTCACACATACCACTTCCGTCTAATGATTGAATATTGCTGTGAAGGCCCGATTTTATGGCTTGGAGGATTAGACAACATCTAGTTCATGATGGAAAACTTATATTACACAGTAACTTGGTGACTCATGGTCAGTCTTTCAGTCTCTAAATAGGCCCAGTTACAACCTAGAAACTGTTTCTTCAAAGAATATGTGTCTTCAGAGCATAGTAAATCTTTGCCCTCGAATCCTCAGTGTCTGGCCTGTGAAGTCACCTATAGGAGCCTGCTGAAGTTGGCCCAGTGTTCCTATCCGCCACAGGGGCTCCACGTATCATTGTGTATTACACAGACCGAGTGGTAGAGCAGTCTGTATGGCATCCTGGACCTGATGCAGAGCCTCCTCTTGTTGGGGGTCTCACTCAAAACTGGCAACTTCTCAGTGTTCTCAGTAAATGAGCGTTGCATGCCCAGATGAGTTTTACGGTGCCTCGAAAACCTAAAGAAGCCCAATCAGTAATTGTATTTCTTTCTTAGTGGTAGGAGGGCCAGATGCAACAACTTTTTCTTCACTTTGGAAGAGATATTTCACCATGCTCCAGATCACTGGACCTCTAGAAATTTTACCAAGATGACATGCCCCTGAATTTTTGTGGAATCTATTTCCCATCCTCTACATGCATCTATCTTTCTAATATATCTAGCATAGCTGTGGCTTCCTGCCTGCTTACCAGGAAGCGTGATAGCATCAGCATGATATCATCAATCTAATAAACCAGTGTGATTCAGAATGGAAGGGCAATTAAGGTCTCTTGGAACAAGATTATGACATAGGGTTGAAGAGCTGATATGCCCCCGAAGTAGGATAGTGAATGTATATTGCTGGCCCTACCAATTGAAAGCAATCGGCTCCTGACAATCTTTACTAACAAATGCAGTAGGGAAAAGCATTCAGATCAACAGCTGCATGCCAGGTGCTGATACTGATAAAACTACATCTGTAGGGGCGCCTGGGTGGCTCAGTGGGTTAAGCCACTGCCTTCGGCTCAGGTCATGATCCCAGGGTCCTAGGATCGAGTCCCACATCGGGCTCTCTGCTCTGCAGGGAGCCTGCTTCCCTTCCTCTCTCTCTGCCTGCCTCTCTGCCTAC
>NW_019154152.1:4170342-4258479 GCF_002288905.1 Enhydra lutris kenyoni
GCCTGCCTCTCTGCCTACTTGTGATCTCTGTCTGTCAAATAAATAAAAAAAATCTTTAAAAAAGAAAGAAAGAAAGAAAGAAAGGTACAGTACTCTGGGGATAGTAGTAGAGATGGAGCTGATTGGAGATGGGGGAATTTATAGGCTTCTATTGTTTAAATATGGTTTAGACACATGTATTGTAACAATAGTGTCCACCTGGGAATAGCAACATCAACAACAAAACAAAAACAAAAAGCAGTGGTTTCTACCTTCAATTGCCAAGCGATCTTGAAAAAGAAAGAACTAGAGGTATCACAATTCCAGACTGCCGGTTATATTACAAAATGGTAGTAATTAAAGTAGTATGGTACTGGCATAAAAATAGACACATAGTGACACCTGGGTGACTCAGTTGGTTAAGCATCTGACTTAATTTTTGGTTCAGATCATGATCTCAGGGGATAGAGCTCCATGGCGAGTTCCTAGCTCAGCAGGGAGTCTGCCTGTCTCCTTCTCCCTCTATCCCTCCCCCCAACCCCGCTCTCTCAGATACATAAATAAATCTTTTTTTTTTTTTTTTAATAGGCACATAGCCTACATGGCTCAGTTGGTTAAGCAATTGCCTTTGGCTCTGGTCATGATCCTGGAGTCCCTGAGATCAAGTCCCACATCGGGCTCCTTGCTCAGCCAAGGGCCTGTTGCTTCTCTCTCAGCCTGCCACTCCCCCTGATTGTGCGCTCACTCTTTCTCTCTCCCTAGCAAATCAATAAAATCTTTTAAAAAATTAAATTAAAATAAAATAAGATAGGCACATAGATCAATGGTATAAAACATAAAACCCAGAAATAAACCCACAATTATATGGTCAATTAATCTTCAACAAAGGACTGAAAATACAATGGGAAAAACTTAAACTTAAAGCCTCCACAGATGATTCTAATGGGCAGCTGAGTTTGAAACCCAGGGTACTGGTTTAAAGAAATAAAGGCTTTTCTTCCACAGAACACAAAATCTAGAATTGGGCAGACCAGAACCAGTATAGTTGCTAAAGGATGTCATTAAGGAATCAGGTTCCTTCTATCTCTACTCCAAACTTCTTAGCTTACTGCTCATTCTCTTGGTAATAAGATGGCTGTTGCTTCTAGCCATTGGATCTAAATTCCATGCTGGAAGAAGGCAGAAGGGCAAAAAGGCTTCGCGTCACAAATCTTTGCCTTTCTTTCTTTCTTTCTTTCTTTCTTTCTTTTTAAGATTTTATTTATTTATTTGACAGAGAGAGACACAGCAAGAGAGGGAACACAAGCAGGTGGAGTGGGAGAGGGAGAAGCAGGCTTCCCGCCGAGCAGGGAGTCTGATGTGGGCCTCCAACTCACGACACTGAGATCATGACCTGAGCCCAAGGCAGATGCTTAATAACTGAACCATCAAGGCACCCCAAATCTTTGTCTTTCTATTCAGAAATGACAGCCGACCTCAGGGACTTCTCATTAACCCAAACTATATTTCATGGTCATCTCAGGTTGTAATGAGGTCTTGGAATTTGTGGGTGTTGCTTTCCAGACTCTGTGGTAGAAGATGAGGTAGAAGGTGATTAAAATGATTATTAAGTGAGCCAACCTACAGTGTGTGCAAAACATGAATGTACTACTTTTATATTTTTTTAATGTAAATATTGTAGTATAAAGACTATAAGGAAATGTCACATCTGGGATAAATTTTTTGATAACCTGGCCGGTCCATCATACTCTTTTACACTCATGTAAGTCCAAAATTCTCTGCCGGTTTTTTTTTTTCCCTGAGGTTTTATTAATTAGCTAATACAGCAGCCTTTTCAAACCCAAAGTTTTATTCCAGTAGAAAAGAAGCAATCATTAGCCTAAGCCTGGTGAGTGGAATGACCACAATATCCTCCCAAAAGCCCTGGCCTCCTTTTGCCTGATAGTCTCCAAAATAAAGTTAATTTCTCTAGTGACCTGATGTTCACATTAAACTATTTGCTGCCAAGGGTTTGAATTACTGCAAATATGTCCCTTGGGTTTATCCCAGTTGAATTAATAATCAGAGCCCCCACCACAATCTCTTGTTTGGCAGTAATTCTTATTCCAACCTCCCTCCTGAATTTAAAACTCATGACTTCCAACTGCCTGCTGGATAAGAACATCTCAACGTCCCACAAGCAAACCAAACTTGGTGTGTCATCATGATCTCATGATGTCCCCCCCCCCAACCTCCTGCTTTCCCCATCTCAGTGATTAGTCAAGTCCAATGATCAAGTTGTTCAAACTACAGATCTCAGAACTGTGCTCACATCTTCTCATTTCTTTATCTCATACTCCAATCAGTAGGATTCTGTTAATTCTATCATATACATGCTTTCCAATCTGCCTCTTCTCTAATTCACGCCCAACCATTCTTCTACCTGGATTATAAAGCAAACATCATTCAAATCATTCCAATGTCCCGAGGGTAGCAAATATTGTTCCTTCAAGAAACGGAAACAGAAGCCAGTGGGGCTGAAGTATAAAGAGCAAGGAGAGGGTCAGGAGATGAGGTCAGAAAAGCAGGGTAGGTCCAGATCCCATAAGGCTGTAAAAGTCATATTTAAGAGTAAGACATGCTAATATATATATAATCGTGATGGTAGCCATTGTAGGGCTTGCTAATGAAAGTGTACCAACTCCTTGTCACTAACCCTTTATGCTGGCTTCAAATCACTTTTGTAAAACATACATCAAATTAAACAGAAAATCCATTGTAGGGGCACCTGGGTGGCTCAGTGGGTTAGAGCTTCTGCCTTCGGCTCAGGTCATGGTCCCGGTGTCCTGGGATCGAGCCCCACATCAGGCTCTCTGCTCTGCGGGGAGCCTGCTTCCACCTCTCTCTCTATCTGTCTGCCTCTCTGCCTACTTGTGATCTCTGTCTGTCAAATAAATAAATAAAATCTTTAAAAAAAAAATCCATTGTACCCATAATCCCAGTCTATTCTTGAGAAAAATATAGGACAAATTCCAATAAAAGGGCATCCTACAATATTCTTGACCAAACTCCTCAAAACTGTCAAGGTTATCAAACAGAGGAAAATCTGAGAAACTGTCACAGTCAAGAGAGGCATAAGGAAATGTCAATTAAATGTAATGTGAGATTCTGACAGAGAAAAGGGGCATTAAGGGGCGCCTGGGTGGCTCAGTGTGTTAAAGCCTCTGCCTTCGGCTCAGGTCATGATCTCAGGGTCCTGGGATCAAGCCCCACATCAGGCTCTCTGCTCAGCAGGGAGCCTGCTTCCTCCTCTCTCTCTGCCTCTGTCTCTGCCTACTTGTGATCTCTGTCTGTCCAATAAATAAATAAAATCTTAAAAAAAAAGAAAGAAAGAAAGAAAAGGGGCATTAAGTAAAAACTAAAGAAATCTGAATAAACCACGAACTTTAGTTAATAATAATATGTCAGTATGGGTTAGTTAATTGTAATAAATATATCACCCTGGGGTGCTTGGCTAACTTAGTCAGTAGAACGTGCAGCTCTTGATTTTGGGGTCATGAGTTCAAGCTCCAGGTTGGGCTAGAGCCTACTTGAAAAATACACACACATGCACATACACATATATATCATGCTAATATAAGATGTTAATAATAGGGGAAATACTATGTTGGGCTATGTGGGAACTCTGTACTACCTGCTCAGTTTTGCTGTACATGTAAAATGTTCTAAAAAATAAAGTGTATTCATTTAAAAGGAAAAAATTCTACCAATAATTCCTTCATTCCTAAAGGACAAAGGTTAAACTCTGAAACAACATGTGCTTAGGACATTTTTCCAAGCCAATTTCTATTACCCCACACACACCCAAATTACGCCACAGCTACAGTGAACATTTAACTTATCCACAGACATCCCAGGCCCTTTTGTGCCTCTGAGTCCTTGCATGTGCTATCCCCTCCACCTGGAATGCCATAGTCTATCCATTTCAGCTTAGCTAACTCTTCAATGATTCAACACAGGTGCTTCCCCAAATTCTTCCAATTCACTTGTCCTGTGACGTTCCATAGTTCTTGAAACAAGACACATTCTCTGCCACAACAAACTCTAGAAGAACAAGCTGTCCAGATCAAGCACCCCTCCTTCACTACCAAGGTCTGAGCAGCTCCCCAGGCTGTCTCCTTCTGCACTTTCCAAGGCAGACACACCAGATAAAAGCCCAGTATGAACCCTGCCATGCCCACAAGAGAAGGAGACCCATATGAAGCTGTCAGATGATTCTGTTGGTTTCCTTTCTTCTCCCTGAAGTGACTCAGTTCTGTTACTCAAGGTAGGTGATCAAACTGCACAGCTTTCCCAAAGAAATCCTCTTTATAAGTCCTCTCTTTTCCATGCATTTTATACCACTGATATAAGTGAGCCACCCAGTGAATTCTGTTATCAGTTTCAGGTGTCTACTTTGAACACCTATAGACTGATTTGTCTTGGTAAACTTTCTTTGCTCTGGCATCTAGCATGTGGTGCTGGATATGTCTACAGGCTTCCGCATTCCTTCCCACATCCTTCTCTGTGCCTTCCCTTGCTAACAAGTTAAAGGCTAAAAAGTTAAAACAACTCCCCTGCAGCCATGATACTAAATTCAATTAAGTGTCCTCATATGAAACTAGGAAGGCATAAGTAGGATAGAGAGCATCACCCGACTGCCATTTTCCCTTGGCAATCAAGGTCATGAGCACATGAGTGCAGAAAGCTGGAGGGGCAGCTGATCTCAGCTTTTCACTGTCTGCTCACCACCTTCCTGGATGTTACAAAGCAGCTGTGATGCTCATGGCAGGGTTAAGAGAAGAGGCATCAGCTCTGTGAGCCCCAGAACACAGCCACAGCAGTGCTTGTGGCTGTTGTCTTGTCTTGTCAATGTCTTGAAAACATTAGTTCTGGTGGTAGTCCCTAACTTTAGGTACTCCAGCTCCTCCAACGATTTTGAAAGCACCTAACTCCTTATATTAAAACCTTCTATGCTTAAAATATCTACAGTGGTTTCTATATCTGTATTAGGCTGTTCAGGCTATCATAGCCAAATACCACAGACTGGGGGACTTAAACAACAGAAATTTTATTTTCTCATAATTCTGGATGCTGGAAGTCCAAGATCAAGGTGTTGGCAGAGGTCTCCTGAGACCTCTCTCGTTGGCTCGTAGGTGGCTGATATCTTGCTACCTCTTCACATGTTCACACCTCTGTGCATATACACCCCTGGTGTCTCTGTCCCCTAATTTCCTCTCCTTACAAGGACACCAGTCAGATTTGATTGGGACCCACTCTAACATCCTAATTTTAACTTAATTATCTCTTCAAAGGCCCTCTCTCCAAATGTAGTCACATTCTGAGGTAGTGGGGTTTAGAGCTTCCATATGTGAATTTGGGGGCACTCCAATGGAGTCTATAACACTATCCTTCCCTGAAACTTGACTGAGGCATATGTCTTGATGTGTCTGCCCATCTTCCAATGTAAGAGCCTTTAACGAATGAATGAATAAACACAGCAGGGCTTTACAGAAAAAGTTCACCATTTAGTTATTTTCTGCTCTTCCTAAAGGTTGCTAAGTCTCCTTTCCAACCTCTCTAACCTCTCGCCATTTTCTCTTTTTTTTTTTTTTTTTAAGATGTTATTTATTTATTTGACAGAGAGAGATCACAAGTAGACGGAGAGGCAGGCGGAGAGAGAGAGGGAAGCAGGCTTCCTGCCGAGCAGAGAGCCCGATGTGGGACTCGATTCCAGGACCCCGAGATCACGACCTGAGCCGAAGGCAGCGGCTTAACCCACTGAGCCACCCAGGCGCCCCTCGCCATTTTTATCCTGCAGTTCTTATGGAAGGCAGAAGAGACCTTGATTAGCTGCCCGTTGTTGCTTAACAATATTACCGCAGTGCCCGCCTCGGCAGCACACATACTAAGAAAACAGATTTAGCACACCCTTAACTGCTTAATACAACCCATGCGTATTATCTCACAGCTTCTATGGTTCAAAAGACCAGACATGACTTGACTGGACCCCCCTGCTTAGGGTTTCAGAAGGCTGCAATTAAGCATCAGCCAGGGGGCGCCTGGGTGTCTCCGTCATTAAGCGCATTAAACGCATTAAGCGTCTGCCCTCGGCTCAGGTCATGATCCCAGTGTTCTGGGATCGAGCCCCGTGTTGGGTTCCCTGTTCAGCCGGAAGCCTGCTTCTCCCTCTCCCATTCCCCCTGCTTGTGTTCCCTCTTTCGCTGTCTCTCTATCTCTACCAAATAAATAAATAAAATTTTATTTATTTATTTGACATAGAGAGAGAGAGAGAGGTCACAAGTAGACAGAGAGGCAGGTAGTCTCCCCGCTGAGCAGAGAGCCCGATGCGGGGCTCGATCCCAGGACCCTGAGATCATGACCTGAGCCAAAGGCAGAGACTTAACCCACTGAGCCACCCAGGTGCCCCAATAAATAAAATCTTTAAAATAAGTAAGTGTCAGCCAGGGCTCTGGCCTCATCTGAGTCTAGGCTAGAGAGCAAGTTCACTCAGAATTCAGTTCTATGTGGCTGCAGGACACTCCAGGCTTCAGGTGCCTGTTGCCTGTCAGCCAGCGGCCACTCTCAGCCCTTAAAGGCTGCTCACAGGTTCTTGGCACACAGAGTTCCCGCCATGGCCATTTGCTTCCTCAAAGCCAACAGCGCAGTTCAGCAAGATGGCATTAAGATCATATGCATAAATGGGACGCCTGGGTGGCTCAGTTGGTTAAGCGGCTGCCTTCAGCTCAGGTCATGATCCCAGTGTCCTGGGATCGAGTCCCATATCGGGCTCCTTGCTCGGCAGGAAGCCTGCTTCTCCCTCTGTCTCTGCCTGCCTCTCTGCCTACTTGTGATCTCTCCCTCTCTCTCTCTCTCTCTGACAAATAAATGAATAAAATCTTTAAAAAAAAAAAAAGATCATATGCATAATCAATGATCATTGTACATTCCATCCCTTTTGAGGTATTCTCTTGATCAGAAAGAAGTCAGAGTCCACACCCACACTCACAGTTCTCAGAGCTCACCTTAAAGGTCAGCCTGAGGCCATTGGCTACTACTTTCTTGGCTTTTTTTTCTCTCTGTTAGGGTCTCTGTGATCAGGACCCTGGGCCTATCTGATAAACACAGATACAGGGAAGGGACATGGGGCCCTCACTCAGAGCAAGTACCTCTTTTAGTGCCCACTTCCCATGCAGGAGCTGTCCAAAAGCAGAGAGGCCCTCTGTGTCAGCTGTCCCAAGTCTAAGAGTGGCAGGAGAATTTGGGCTCTGATAAGAGCCTCCACTGCCTGCTTATCTCCTGGTTGCTACCCCAAGCTCCAAGGAGCCCCCACAGAGAGAGAGAATTACAGTCCTCTGTATTTAACCAAGGCCCCAGAATAGGGGGGACACTCCTCTGAAGGAACCCTTAATACGGGGCAGCTGTTCCTCTGAAGGGCCAGAAAGCTTTGCTTATTTTTCTTTTCTCTTTCTTTTTTTTTTTTAATTTTTTTTTTAATTTATTTGATAGAGAGAGAGAGACAACAAGAGAGGTAACACTAGCAGGGGGAGTGGGAGAGGGAGAAGCAGGCTTGACAGAGCAGGGAGCCCAATGTGGGGCTTGATCCCAGGACCCTGGGATGGTGACCTGAGCCAAAGGCAGACACTTAATGACTGAGCCACCCAAGCGCCCCTCATTTTTCTTTTTAAGTCTTCACTGTTCTGATCCAAGGTCCAGCATAAGGTAGGTATTTGGTATACTTTAGGAAGAACGGATTAGCTCTATATTTTAAAGACAATTGACTGTAAAATCAGAATCTAAAGTCCTCAGGGAATGTGTTAAACACTAAAAAAAGAATGCAATCCAGGGATGCCTGGGTAGCTCAGTCAGTTGAAGCATCTGCTTTTGGCCCAGGTTGTGATTCCAAGTCCTGGGATAGAGCCCTGCATTGGGCTCCTTGCTCAGCAGGGAGTCTGCTTCTCCTTCTGCCTGCTCTGCCAGCTCTGCCTGCTGTTCCTTCTGCTTGTGCTCTCTTTGACAAATAAATAAATAAAATCTTAAAATAGAAAAAAAAAATGCGATCCATACAATAGAATTCTGCTCCATCATAGAAAGGTGGCCAGAACAGATTAAGGGAAGGATGAAGTTTCCTGTGATTATGTTCTTTTTTTTTTTATAGTTTGTTTGGTTTTTTTAAAAACATTTTATTTATTTATTTGACGGAGAGAGAGAGATCACAAGTAAGCAGAGAGGCAGGCAGAGAAAGAGAGGGAAGCAGGCTCCCTGCTGAGCAGAGAGCATGATACGGGGCTCAATTCCAGGACCCTGAGATCATGACTTGAGCCGAAGGCAGAGGCTTTAACCCCCCGAGTCACCCAGGCACCCTTTTTTTTTTTTAATATTTTATTTACTTATTTGGGGCGCCTGGGTGGTTCAGTGGGTTAAAGCCTCCTCCTTCGGCTCAGGTCATGATCTCAGGGTCCTGGGATCGAGCCCCGCATCAGGCTCTCTGCTCAGCAGGGAACCTGCTTCCTCCTCTCCCTCTGCCTGCCTCTCTGCCTACTTGTGATCTCTGTCTCTCAAATAAATAAATAAAATCTTTTTTAAAAAATATTTTATTTACTTATTTAACAGAGAGAGACACAGTGAGAGAGGGAACACAAGCAGAGGGAGTGGGAGAGGGAGAAGTAGGCTTCCCGCCAAGCAGGGAGCCCAATGCGGGGCTCGATCCCAGGACCCCAGGATCATGACCTTAGCCGAAGGCAGACACTTAACGACTGAGCTACCCACGTGCCCCTGTGATTATGTTTTTTAAAGAAAAAATATATATAATAATGGGTATTTCTAATGATAATAATTAGCATAATGATTATTGTCCGGTGTAGTCTACATTTTAGTTTTCTATCGTGTGTGTGACATTTTTCTCTTTTGATTTAGAACAACGAAAATAGAATACTAGCATTCAAGTGTCTCATCAATTAACCATGCCTCTTTTCCCTGTATTTAAATATATGGTTATAAAGCTGATAATTCACGGAATTCCATTTAATTCAACAAACATTTATGGAAAGCTTACCTGGAACAAGGTATTAGGAAGGGCCAGACTGCTAGGGGTCAGTGTAACTTGATTTCAGTAAAGCGTTAGACGAAGTGTCTCCCGATCCAGCAATGGATGAGGTCGGGAAGGTGAGTGGTACAATAGTGTATTGACCTGGGTTTGTGGCAGCCTGAACAGCATATACACAGTTGATAAAGAGCTTCCATCATTAGGAAATTTCCCGTGCAAAGTCACAGTCACTCTTATACCCTGGCATATGTCGACTAGATGACTTCAGTGAAGAAGATAAGCACAAAGTTTGGAGTAATAGCTAATCGATGAAAGAAGCAAGATGCAAAAGAACCTGAACAGCATGAAACCCAACAAGACTAATTGTTAAGTTTTGTACGGAGTTTCGGATGTGTGGGGATTCTTGCCTTGGCAGTAGTTCGTGTAAAAAACAACTGGGTTTTTTTACTGACCGCGGATTCATTGTGAGGCATTAATGGAATGTGGCTGATAAAAACAAAGGCCAGGGCAATTCCTGACCACAGTCATAAATCTAGTGTCCAGATAAGAGGCTGGCGGTTCAACCCTGTTCTAGTCGGATCGCACTGGAGTTCTATTTTCCCTTCTAGGCGTTCATTTCACTATTGGAACAGGGCACCCTTAACCCACCTTTGTGAAGAAGTATTTCCTCCCAGTCCTGCTCTGTCCTGTGTCCTCACATACTCAAAAGCGGTGTGCTAAAATGGGCCAGCGAGGTCTCCTCTTGTTACCTAGTGAGGTTATAAAGCAGCGAGGTCACATGACCCAGGGTTCTTACACACATGTCTGCCGTGCCAGTTTTTTGTTGACTTATTCTTTTATTGCAGCCTCCTCTCCCCAGGGACTCAGGTCTAAATCTGGGGATGATGAAATGACCAGAAATCTGACTTACAACACCTCTACGTGCACCCCAGATGACTCCTCCCTCCTACTACAGTCACAACACAACCTTTGTCCTTGAAACAGCTGTCCTGCCGAGAGTTCTTATTCTTCATGCAAAGACTTCAAGACACCAGCTCTGCCAAAGCCCTATAGGAGTCTAAATCCACCATTTCGTCTGAAAACGGAGATCCCTGCTACTCTCAAATGCAAAGAAATCATCAGAGTTCAGTATTGGATGATTTCCTTTCCACCGCCTATAAATACCTTCTTCCCTGCATTATCAGCAATTCCTCCCAACTCTGGCTTTCCTCATTCTCCAGGCCTGAGAATTGGGAACATGCCACATGTAAGGAGGTAAGGAGGAAAACGAGGAGAGAAAGAAGGAAAGAGATTTACCCTGATCCCAAAGATAGGTCCTTTTGCAATGATTCCAGCAAATCATAGTTCTCTCCTTTCTTCTCTCTTTGTCCCAAACCCTCTTCAGGGCACATACCTACCCAGGGGCTTGAGGAAACCACAGGTTTACAGGGCCTACACCCACCAAAAGAGTTGATCCTAAAGCTAAAACCAGTCCAACAGGGCCACCTCCCAGTCTAGGCAAGATGCCCAAGGATTTGCTGAGCCAGAACTTCTTCCTTATCCTCAACAAAGGCCGGAGAAACTGTGGTCTGTCCGACTAATGCCCTTCGGCTAGAGGGGTAGAGGTCATATCTCTAAGTCAGGCTCTGTGCTCACACCGTGAATGCTTTATCTCATTTAATATCCACGGTATGGGCACCTGGGTGGCTCAGTGGGTTAAGCCTCTGCCTTCGGCTCAGGTCATGACATCAGGGTCCTGGGATCTAGTACCGAGTCGGGCTCTCTGCTCGGTGGGGAGCCTGCTTCCTCCTCTCTCTCTCTCTCTCTCTCTTTCTCTCTCTGCCTCTCTGCCTACTTGTGATCTCTCTGTGTCAAATAAATATATAAAATATTTTTAAAAAATAATATCCACAGTAAATCCTGTGCTGTGATGTATTGATTAGTACCTTTTCCATCGCAAGAGCAGAAAGCTCAACTCAAAAGGGTATAAAGTGATAGGGATTACTGGTTTACACACCTGAAATAACAGAAGTAGAACAGGCTTCAGGGTGGGTTGATTTAGGAGTCCAGCAACATCTTCAGGTAGTCCCGCTTTCCACTTTCCAGCCTACCAGCCTCAGTGAAGCTTCCATCTAGGGCTGGCCCCTGTTGCAGTCTTCAGAGTGGCTCTCTGATGCTACTGGGGCCACGTGTATCCCCCATTCTTATCTAGCAGGAGACAGGGAACATTTATTTTTTCCTGGAAGAACCAGGAAACTTCAAGCTCATTGACCTGAATTAGGCCACACCCACTATTACATCTACAGAATGGCCTAGAAATGGAAGTGTACTAGGCCTGAGCCTTCAACAGTGGAGTAGTCTGCTGGGCAGAGATGTGAATACCCTAACAAAAGCCATGGTAGTTACCAAGAGAAGAGCAGGTGTTGGGGAGGCAACCCCGAGGCTCTCCTAGGTATACTCTATCCCAGTTTTGCTGAGGAGAAACTGAAGCTCAAGGAGTCCATGCATCTGTGTAAGTCGGGGAGCCAGGATTCTCAAGCAGGCCTGTCTGGCCCAACATCACCTTGGGGTTGAGGTTCATCTTGAGGAATGAAACTAAAGAAAATCTGGAGTAGTAATCAGCCTTAAGCGTGTAGGTGGGAAAGGGGAGCAGGGACTTCATGAAACTGGAAAGATCTTGGCCACTGTGTTGGCACCCAGGAGTCACTGAATCAACCCACCCCACAAATCTGAGGCAGCTCTGAATGCAGGGACATCAGCTGGTACCCTGTAGCTCATCAAATGTCTATAAACTGAAAAGAGACTACAAATCTATTACCTATGATGGAGAGTTCTAGAACATTGCTTTCCAAGTCCATTCTGGATTAAATCAATGCTGTGGTCTAGTCTAGAAACCTCGCTACAACGCATAACTTTGCTCCTCCTGGGAATGTCTTCCAAGTTCCAAAGGACAGATTTGCAAATAGACCTCTGGAGCACAGCCCCATCCTTGCTGGGAAGTGCCTTTCTTTGACTTGTTTATTCGGGAAGGCGGTTCTGGACTTTCACCCAGCAGTTGCCTGGCAGGAGGTGACCTGGCTTTGGCCAACAGGGTGGATCCAGCAGAAGGGTAAAGCTGATAGCTACCGCTCAGTGCTAACTCGGCACCAAGCTCTACCAGGAAGGGAGAAGAGCAGAGCATTCAGAGGCCATAGTACAGCTGGTCTCTGATGATGGACTTTTAGGACCATGCATCTCCCCTTCCTACCCCTCTTTCATTTGGTAGAAAAAGGAAAGACAAGGTTACAGGCACTCCTGTGGCCCAAAAGTCTTTTGCAAGTTTTGAGGGTCACTGAGTATAAATTCTCCTTTAAGCAGCTGCCCTTGCTCCTTCCCGTTGAGGTCTCTCATGAGGCAGGGTCAGGCTTAGCGCTGGGGCCTGTGGCGGCTGCACAGCCCTCAAGGAGTTCTGTGGTCTATTTTGAGTGATTTTACGGTTCCTGATCCTGGCAAACATTATCCATTTTTCTGACAATATTTAGAGTCTGATGTAAGTGTGAACTAGATAATGACCTTTCAAGTCATTGCATGATGTTCTGTTTAAAGCTTTAATTTCTTCTTCAGAGCATCTGCAAAGTCCTCTGACCCCTCTGCATGGCCTCTTGGTGATTTCCCCAAGTTTCTGTCCACTTGTTGGGGTGGGGACGGCTGTACGCTGGGCAGAGCATTCACGTGTCTGGGGCCGTGAGGAGTTTCTGCGCCAGCTGAAACTCTCCCATAGGCTTCGGAAGCTCCTGCAGCCCATTCTGAGATGCAAAATACTGACCAGCTCATGTCAGGCATATCCTTCTGTCTGGATAGTTTAGGATCTTCCCTAAAACACATATGAGAGCATACAACTAGCTCCCCCCATGAGTAGTTACTAGAACTCGGCAAACATTTCAAGCCTGACATGGCTAAAACAATACCATATCTGCAGCTTAACTTTAGGTGACTCACCAGAAAAGCTATTTTAAACAAAATTTGTAGGGACTGAGATTACGTTTGTTCTAGGAAAAACAGACTGAAGGGACAAAAGGCTAATATAATATTTTGAAATGCTCTTTTTTTAAGTTCATAGAAGTCCTGCTGTATTTTCTTGACAGCATCCTAGTTACCAAGCACAACAGGAGGGCCAAAACTGGTATCTAAAACACTCAAACAACCACGTCCTGACACCATCCAGCAGGAGCATGTGTTCATCAGAGAACAGGTTTGCAGAAACAGCAATGCTCTTGTTCATCTGATCCCCAAGGAGCCTCGTAAATTCTCTTGCAAAACAACATTTGTCAAGGGGAGTCTGGGTGGCTCAGTCGCTTTAGCGTCTGCCTTCAGCTCAGGTTGTGATCCCGGTGTCCTGGGATAGAGCCTTGTGTTGAGTTCCTTGCTCAGCTGGAAGTCTGCTTCTCCTTCTCCCTTTGCCCCTCCTCCCCCCCAGCTCCTGCTCATGCGCATGCTCGCTCGCTCTCTCCCTCAAATAAATAAATAAAATCTTTAAAAAAAAAATTGTCAGGATAAAGCTCTGGTAGCCTCATGAAGGAAAGAATTTACCAAGCACCTGTCCTACCTTACGGTTGTCTTCAGTTCTCCTGGCAATTACTACACTCTTTTCCCCACTCCAGAGAGTAGAACCAGACTACGGTTTCCAGCGGACCTTTGGTCTGGGACACAGTTTCTTGGGGAGCAAGGGACCAACAGATGCACAGGGCAAGGGGCTCCCATAGTACTCAAATCGAGCACACAGGTAAGCACCAAACTCATGACTCTCCTGAGAAGTTGATTCCCTTCCTGGAAAAAATATTCGTGGCCTGAACACTACCATGATAATCTCCAGAAGACAAATACTGTGTCCTACTGGATGATCCCACTCATAAGTGAAAACTTAAAGAAAGAAAAAATATGAACTGAACTCATGAACACAGAGAGCAGAATGTTCGTGGCCAGGGGCTGTGGGAGGGCTAAGAAAATGGTAGATGCTGGTCAAAGGGTATAAACTTCCAATTATAAGATGACTAACTCTGGGGATTGAATGTATAGCCACGAGGACTGTAGTTACCAATACTGTGGTAAACACTGCAAACTCGCCCCAATGGTAAACCTGCCGCACTCTCACGGCATACCCAGACCCGAACAGTGACTATGTGTGAGGCACTGGGTGTGCTCACGAACTGTGGTAATCATGTCACAGCACACCCATAGATTCCATCATCACGCTGTGTTCTTTCAGCATAGGCAATTTTGTCAGTTATACCTTAATAAAGCTCGGGGAAGGGGAGAAGAAAAAAGAAAACCTAAAAAATAGACAATCTCCGGGCACCTGGGTAGCTCAGTGGGTTAAAGCCTCTGCCTTTGGCTCAGGTCATGGTCCCAGGGTCCTGGGATCCATCCCCTCATCGGGCTTTCTGTTCAGCAGGGAGCCTGCTTCCTCCTCTCTCTCTCTCTGCCTGCCTCTCTGCCTACTTGCGATCTATGTCTGCCAAATAAATAAATAAAATCTTTAAAAAAAAAAATAGACAATCTCCAGGAGGAGAGGGGAATTTGAAATCGCTACTTCAATCCCATCCTCTAGAGTTTTTCTTTCTGCTTTGGGTCTCCACTGCACCTTCCAAAGACCATCAATCAGTACATTAGCCCCCTCTGGGAGTTTCTGCTATTTCTTTAGGAGTACGTAAGCCCCTTCCCTGGACTCTGCTTTACACAGAGAAGACAGGCCAGAGCTTTTCCAAAGCCTTTACGAGATCCTAAGAAAGACCAGTGGGGACATAAACAAGAAAATATGTGGAACGTAAACAGGCTTATGCAAAACAGGAACAGTGGTAACGTCTGGGAAATGAGACAAGGAAAGAGGAATTTTATACATTACAGCTCCTTGTTTGGTTTTCTTCCCAAGAATTATATTTAATTTGTAAGTGATACACATATATTTTGAAGCTTATATGGTATTAGTTTTGCTCCTACCATAGCATTCTAGTTGCTATGATTTACTCTTCCCACTGACTTTGCACTTTATTAACTCTGCAAGTCTTCATTCTGCTCCTTGCTACCCCCATTCCTCCCCAGTAGGTCTCACAGATGTACGGGCAAGAAAATGGGTGTTGGGTGGTAAGTGTGATCATTCATTCAACAAACGTGCTACTACATGCCAACTATCATGCCAGACACTGAGTAATAGATTATCACGGAGCTTCAATGCCTATTAGTAACACTGAGACGTCTTTTCTCTTTGATAGGAGAAAGATCAAGCGTCATTTCCCTTCATCAAGGTAGTCCCGGATTTTTTTTTTTTTTTTTTTTTTTGAGCCCAAAGCAGGGCTTGAACTCAGGACCCTGAACTCAAAACCTGAGCTGAGAAGTCCATCACTTAACCAACTGAACCACCCAGACACCCCAGAGCTCAACTTTTTTTTTTTCTTTTAAAGAAGAGGAATAGGCACTTAAAATTGTATGAAAAAACACTTAATAGATTCATTAATCTCTGCCAATAAAAAGATCCCGGTTGAAGGAATTCTTAGAAGACAATGGAAAAGAACTCATTTACATACAAATGGATCTTCCTGGAGAATGCAAAAGGAAAATCCCACTTCCTGATTTGGAACAGAAGCAACTACTAATATAGTCAAGATTAGGACATCTCTGTGCTCTCGGTGCCTCTACTAAGATGACTAAAGGCCCTTCCCTGGCCCATGGAAGCTTATGACTACTAACTCTTCCATGTTCTTTCCCTGTTATTCTCACTCTGTTCATCTAACTTGAGCTCAAGAATTCTCCCCGAGAATTAATCAATCTGGACTACCTTCATTTTCCTGGGGTACCCACTTTCTTAATCAGCTTCTGATTCCTCAAGGAAGACCAAGAAAACATTCTGAGACCTCACAAAAGAATCTCATCCCCAGGTTTACAGCCACCTCTGCTGAGGAAAGTGCTTCCCAAGGAATACCACCACTGGCACTCCCCAGTGGGAGAACAGTCTAGACTTGGGGAATGTGCCTTCAGTTATGACTTCCATGACATTATGGCCCCCTGAGGAAAGGACTTCCACACCTAAGTCTCATTGTTCAGAGCCCTGTGTGGACTCCCTTGGAATGAATGTTGTCCGGGGTCAGTCAGGGAATCTGCCCTTCCCTCCTGTTCCCTGCCTAGCTTATCCCAAGAGATGAGACAGATAAGACTTAATGGCCAAAAAGAAGGAAGCCACCTGTGTGGCCCAACAATCCATCCTAGGAAATGACAGGCCAGATGGTATCCAACTACACAAACATATATTCTGAAATCCCCCAAATTCTTCAAGGTATTTTGCTAAAATAAACCAAAGCATAACCATCCTAGAGTCATTTCAAGAATGTATTCTGAAGAAAACAGCAGGTGGCAGCAAAGTTTCACATTTTTTTATCCTTTGGCCTGGAATGAAAACAAAGTGTCACGGAATAATCCCCTCCCCCCAATCTCGGAGTCAGCCAGCTGGCCCAGAAACTGGCACACTGCCGTCTTGTCCGATGGAGAATATAGAGCCTTCTTGAGTGGACTCAGTGCGTTTTGACAAAAGAATCCAAAAAGGTCTCCCAACCTCAAGCCGGATGCCTGCCTGGGTCTGTAGGTCAGGCAGGACAGTGACTGCCGCAGAACCGCCCAATCACAGAGGCAGACTGTGGCCCCGAGTCTCCTGTTCTCCTGCCCAACCATCGTCAAGGAGCCGCTCACACTCAATGGGGAAGGCTTCAGAGAAACCCAAGCATGATTACGTGGCAATATGCCTGGGAATCGTGTATACACCTCACAGCATTTTCACCACCTCTTAGGATGTAATCCATGGGGTGAAACATGTGGGTGGAGAAAGATGGGGGAGACAAGGGGCTTTCAAATCTGGTCTCTGGGGCACCTACAGGTTTAGGGACCTCCCCACCTTACAGCCGCTGTAGCTCTGGGCTCAAGAGCAGGCGGTGCCAAAGTCACCATCTCATTGGGCCTCAAATGTCTTCCTTGCCTTAGTATTGTGCTTGGCTCCCAACTTCAAGCTGTGGCTGGAAAGTTTCCATTGCCACAGCACAGTACTGGAGTCGGGAGCCCGAATTTTTGCTGAACTGTTTTGCAGAGTAAATCCAGTTTTGTCTTTAAGAATTGACTGGCCAGTTTATTTCATCTCCAAATGGTGCTTTGTGCTCTCGCAGACCTCCTTTATTTACTTACTTATTTATTTTTAAGATTTTTATTTAAGAGCGAGCACATGGGGGGGCCGGCAGCAGAGAGGGAGGAAGCTGACTCCCCACCCAGCAGGGAGCCTGACAGCCAGTGCGGGGCTGATCCCAGGGCCCTGGGATCATGACCTGAGCTGAAGGCAGACGCTTAACCAACTGAGTCACCCAGGTGCCCCTCTCTCAGACTTACTTTATGAGCTGCCTAATTTCCATCCCGGAGGAAACTCTCTTACTGATCAAAATAGAGGTGGAGGAGGGTGTACATGGGGCTGGAGGATTTTGTGTAGTCATTATTTTTAAAGTCACAAAATTGCTACCAAAGAAAAAGACAAAATTGAAGACCTCGTTCCAAGATCCTAAACAGATATACCAACAAGATATATTTTTGGGTTTTCTTTTTGGAAGTGGAACTGACAGAAAAGTGAGTAGCTTTGGCCTTTTGTGAGTTACATAATTACATCGGCAGCATTAGCAGCTCCTAGTGATCAAAGAGAACACTCCTGAAAGGTGCAGGGGTAGGAGAAGTTCATTTATTTACATAACACAGGTTTCAGGCCCGAGCACATGATTTTTTCTTTCCTGCAGAAAATATGCTCTTGTTCTGAGGACTTAAGGACAAACTTCACAGCTCTCTGCATGGAAAAGGTCCTTTAAAATTATCTACTCAGGAAAACATTCTGTAATTCCTTTGAATGTAATAAACAATATCTTTGGGGGCAACTTGCAGCAAATGTTCCAGAATTCGTATCAACATTTAATTCCCTCTCTGCATGTATGTTTTACACTCCCCTAATATGATGTTAAATCATTTAATGCAGAGAATTGACAGCACCAGGAAAATATTTGGACAACTGTCTGGAGTTGCCATTATTGGCTTTAATTATGACCTACTGGCTCTTGGGTCCTGAAGCAGCCAGAAAATGAGATATGTATGCCAAAATATTCATTAGAATTCCCTTTTCAGTCATTGTTCAGAAAGAAAAAGTTTCCTTCTGGCTCTCCTCCTCTTCAGTGCTTTTAAGTAGAGTCATTAATATGCCAAAATTTTTTTAAGGATTGGTCAGAAAACAAGATTATGTGCATACCTTGTATTCTGCATTAAAAAACATCTTGAAAAGGTCAAACGTCCCTCTGTTCTGATCTTATTACCCTGAAGAAAAAAGTGTTTTCGCAGCCATGAAGCTGACTGGTACTCTCCACCCAGGCCTCCGCCTCTTCCAAGCTCTCTTGAAAAGACATAATCCTATAAGCTTCGGAACCGGATGTCCTGGTGAAACACAGCTTGGCCCTCCAGAGCAACTAGTCAGAAAGGATGTTTTAATTCCTTCTGTTCTTCACTGCTCCTTTCCCCCTGAATAGAAAATCTTAGAATGTTGGAGCTATAGGCGAGGATACTTAAGGTTATTGATTTCATCTCCTCATTTTAAAAATGATTAATCCAAAGTGAAGTAGTAAGGGCCACTGTTTCAGCCTGGGGTTCTAGCAACACGGAAAGAGCAGGATGCTTTTTTTTTTTTTTTCCTTCCCCCCCCCCATCAGCACATCCTTGTTACTATTAAAAACAGCTGGCATTTAATGAGCATCTACTACACTGTCAGGGACGGGGCTGATGCTTTCATTCACGTTGTCCTCACAACAAGCCTATAAGGTAAATATTATTATCCCCACTTTATAGCTAATGAAACTGAGACTTGGGTTAAGGGATTTGCCCAAAATTACAGGGCGAGGAGGAGAAAGAATCCATTTGCAAATTCAAGGTGGCCTGACTTCAAAGCTTATGTCCTTTACTTTTCCCCCATGCTGTCTGCTGAATAAAATGAAGCCAGAGTGCAAATCAGTGCGGGCTCTCCCATAACTCTAATTTTTCAAATAATGGGGTGAGTAATGAGTCCTCCACAGTGATAAAGTAGAAAAGGATGCCTATATCCAGGCAGTCCCCAGTTAACCAGAGTCTGCAAAGGTATCAACAGGGACCCCACAGATGTCACTATTTCCCACTATCTCCTGGTCATGTTTAACAGGACAGTTTATTCTGAAAGTTTTTGAAAGACTTCCCGGCTTTTAATAAAAGCTGGATGATTCAGTGTTGACAATTTTTCTCTCATTTAATAGAAAATTAGTGGGGGGAATTCAGGATGAATGCTTATTTTGGGAAAAAATAATTTGGAGGGTTGTTTTTTCTGTTCCAGGTCATAGAGAGCTGGGAGAGCAGATGTGGTATGAATTAAGGAAGTTTATCTGATGGTTGTCTACAGTGGCACAGATGATAGAGTTATTGCCTGGAAACGCTTGAGTTTTCCACTGAAACATGGGCTGGGAAAGAAACTTTGACGTTTTCGAAAAACTACTAAAGTTAAGATAAAGTTGGAATGTCATGTGTTAAATTAAAGAACATGAGATGGAGACATTCAGGGGAAGTGTCCACGTTTGTTGACCTCGGTGCCAGTGAAAACCTTATGTAAACTGAAACTTTCCTTTCTGCCAAGGAGACAAATCATTTACCTGCATGAGTTAAGTAAGACACCTGCGCTCTGCTCCCACCTATTCCTTCTCCCTGAAAATGAAGTCATTCAAACCCTTATGTAGATAAGTCCCTGCCAGGTCAGGGAGTCTTAAAGGAGTATCATCTCCATGTTGGGTTATTTCCGTGTCTAATTACCTCATCCATGGCTACCCTCCTAATCCAAGCCAACATCATCTCTCATCTGGACCACCGTAAGAGCTGTATATCTAATGCCTGGAACAGGGTTCATGACAGAGTAGGAGCTTAATAAAAGATTGTGGATGGATAGATGGATGGATGGATTGAATGGCTGAATGAAAGACATCGTGCTAACACTTATAATCAGTGACCCAGTGCTGGTTCCCTGACTTTTGTTGTATGTCTGGGGTGGAGCCCCAGGACATGATACCCTCTGGGACTACTGCCCTGCCCTGTTCTTGCCAATCTGTTTAACAGCAGTTATTCTTAGTCTACTAGGGTTGCCAGAACGAAATGCCGTAAATTGGGTGGCTTAAACAATGGATTTTTTTTTTTTCCTCACAGTTCTGGAGGCAGAAAGTCCAACACCAGGGTGCCAACTGGTTCGGTTTCTTCTGAGGTCTTCCTCTTGGCTTGCAAATGGTTGCCTTCTCACCCTGGCCTCACATGATCATTCTTCCGTCTGCCCATTATCTATGTGCTAATCTCCTTTTGGCATAGACACCAGTCCTGTTGGATTAAGACTCATGCACAAGACCTCGTTCTAGCTTAATTACCTCTTTAAAGGCCTTATCTCCAAAGACAGTCACCTTGTGAGATTCTAAGGGTAAGACTTCAACATATGACATTGAAGGGGAGGGGAGACACAATTCAGCCCTTGACAAGGTGTGACGAGCAGCAGCGTCCCCTCTCTGCCTTCTACAGGTGGACTTCCCTGGGGCCTGCCTATCATTTGCTTCTAGAATGCCCACTGCCATGTTCTCTGCCATTCTTGATGCCCTGTTACTTCCTGCTATTCCTTCTTGATGCCAATTCCTTACAGCAAAACCATCTGTTTTCTGTTACCTCACCCTGGGCTGGCCTTCTTCCCATCACCTGCAGCTGGTCTTCTCTCCAAACACCTGTCCTTGCTGGCTGCAGTTAACCCTTCTATTCCTGGCTGTGTTACTAGATACAACCCTAAATCTAAAACTAACAACTCAATAACTAAATAAATAAACTAACTTTTGGTCTCAGCCTGTTATGATCACTGGGGTACATTTTTTGAAATGGCTTGAGAGTGACAACTGTTGGGTCCTCCAATAATGGGTCTGTGATTAAAGGAGCGAGACTGATACAAAGCGAAGGTCAAGCAAAGCTTTATTTCGCGCCAAGCACGTTCAGGGCCGCGCCTGTTACAGAGAGGGCGACCTCTCTCTGCTTCACAGACTAGCTTTTAAGGGCAAAGGCCATGTGGTTGGGCCTGGCCACACACAGGTGGCCAATGAAATTGTAACACACAGAGAAAGCTGCACAGTCATATTAGGTCACACGTAAGTGACCAATTGAATTACAATTCACCCCAGTAGATATTTGAACCAGCCTATCACCTTAGTCAGAATTGGCGCCCAAAAGGTGCCCAAAGGGTGGGGTCCATACTCCTTGGTAACTAGGGAGACAGTATGCGCCTCCCCACTGATTGGATGTCTCCACCTGGCCTGACCCACCCTTGCATTTGGGCTTTGTTACCTGGGACTGGTTTCCGGGACTTCTTTTTAAGTAAGTCCTCTGGGGTAAGGGAGGCAGGAACAATTCAAGTTTTAAACAACAAAATTATTGTATAGCCAGATGGAAGCACTCTGGCTAAATAGGTCCTTACAATAATGTCTGGGCCAAATAAAGTTAAGTGGTCTCACACAGATAAAATTTTACCCACAATCACACAATGGCACTATGCCCCATTGAGAATCTAGTTCAGTTGGTTTGGGATGGGGCCTAGTCTCTCTCTCTCTCTCTCTCTCTCTCTCTCTCTCTCTATATATATATATATATATATATATATATATATATATTTTTTTTTAAGCACTCCAAGTGATTTGATTTGATTTTTTAAAAAACAGATTTTTTTTTTTAAGATTTATTTATTTATTTGAGAGACAGAGATCACAAGTAGGCAGAGAGGCAGGCAGAGAGAGGAGGAAGCAGGCTTCCCACTGAGCAGAAAGCCCCCTGTGGGGCTGGATCCCAGGACCCTGGGATCATGACCTGAGCCAAAGGCAGAGGCTTAACCCACTGAGCCAACCAGGTGCCCCACAGATCTTATTTTTAAGTAAACTCTACGCCCAACGTGGGGCTCAAACTCACAGCCCAGAGACCAAGAGTCGCATGCTCCACCGACTGAGCCATCCAGGCGCCCCTCCACGAAGTGATTCTAACAGGAAGAGGTTAAGGATCACTGCTTCGACTGGAGAAAGAAACCCAGCAAATTGAGACAAAAACTAGAGCAGCAGGAAGTAGACTGGGAGATCCTGTCCCACATGGGACTTGTGAATATAATGCATTGAGTCTTCCAGTGTCCAGTCCCTCCCAAACACAGAGGTGGGTGGCTCTCCCTTCAGCTCTTAACTGCCCCCTTTCATGTAAAGTACCCATCTTTTGATCTAAGAACTTGGGGGTGACTTATTAACGTCTTCTACTAAATGGAGCAATCAAAATGGGGCTCAATAATAACCAGACAGAGGTAAGTGTCACTTCTCCTGGGCCCCTGAGTATGGCTGCTGCTGCTGAAAGACGCTCCCACCAACAGCAGTGGTAAAAAATAAAAATAAAAATAAATTAAAACCAAACCAAAACAAAAAAAACTAACATGGCTCTTTGGCTCAGCAAAGGGGGACCCACTCAAAAGGCAGATGAGTTCCGGGCACTGATCAGTCTCCCTCCACAGGATTCCTGGGTCTGATGGCCGGCTGTCTCTGAAAGGTACTGTCCTGCCCTCTTCTCAGTGGGGCTCTTCTCCAGGCCTCCCTCCAACTTCCAAGGTCCCTGCCCTCCCCCCAATTAGGGAAGGCTTGGGTGAAGTCTGGCTCTCTTGCTAGACTCTTTCCAATGTGTCCTGAGGGCAAAACCCAATCCTTCCTGCTTCCGGGCCTTTCGTTTTGATTCTCAAGAGCTTTTTCTTCTCTCAACAAAACCTGGTTCTCTGCAAATAAAAGGCTTTGGCTTTCAAAACTATTGTTTTTGATGTGGGCTTCAAGAGGCTATTTTTTTTTTAAAAAGTCAGAAAACTGAACATTGACTGTTTCATTCTCTTTGCATTCCTGGTGTACCAATCCTAATTCTCCTCCAGGCAATGCCTCGGATTTACTAGGGGAAAGGTCAAGTGGAAAGACTGTAGCAAAGAAAAGCACAGAGATTAACATTTCAAGATACTCTCTTCCCATAAGAAACACAGCAACATTGACCACTCTAGGGCCCCGCCCCACCCTGACAAGTGAACAGGCCAGGATGTTCTGGCTGAGTTTCCCCAAGCAGAGTGAAGTGGAGAATCAGGATTTATCTTGATAATAAAAGCTCTAAATGACAGCTATTAAAACATTGTTTTCTTCAACAAGTCAACAGCGGAAAACAAAAGGGAGGGCGGTTGCTCTAGATTAAAAGAAACTTTAGAGATGGAACAATCTTGTTTGGAGCCTGTTTTGAACAAACCACTGTGAAAAGACATTTTTGAGGCAATAAGGCAAATTTGATTATGGACTGGGTATGAGATGATACCACAAAATTACTGTTAACGTTAAATGTGACAATAGCATTTGGTTATGTAAGAAAACGTTTTTTAAAAAAAACAGATGTATACAGAAGTGTGTGTGAGGGTGAAATGATACGATGTCTGAGGAAAAGAGAAGGATGGATGGAAGGAAGGAAAAGAAAACCAGATTCTTTGGCAAGATACAAAACAAAAGGGGATAGATGAATTAAGCGCCGCAAAATCTTGGTGTTAGTTTTTTTTTTTAATTTAAATTTTATTTTTAAGTAAACTCAATACCTAATGTAGGGCAAGAATTCACAACCCCGAGGTCAAGAGTTGTGTGTTTTGCCAACCAAGCCAGCCAGACAACCCTGGTTAAGTATTAGAATTTTTTTTTTTTTTTTTTTTTTTTAAGAGGAGGAGAGGTGGGGGAAGGGCATAAAGAGAGATAATCCCAAGCAGGCTCCATGCCCAGGGCAGAGCCCAGCTGGGGGCTCCATCTCTTGAGATCATGACCTAAGCCAAAAATGGATGCTTAACCGGCTGAGCCTCTCAGGTGCCCCTAGATTTTAATGATAGGTACATGGGAGCTCATTATTATCTCTATTTTTTTTTTTTGCATAGGTTTAAAAAGTTGAATAATGATTCTCTTAATTGTCAAACTGGTACAGAAAAAGACGGATTGAACAATAGAAGAGGAAAAAAGGACCAGAAACAGATTCAAATATTTACTGTGTTTTTTTTTTTTTAAGATTTTATTTATTTATTTGACAGAGATCACAAGTAGGCAGGAAGGCAGGCAGAGAGGGAAGGGGAAGCAGGATCCCCGCCGAGCAGAGAGCCCAATGCGGACGATCCCAGGATTCTGGGATCATGACCCGAGCTGAAGGCAGAGGCTTTAACCCACCGAGCCACCCAGGCACCCCTCAAATATTTACTATTTAAGAATTTAGGGCTTGTGGGGATGGGTGAAACAGGTGATGGGGATTAAGGAGTACATTTGTCCTGATGAGCATGGGTGTTGTATGGCAGTGTTGAATCATTAAATCCTGTTGGGCTGGCAGAAAGGGCTACTTAGATGGCGAAAGTTCCCGCCACAAGACCTGAGCTCGGACAGGAGAACAAAGGCCCAAGATGGTGAAAGTTCCCACCACAAGACCTGAGCTCGGACAGGAGAACAAAGGCCCAAGCAGGAATCTGAGACCCCAGCCCCGGGCTCCTATGGACCAATGGGACCCTGACAAGTGGGAATCTGAGACCCCGCTCCGGGCCCTGGTGGACCAATGGGACCCCGACGAGCAGGCGAAATATCCGAATAAGGGAAACTTGCCAAAAGACCCCCGAGCTCCCCTCGAGACCCCTTAAAAGCCCCCTCCTCCCTGCTTTAGGGGCGACTTCCCCCACTCTGCTCCCAGAGTTGCGGAACCTCGCCGGAGAGTGCCTTCCTCCCGTCGCAATTTTCCTGGCTCTCCTTCACCTCAGCCCTGAAATTGCGCCGGAGAGGGCCTTTAATAAATCTTGCCTTGCACCCACTTTGCTTGGTGTTGTGCTTATGCTCGCCGGAAAAAACTTTACAAATCCTACACCTGAAACTAATATAACACTGTACGTTAACTACAATCAAAATAGAAACTTAAAGTTTTTTGTTGTTATATTACTGATTTGCAAACAGATGAACTCCTTCTTCAAATAAAATCTGAAGAAGGAGCACCTGGATGGCCCAGTCAGCTGGGCATCTGCCTTCAGCTCAGGTCATGATCTAGGGGTCCTGGCATCGAGCCCCACATGGGGCTCCCTGCTCAGCAGCAAGCCTGCTTCTAGCACCTCTGCCTGCCACTCCCCCTGCTTGTGCTCCCTCTCTGTCAAATAAATAAATAAATAAATTTTTAAAGATTATTTATTTATTTGACAGACAGAGATCACAAGTAGGCAGAGAGGCAGGCAGAGAGAGAGAGGGAGGGAGGAGGAAGCAGGCTCCCCACCAAGCAGAGAGCCCGATGCGGGGCTCGATCCCAGGACCCAAGATCATGACCCGAGCCGAAAGCAGAGGCTTCAACCCACTGAGCCACCCAGGCGCCCCAAACAAAATATTTTTAAAAAAATAATAAAAGCAAGAGCTTTTAAATAAATAAAAATGAAAAATAAAATCTGAAATAGAGCCACGATGTATAAAACAAAAAAAAAGAGTAGAACTGTTCCTTCTGGAAGCAGCAGCAAGAGTCTGGCTTTTTTGCTTCCTCTTTGTCTCCCCAGGAATCCGCAGAAATAACTCAGGAAAATCCTGTGGGTCTGTAGAACGCAGCTTGAAAACTTCTCTACTCTATGATGAAGAAAGCCTCTCAAATCCTGCAGAAAATGTGTACTACTTGTATGTGTTAGATAACTGGCTGACAAATTGGGAGAAAAGAAATCGTTAAATCCCTACCTCACATCGTATACCAAAATAAATTCCAGTTGCATTAAAATGTTTAAAATACAAAATGAAATTATGAAAGTGTTAGAAGAAAAATAAATGATTATTCTAAAATAGTGAGACAGAGAAGGACTTCCTAAGCTAGCCAACAAAGGCAGAAATTGACAACTTTGATGATATATCTGTAAGTTTTATATGGCAAAAAATAAAACACAAAAAGGAAAAAAAGGAATGTTTGTATATGACAGACTTTAAAATTCTTAATCATTAGGTAGTGTTTCAAATCAATAGGAAAAAAAAAATCACCCCAATGGAATAAAAGGATCAAGAACAGGGGCGCCTGGGTGGCTCAGTGGATTAAAGCCTCTGCCTTGGGCTCAGGTCATGATCCCAGAGCCCCTCATCAGGCTCTCTGCTCAGCAGGGAGCCTGCTTCCTCCTCTCTCTGCCTGCCTCTCTGCCTATTGTGTCTGTCCAATAAATTAAAAAAAAAAAAAAAGGATCAAGAACAGAGAAAGAGAGATAATATCACAAAGATATGTTAAAGAGTGTTCCTCTGAAGGAGATGGAATGGGGTATGGAAATTAAAGGAGAAAAAATAAATAATTAATTAAAATAAAACAAGAGAGAAGCCCTGAATACACTGGTAATGACAGTTTGCCTTAAACTGAGGAGTATGTTTAATTCAGTTCTGCGTACTTGCGTTCAATTTTCAAAAGCATGTGTATAAATGGGTCTATCCTAAGATATTAATAGTGGCTATCTCTAGGAGTGGTATGAAAGGTGAATCTTTTTTTCTGCACTGAATAAGTATTGTGTAATAAGTATACATTTTTTGTGTGTGTTTTAAAAATTCATCTTAGGGGCACCTGGGTGGCTCAGTGGGTTAAAGCCTCTGCCTTCGGCTCAGGTCATGATCCCAGGGTCCTGGGATCGAGCCCCGCATCGGGCTCTCTGCTCAGCAGGGAGCCTGCTTCCTCCTCTCTCTCTGCCTGCCTCTCTGCCTACCTGTGATCTCTGTCAAATAAATAAATAAAATCTTAAAATAAAAAATAAAAAATAAAAAATAAATAAAAATTCATCTTAATAATCAGAAGTACTTTCCTGCTGTTGGATAAATATACAATAACCTACTAAATTCATCTGCCTTTGTGGTCACAGTCATTTTATTGTTTTTCCAGAATGTTCCAAAATAGCTCTGGAACAAGACCAGTGGGACCACCAGATAGCTATCTAGCCTCACCCTTCTTCCCATGCAAATGGAGACCAAGCCTCCAGTCTGGCTTTGGCGGAAACCTCAGTGGGACCCAGGAAAACAAGGCCGTCTCCTTCTTGGCTGGGGAGAAGATAAGGAAGCAGTCAATTTACAACAGTCAGTTTACAACAGCCTCTGAAAAGCTGTTTTGAGCAACAATTGACAAAGACAAAAGGTTCCACCTCAAGGGTGGAAACTCTATTTGTAGCTTTGTAGACACAGGTGTTCTTACAGGCAACTCAAGACCTACAGAGTGGGACTGTGTTTGGCCAGGAATAGCTCAGAAAGCCTTCCTTCCCCCTCAGAAGCCAGCTCTTGAGGCCCTCAGTGTATGTTCTAACTATATTTGGCAATGAAAACCAAAGAGGTCAGTGGCTTCGTTCAGGGGGGAAAAAAGCTATTCCTGATTTATAACCCCTGCTTCAAACCCGGACCAAGAATTTTAAAACTCACTTCATTCATTTATTTTGCACTCACTGAGCATACCACCAAAGACATTTTCCTTTCCAGTCCTACCAGCCTCCTGTAAATCTTCCAGAACCACAGGTGTAAATCACCTACCCAAGCCATCCTCATATTAGAGGACATTTGGGGACATCTGGCCTAAGAGTCCAAATGTTAAAATTATCCCACTTACTCTCCATGGCTTTATAGCATTAAAATAGCCTGTCGTGCTTGGGTGCAAAGCCAGGCTCCAGTGCTTACTACTCACTGTGTGACCTTGGCTAAGTTGCTTTGTGTCTCTGAGGTTCAATTCTCTTATCAGCAAATAGAGATAATAACACCTACTTGAGAAAGCTGCCACAAGAATTAAATGAGATAACATGTACAAAGTGGCTAAGAAGACGTCTGATACAAAACAGGTGCTAAAAAAAGAACCAAGCTCCATCCTCTCCATAACCCCCTTCCATCCTTGGCTGTTCAGTCAAGGTGTCGGCTTCTCAAGAAATTGCCCAGTACTCTTTGTCTGATTGCAAATGGATGGTACCCTTCCCACAGCCAGCTACAGTAGCTAAAGATAAAAGCAGTGACTACTCCTCAGCTGAGGACATGTCGAATCAGCTCACAAATGACTCATCACTGTTGATAAACGATGTGTTCTTGGCGTCAGGAGGCCTTATCCTGACAGGCTTCAACACCTTATGAAAAAAAAAAATCCAGAAGGTAGGTTGAATGGCTCACAGAGAAGGTCCCAGGGCTTGACGGTGACCTTCAGTCAGTTCAGAACTTGTACTGCACTGGTCTTAGGAAGGTCCCTGATCTGTTCAGACAGGTCTCCAATCACAAAATTTTCAGTTGGGAAGGATTCTAGCTGACCAGCTGCCTCTTTCAGAGCTGAACCATCCCCTTCACTTGCCTTGGATTCCCTGAAGGGAGTCATAAGACTCCCTGGGCTAAAGGCTAGATGCCTGTTCCCTGCTCAGACCAGCCTTAAGCTAGTGCCCAACCTGCCTTTGGCAGCTTTGTCTGCTGCCTGAAGTTCTGCCAGGGTGAGGTTTGGCTGGAGGGCTCTGTGGCTGTAGGACAAACCTTGGTGCAAGGAAAAGGATATTTAATCCTGAACCACTGTCTGCGAGGCTGAAGTGTTTGCTCCTCTCTGCAGCTTCTGTCACCCCTTCAGACCACCCAGAACCACTCACTGGCATAGAAATTCCATGACTGGAATTTCTGGTTGCTCTTTCATTCATACATGCCCTGTATCTTTAACAATGCCTGAAACAGAATTCTGAGTATTTATTAAAAGGCCCTTGAAGATGAGGATGGTCGGTTGCTGCATTCGCAACCTCCTCAATTCTGATGATTCTCACAAAACCGTGGAGATCAAATAGTACAATGAACTGTATGAAGATGGACACTATCAAGGGCCAGGTGGGCAAAACTGAGGCTTTGTGTGATCTTGAGGAAATTCCAGGTGCTAGGATCTACTTTCTTCTGAATTGGAACTGCTTCAGAAGGTTGTGTCTGAACCCCAGACCTAAGACCTATCTCTTTTACTGCATATGCAGGCTTTTTTTGAAAGGAGCTATCTCTGGCCCTCAGAAGAAGACAATTGGTGCAAAAGGTCCTGGAGAAGGTAGGGCTGCCCTGGAAACATTCCCCAAACTCAAATTTTCTCAGGCAGGTATCGAGATCACCTATAAGCAACAACATTTCAGCCATGCTTTGAAGTGGAAAGGCCAGGGAAACTTTCTGAAAAGGTCAAGCAGTTGGTCTCCAACCCGGGTCTTCAGGATATTGGATGACACAAATTGGACAGGAAAATCAAAATGGGGGGTGGGGGGGCTCTTCCTCTTAGCCTCCCCTTCTGTCCTAACTGTTCCCGTGTCCCCTAACCTTCTAGTCACTCACTGAGGCTTAGTGTCCAGCTTCTATGACCGGACCTGGGGTCAAACTTCTGAGATGATAAGGCAGAAAGAAAGCAAGGAGGGGAAGGAAGGAGGGAGCAAAAGGCAGGCTGGAGAGAAGTGAAGAAAAAATGAGAAGGCTTGCGGAGGAGGAAGGAAGAGGAGAACGGCAAGGGGAGGCGGAACAATGAAGGTCTCAGGACGTCAGAGGCGCACGATTCCGGCGGCACGTCCGTCCGTCCCCGCCTCCGGCCAGCAGCTGCACGCTGCTCAGCGTGTGGGCGCTGAGTCACGGTCCCAGAACAGGGAGCCGCAGTGCAGGTCTGGGGGGCCGGCCTTGGTTGGCATCTGCAAACTGTTTTTTTCTTTCCTCTCTCATTAAGGCTGTGTGCTGACTCCCACGTAGGAGGACTTATTAAACCGCACGTACTGTCTGACGGCCCTCGGGCAGCTCCCAGGCGGCCGGCTGGGGGCGCCACAGCCTTGCTGATGAGCCGGCTGGCTCGCTTGGGACACCCGGCCGGCAGAGGACTGGGGTTACTGGCGCCGCTGCCGAATTCCCGGAGCGGTGCGAACGTTTTGCTGGAGTATCTTCTAACTTTAACACCGCGGCAACTTGGAACAACTCCTCACTTAGAAGGCCTCGGAGACCACCCCAACTCTCGGAGGCGCGCTTTTGCGCGGGGTTCCGCAAGCAACTCCGTAAAATCTGGGACTCTGTTGCGCAACCCGGAGAGTCCAGGCTCGCTTCCCCACTAGGGCTCACCCCTACCCTGCCCGGCCTGGCCGCCACGCGAGGCTGCGACCTTAGGGGCCTCTGCGAAGCCCGGACCCGCTCGCAGGACAGGCGCGCTGCGCACGTCCCACAAGGAGAGCAGCGCTCGGGACAGCTCGGCCCGTGGGGGGACCCGCCAGCTCGCGCGCGCGGAGCCGTGCCACCGTCCCACGCGAGTCGGCGGGAGCCGGAGGCTCCCGGACGCACTGGGACCCTCCCAAGACTCGTGAGCCCAAAATTAATCAGCATCTAGACACTTTATTGATTTGCTAATTCGCATATCACCCATTTCATGTAAATAGATTATACAGAGACACGGTGTTTCCTTCTTCCAAAAGAGGTAATCAGTCTCTCACGCACCCTCACACATTTCACGCAGCAAACGTTACACCTCGCTGAGACATTCACGTATTAAAATAAGTGGGGAGAGGGGAAATGCAATTGCTTTAAATGCCCTTAATACAATATATAACGTACAAAAATATCTCTATATTTGAAGTTACAAAAAAAAATCTTGACAGCAACGAACTTAAATATTGATAGTTACCTCTGTATATACAACACACATTGCACTTTTCCTCTCTAGGTTTTGGAAAGTTCAAGTAATAGTGGGGCTTGTGCCCCGATGGGGTGACACCCCGTGAGAAATCAGTTTGTGGGAAGGCACGGCAGCGACTCAGACCCCTGTCCCTGGGGGGGTCTCACAAGCATTTAATTCTCAGTTTCTCCCTTCCGTGAGCCTGGCAGACACTCCCTCGCATTCCTCAGCCCCCACCGGGCACCCGGGCCGGATTGGAACTAAGGAACCGTGCCTCCGAGAAGGGGCTCCTGCAAAGCCAGGAGGGCTCGCCGCTGGACCGTGCCTCCCGGACTCCTGGTGTCTGCCCAGCTGTCTCAACCCGGTTTCCATCCGCTGAGGGGCTCGACCCTGGGAAGCCCTCCGCCCCGGGCGGGGGGTCGGGGGAAGCCGGCGAGATGCATACGCGCGCCAGTTCGCTGCTGCCACAGGCGCTTATATCTTAAGGAGGTTGGCGAGCACCTGATACACCCGGGAGGCCGGAGCCCCGCGTGCCAGTGGCTCTGGGAGCAACGGAGTCCGGCTCGGGCCGGTCACAGGCAGCGAGCGCCGGCGCCGGCGGCCGTACCCCTGGGGGCTAATCTTGCTCCTGGGGGCGACGCCGTCCTTGTCCTTGTCCGTGAACTGGTAGATCTGGTGCGCCAGTTTCTGCACGGTGCATGTGCCGAAGCGGCAACCGAAGCTCCGCAGGCCCTGGAAATTGTTCATACTCTGGCGGTAGCGTTTGACTCGGATGCGGGCAGCGTCCGGACTGCTGGGGAAGGGAAGGAAGGTAACATGAGACCCCTATCAAACAGGGCTTTGGCCCCAGCCACCAAGAATCCGAGCCATTCAAGGACCAGAGGGGACTGGAAACTGCTACCGCCGTCTGAACCGCCAGACAGCCCTGACGATCCCCTAGGGCCAGGATAGTAGAGGGGATCTCCCCGTGCCCACCCCAGTGCAGGGCATAGTTACCTGGCCTGGGGGTTGCGAGAGGCGCCCTTCATGTCCTGGGGCCGAATGAGAGTCTGGGCAGGCCCGGCCTTCACGTCCGTGAGCCCGGTGGCATAGTTGCTGGACACCCTTAGTTCCCTCTTCCCGCGACTTAGAGCCCACTTATTCCACCTAGAAAAAACACAGACAGACTCGATTCGCATGCATCCAGGCGAGGTCCCGGTCCTGACCGGCTCCCATCCACTTCCAACTCCTCGGGGCAAACAGCCAGTTTCCCTCGTCTCCCAGGTGCAAGGACTGGAGACGGAGCTATTTGCGACTCACTTCTTTCGGAACTCTGACGCCACGTCGAGCCGTGCGGTGTCCGCGCCCAAGAAGGCGAGGGAGCCCAGGTACATGAGGGCGACGGGAACCAGCTTCATGTTGGCGGCGATGCGCAGACCCTGGAAGGAGAGACAGGGACCGAGCGTGAACACCCCGCCTGCAGCAGGGCCCGGGCGGGGCACAGAGGGAGGGGGTGGGGGGCGCTGACCGACTCAGCTCGCGCTCTGCCTGGCTCAGACGCTTATCTCGCCCGGGCGCAAAGAGGCGCCAGCGGCATTTGCACCCGCCTGGCGGGTGACGGGCCCGCAGGGGAGGCCTCTGCCCAGAGCCAGGCTCCCTCCCAGAGGTTTCCTGCTCGACTTCTGGGAATTTGGGTGGCATATAGAAAGGACTGGGTCTCTGCAGTTCCAGTGGTGTGCACGGCTGGGCCCAGTGTATGGGACGCAATCCACAGAGGACCTTACAAAATGGGTTGTAACCCTCACCAAGTACACTCCTCGTTTCCAGTACTCTAAAGTCCGTCCTCCCCCCCCCCCCCCCCCCCCCCCCCCGCCACACGGCGTATCCACCCAGCCTGCGGCGCCTACCTGCTGATGGGTTGATCTGCCAAGATCTGGGAGAATATAAAGTCTGAGACGTCGCTCTGGCACTGGCAAAACCCTAGCGTCCAAGCTGCGGTGAGAAACCAGAGGTGGCAAGGCTCGAGTTGTTCCGCCTAGTGTCACCAAGAAACCACTGAGTGGCCGGCTCTGGTTCCTCGGCTTTATAGGAGCACAGGGGGCGGGGCCTGAGCTGCCCTCGCACCCTCCCATTCTTCGGGCGCGCGCGGGCTTCTGCACTGTAGCGCGCGCATTGCTTGTCCCAAGGTTTGGGGGTGGAGGGGTGGGGGTCCCTCGTGCCAGAAGACTCAGACAGGAGTTCCAAAGGTTGTTGTAGGAACTGCCATAACCCTAACTCCCAGGGCACAAACTTCAGAATATAAACCAGGGCGAAGTAGAGCCGGTACCACCTCTTGGGGTCCTTATTCAGGACCTATGCAACCCAGAGTGCGAGGCCTACTGGCACGGAACTTCGAGTCAGCGGGAGATACCACGGGGATGGCCGGAGCCCCAGACCTCGGGAGCGGTGGCCTCGAGTGGACCGCGCCCCCTGCCGGCTCGGCGCCTGACCTGAACGCGACCCCAGACTCCCCCGGAGCCGCAGGGGCAAGACACCCAGCAGAGACTAGAGGAGTGGGGCTCACCAGCACCCCCAGAGAGGCTGAGACTCCAAGGTTCTGGGATGGGCTAGTAAGATTTCGCAATAGGGGCAAGGCTCGGAAAGGCTGATTTGAGAATTGGGATTTGGAGGGGAGAATTATCTGAAGTTTCAGAATTTAATTGCCTATTTGGAAATAAGGAAATAACCAAAATTAGAACGGACGATGCTGTTTCGTTCCCCACCCCACCCCCCTTGTAATCCAGTTATTCCTTACAAGGTTACAACCTGAGAGTTTGCCTTGATGCTGTCGGAGATTTCATTCACCCATTGTTTGTTGTTGTTTTTAAAGATTTTATTTATTTATTCCACACAGCGATCACAAGTAGGCAGAGAGGCTGGCAGAAAGAGACGGGAAAGCAGGCTCCCTGCTGAGCAAAGAGCCCGCCATGGGACTCAATCCCAGGACCCTGGGATCATGACCTGAGCTAAGGCAGAGGCTTTAACCCACTGAGCCACCCAGGCGCCCCTGTTGTTGTTTTTTAAAAGATCTTATTTATTTAACAGAGAAAGACATAGGGATAGAGGGAACACAAGCAGGGGGAGTGGGAGAGGGAGAGGGAGAAGCAGGCTTCCCATCCAGCAGGGAGCCTGATGTGGGGCTCAATCCCAGGACGCTGGGATCATGACCTGAGCCCAGGACGCTGGGATCATGACCTGAGCCGAAGGCAGACACCCAATGACTGAGCCACCCAGGCACCCCTTCATTCACTCATTGTAAATGTGAGGATTTACTGCCCGGGAGCACACTAATGCTTCACGTATGTTAATCGCTTTCGAGTTTACAAAACACAGCCACCTCCTGATCTTTGACCCTAACGCCTACCCTTGAGTTAGGGTCGGGAGGTTGGCAGTACTGTTCTTATTTCACCAAGTAGGAAATTTAAGTTCAGAGAGAGAGGAATTTGACTAAAGTCACACCAAAGTAGGAAGCAGTAAAGTCCTAACTCGGCCTGGCAAGCAAGCACCGCAGATTTGGGCGAGGCGTGGATATTTCTAGGCTGGGGTCATCATTCCGTCAAGGGGGAAAGGGGAGTCCTAGCCCTCGCCCAGGGATTTATGCCTGTTCATGATGAATCACCCCAAGCACGTTTGTCACCCGTTTGGGTTCTTCCATCACTGCCTTTTTTTTTTTTTTTTTAATAATATTTATTTATTTGCCAGAGAGAGAGAGAGGGAGCCCACAAACGGGGGGGGGGGGGGGGGCAGCAGGTTCCCCGCTGAACAAGGAAGCTTGAGGTGGGACTCCATTCAAGGATTCTGGGATCATGACCTAAGCTGAAGGCAGATATTTAACCAACTGAGCCACCCAGGTGGCCCTCCATCACCCCTTCCTGACTTTACTTTCTTACTTCCCTTCTGAGGGCCAAACTGGGAGGGAACTCAGCCCCACCAAGCTCCCTAGTTCTTGTATTCCGGCCTGCGGTATCCTATCACCCCCTACCCTACTCTCAAGTCCTGAAGACTGGTGCCTAGACTAAGGGGGGGGGGGCACAGGGCCACTGGGACTCTGTGGACTGGCTTCTAGTACCCAACCTGGGGCTATGTGAAGGTGGGTACAGCACGTTTCCCCTCTAGTTTCCCCATCTGTCATGTGACCCCTGCAGACCTCTATGCTTCCTACCTGCCTTGCCAAATTTTTTCTGAGACCCAGTGCAAAGGAGGCTGGGCGCTGATTGGCCAGGACCTTGCCTAGTCGGACCACACAGTGCTCGTTCAGTGGCTTTTCATTCTCAGGACTGAACCGTGGATACTGCACCCGGGGAAGGAATGGCCCAAGCTGAAGTTATTTATTCTGGGGACTTTTCCTTAAGGGGGTCACCTGAAGGGATCTGAGTTCCAGCTGAGGGTGGGGGGCAGTTTCCTGGCCCCGGTGCGGAGTCTGATTCTGGTAAGAGCTCGGGGTCAGATGGGTGCTCAGCAGTGTAGTGTCTGGGTTCCGGCCGCCTGGCAGTCCGCAGGGCTGTCATTGCAGCAGGCCAGATCGGGTGGCTAGTCTCTTGCCACCTCCGACAGTAGGTATTACTGTGCGCCTGCTCTGTTTCCAGGAGCCGCCCTCAGCCAAACTAGTCTGCTTTTCTCCCACTTCCCGTCTCTTCGTTTCAGTTTGTTCCCTGAGAGTCAGGCTCTTCGCACCAACCCGGTCCAAGACATTCTCTGAGGATGCGAGTTGTCGCCAGCTTCCAGTTGGATCCGCGCCAAGGCAGGTTTTACTTTCATTTCCCTGGCGCGCGCGCCTCAACTGCTGTAGAGGTCAAGGACAGCTGGGCACCCGCCCACAGCCGAGGCAGGTCCCGTGGTCTGGACTCGTTCCTTCCAGTTCCCACCAGCCGGGGGGGGGGGGGGGGCGGTGCAGGGGGCGGACTGCGGAGGTACTGTCGCTGTACCTCGTTTCCTCCTCTCTGTGTCTTTTTGGAAAGCCCACGATTCCGTGGGAGCGGGTGGGGAGTGCGGAGAATTCGCTTTAGCTCCCCTGCAGGATCGCAAAGCGTGATCCAGATGCAACTTCGCTTTGAGCTTGGGGCTGCTTCAACAAGCACAGCAAACCCAGGAGTGGACTCGGCTCCACTCCTCCTGTCTCGCGTGCCTGCTCCAGAGACATAGCAGCGACCCCAGGAATTCCCACCTGACAGCCTTGGCACACTTCTTATCAGCTCAGGTGTGCCTTGTCGCTCTAGCACTTAGAGATCTGACGCTTGAAAACCCCGCCAATTATTATTATTATTTTTTAAAGTAAAGTACTGGAATGGCAGCTCGGGATTTTGCTAGAACCCGCGTTATCTTCGAAAGTGTGTGTACGTGCGCCCGCGCGCGCGCTCTCGCGTGTGTCTGCGTATGCGTAAGTGGCCCACAGGAACCAGAGTGTTTCCCTTGGGGATCGTGGGGTATAAATTGGAAAAGTATATAAAATTTGCCAAATGTTGGCTTGTGTTTTTCCCGCGTGTAACATAGTGTTCGCTTACTTATCGCTAAACACACACACACACACACACACACACACACACACACACACACGACTGAGTTTTCAGTTAAACGGGGTGGATCTAGAAGGAAACACCACAGCGGGAGTTCTGCTTCTGGTGATTTGTTAACGTGGAGTTTCATCCAAGTTGTAGTGATTGTAGATTCACACTGAGTAGAAGGAAGGAAGGGGAGAAGGAAGAAACATTTTTAAAATCTCACTGTCAAGAGAAAGACAAAAAAAGAAAGAAATGCTGGTTAATGAAGATCTACTTTTTTTCTTTTTGTGCCCAAGAATTCTTAAAGGGTCAGATTGTAAATAACCCCCAAAGCAGGGTAATAAATGTATGTATCCCGAAATCATATATAAAGACACACAAATATGCTAAATATTTGTTGTATTGGTGTCTCATTTCTTCTTTACATTCCAGCTGCATTATTTTTAGGCCCTCAACCCAAGCCTTATTCTTAGTTGTTTGGAGTTTAAAAAAAAAAAATTGTGGTGGTGGTTTCTCAGCTAAAGCCAGTGTGACCACACTCAGGTCATGAAGAAAAATAATGAGAAGCAATATATAATATTAATGATATAAGAATAAAAGCGAGTAGCTAAGTACATTGCATAATTATCTCAGATGCCTCTTTTTTCAAACAAGTTTTATAATGCATTTACTATTCATATGTTTCAAAACAACACTGCTGAGCTGAGGGATTATTTACAAAGTCCATTTGAAAACAAGGTTTAAGAAACTTCCTGGAGTCATAACACAAAATAGTTTTTACGGAAAGGACACAATCGGCTTTGCAGATTTGGTCACTCAACACGGAGAGGTAAACCAGGATTCAAAACCTGGCACTTTGGGGCGCCTGGGTGGCTCAGTGGGTTGAGCCGCTGCTTTCGGCTCAGGTCATGATCTCAGGGTCCTGGGATCGAGTCCCGCGCCGGGCTCTCTGCTCAGCGGGGAGCCTGCTTCCCTCTCTCTCTCTCTCTCTCTCTCTCTGCCTGTCTCTCTGTCTACTTGTGATCTCTGTCAAATAAATAAATAAAATCTTTAAAAAAAAAAAAAGAAAGGAAACTTGGCTTTTTTTTGGGATCTCTGACTTCTCCAAAGAGCTAATAAAATATAGATCCTTTACAGAAAAATTCTTGTACATAATTCATGTACATAAACCAAATTAAGTATAAAACAGGCATACAATTTGCTGCCTCATTTTTGTGCTTTTACACAAAATAGATAGAAGCAATCAGTTCTGGAGCACCTGTCTGAGTCTATAGAGCATGCGACTCTTGATCTCGGGGTGGCCAGTTTGAACCACTGGAAGTAGAGTTTACTAAAAAAAAATTATATATGTATTTAAAAAAAGAAAAAAGAAAAAATCAGTTCTTGTGTGTGATAAAACCAGAAAACAAACCTCCCTGAAGCTTAACAGAATATAAGTTGCTATAGGATAAATGAAAGAGAACATGGAGAAGAAGGTAAACATATGGAAGCTTGTTATACTAACAGCTATAACAGAATAAGACAAGATGACTTCAAGAGAAATTTACTACTGATGACACAATGTGTATCATTAATAAATGGATTATAAAAGTGATGATTAGGGGCACCTGGGTGGCTCAGTGGTTGAAGCCTCTGCCTTCGGCTCAGGTCATGATCTCAGGGTCCTGGGATCGAGTCCCACATCGGGCTCTCTGCTCAGCGGGGAGCCTGCCTCCTCCTATCTCTCTCTGCCTGCCTCTCTGCCTACTGGTGATATGTCAAATAAATTTAAAAAAAAAAATCTTTTTTAAAAAAAAGTGATGATTAGATCATTTGGGTTTCAGCTGTAGCCAAAGGTGTTAACAAGATCAACAATTATGCTACCTGCCTCCAAGTGGGATCCTATACTAACAGATTAGAACCACCATACACGGTAATGAAGCAGTTCTTATATATGGGCTTGCATAATTTGAAAGTGCGTTTATTCCTTTAACAAATATTTACTGAAGATGTATTACATGTCTAGCTCTGTACATACAGAAATCATCAGTGCAAACATCATTCTTGTCTTCAGTGAGCTTACAGCATAATGGGGTAGGCTGACATAAATAAATCTTCAAAAGAGGGACGTCTGGGTGGCTCAGTGGGTTGAAGCCTCTGCCTTCGGCTCAGGTCATGATCCCGGGGTCCTGGGATCGAGCCCCACATCGGGCTTTCTGCTCAGCAGGGAGCCTGCTTCCTCCTCTCCCTCTGCCTGCCTCTCTGCCTACTTGTGATCTCTGTCTGTCAAATAAATAAATTAAAAACAAATCTTCAAAAGAATAAATATATGATTATAAACTATGGTAAGTGTTCTGAAGGAAAAGCAAAACTAGGGGGACCTGGTGTTCCAAATGGAGGAAACAGGATGAACAAAGCCTTAGGGCTAAGAAAGTGCTTGGTACGTGAGGAGAGGCCAGTATAGTTGAAATGTATTGAGTGAGAAGGAAGAGGGGCATGAAATGAGATTAACAAGGTCATCAGGATTAGAGCAAATAGGACCCTTTGGGACATGATGAAGATTTTGCACTTTATTCATGATGACATGGGAATCTATTGACAGGTTTAAAGTTGGGAGAGAAGTGATCTGACACACACTTACTTATAGGAACATTTTGGCTATTTACCTTTTTTTTTTTTTTTTAAGATTTTTGTTTATTTACTTGACAGACAGGGATCACAAGTAGGCAGAGAGGCAGGCAGAGAGAGGAGGAAGCAGGCTCCCGGATAAGCAGAGAGCCCGATGTGGGGCTCGATCCCAGGACCCTGGGACCATGACCCAAGCCGAAGGCAGAGGCTTTAACCCACTGAGCCACCCTGGTGCCCCACTAGTTATTTACTTTTTTTAAAGTAATCTATATTGCCAAGGTGGGGCTTGAAATGACCATGAGATCAAGAGTCACTTGCTTTACCCCCTGAGCCACCCAGTGCCCCTGTTTTGGCTATTTAATGTGTTGAATGGATTAAAGAAGAACAAGAAGGGAAACAGTTGCAATGGTGGCACCCTGGAGAGACAGGTGAGGGCCTATTCCCCTTAAAATCTCTATTAATGTACCCCTATACACACATACACACTCACACTCTGCCTAAGTTTCACCAAAAGAGGCAGCTTCATGAACATGTACCATGTTCTGTCACAGAGGGTCCTACACTTGGTTTAATGCTCTGTTTGTCACTGTTTTGAAGTGTTTTTTGTTTTTTTTTTTTTAAGATTTTGTTTATTTGACAGAGAGAGAGAGCACGCACAAGCAGGGGGCGTGACACGCAGAGGGAGAAGGAGAAGCAGTAGCCCACTGAACAGAGAGCCCAACATAGGGCTGGATCCCAGGACCCCAGGGACCATGACCTGAGCTGAAGGCAGATGCTTAATCAACTGAGCTGCCCAGGTGCCCTGTTTTGAATTTTTTTTTTTAAAGATTTTATTTATTTATTATTTGACACAGAGATAGCACAAGTAGGCAGAGCAGCAGGCTGAGGGAGAGGGAGAAGCAGGCTCTCCGCTGAACAGGGAGCCTGATGCGGGGCTCAATCCTTAGCCGAAGGCAGCCACTTAATCGACTGAGCCACCCAGGTGCCCTTTGTTTTGAAATTTTTTTTTTTAAAGATTTTATTCATTTATTTGACAGAGATCACAAGTAGGCAGAGAGTCAGGCAGAGAGAGAGAAGGAAGCAGGCTCCCTGCGGAGCAGAGAGCCCAATGTGGGGCTCGATCCCAGGACCCTGAGATCATGACCCGAGCCGAAGGCAGAGGCTTCAACCCACTGAGCCACCCAGGAGCCCCTTGTTTTGAAATTCTTAATAATTTTTGAACAGAGGGTCCTACATTTTCATTTTGCATTGGGTTCTACAAATTATGTAGCCAGTCCTGCTCACCAAATAAACATGCAAGCTAAGTAAAAGCAGCCTGCAAACTCTCACAGCACTTACATACACTTATATACTTATACTATAGCTGCTAATGTCAGGGGTACTTAATATGTGTGTCAGGATACAACTATTCATATAATCACACGTACGAAAAGCAACTGGTTGATTTCCATCAACCATTTCTGAAGTCTCCTTCCTGTACTCCAAACATACACCCCACGTAGAAACAGTGTGTTTGCTATACAAATTTAATTTGAAGACAAGGCTCACTTACTGTCCTTAAGTTTTACCTACATGGAAACTCTGGAACCACCCATGAAACAGGGACATCAGTTAGGAAGTTACTGCAATAGTTAAGGTGGAAAGTAATAGTGGCTCACATAGTGGCTCAGAGAGTGGGGTGGCAATGGGGGTGGAGAGCAGTATACACATTTAGGAAGTAAGATCAATAGGGCTGAGTGATGAATGTAGGGCTGAGAGAGGCGTTATGTCAAGGGTAAGGATCATTAAGTTTATTACTAGGCAGCTGAGTGGATGGAGATATGGGATTGGATCAGGCAATTTTCTAAGTGGTCTCCTTTGTTACTGGTGGTAGAGACCATTTGAAGAGGCCCCAGCCACGCCCATGGACATTTGGTTAAGTCTAACTCTCATACTGCCTCTCTGAACTGTAGTGGCTAACCACAGGAAGCACTTGAAATGACTGCAGAGATCAACCACTCACTCCGCAACAGCCAACTGTAGGAGGAGAGGACTGATAATTCTTGCTTACTAGTAATTGGCCCTTTTTTCTTCTAAAGCATGAATGAAAGGCATCTGCTGTGTACGTATCATCATTGTGTTGCATATTCTTCTTCCCTTCCTGCTCCTGCCAGACATCAGTAAAACAAATCTGGGATTGCTTTACTCCCACACTCTTTGGTGAAAAGTGATGGTGGTTATCTCAAGGGGATGGTCTGGCTTTTAGCCAACCTCAGTAATCAGCGGCCTTGTCAGGGTTTATCAGTTTCAGCAGACTGGCAGCTGTTGGCCAAGAAACAAAGCACAGCTCCAGTGTATGCTAAATATGTTCACATGTGTATATAAACATATGGTGCTTTATACATACAACTAGGATATGTCAAAATCCTTTTGCTACAGAACATGCATTGGAAATGGAATGGCAGCCCACCCAGCAGAATGGAATATGCCTTACAGCACACAGCATTTAATTCTAGGCTTTGAAAACAACTAAGCTTTGATTAAAAAAAAAAAAAGTTTAAATAACTTGAGCCAACACTTATTAATAAAATAAAACTCAACACATTTAGAAAGTAAAATGGGACTCCTATATCATGTGCAAAACTCAAAATGGTCTAAATACCAGAGCTTAAACTATGAAACTCTTAGAAAACAGGAGCAAATTTTTATGACTTTGGATTTGTCAATGGCATTAGATATGAAACCAAAAGCACAGAAAACGAAAAAAATTAGATACATTATATTTCATATGGTATATACATAAAATGGAATATTATTCAGCCATAAAAAAGTATGAAATACTGACAGATGCTGCAACATGGATGAAATCTGAAAACATTATACTAAATGAAAGAATCTACAAAGGTCACATATTGTATGATTCCTTTTTTTTTTTTTAAGATTTTATTTATTTATTTGACAGAGATCACACATAGGCAGAGAGGCAGGCAGAGAAAGAGGGGGAAGCAGGCTCCCCACTGAATAGAGAGCCCCATGTGGGTCTCGATCCCAGGAACCTGAGATCATGACCTGAGCTGAAGGCAGAGGCTTTAACCCACTGAGCCACCCAGGTGCCCCTGTATGATTCCATTTATATAAAATATCCATAATAGTCAAATCCACAGAGAAAAAAAATTGGTAGTTACAAGGAGCTGGGGGAGGGGAAATGGGAGTGACTGCTTACTGGGTATGATCAAAATTGTTTTGGAGCTAGATAGAAGTGGTAGTTATACAACATTTTGAATCTACTAAATACCACCCAATTGTACACTTTAACAGGGTTAATTTTATGATATGTAAATTTCACATTTAAAAAAAATTTTTTTTTTTTTAAAGATTTTATTTATTTATTTATTTGACAGAGAGAGATCACAAGTAGATGGAGAGGCAGGCAGAGAGAGAGAGGGAAGCAGGTTTCCTGCCGAGCAGAGAACCCGATGCGGGACTCGATTCCAGGACCCTGAGATCATGACCTGAGCTGAAGGCAGCGGCTTAACCCACTGAGCCACCCAGGCGCCCCTAAAAAATTTTTTTTTACTTATTTATTTATTTGACAGAGATCACAAGTAGGCAGAGAGGCCTGCAGAGAGAGAGGTTGGGGGAAGCAGGCTCCGGGCTGAGCAGAGAGCCTGATGCGGGGCTGGATCCGAAGATCCTGGAATCATGATGCTGGGATCACGACCTGAGCTTAAGGTTGAGGCTTTAATCCACTGAGCCATCCAGGTGTCCCCTAACATTATTTTTTTAAAAGTTTTTTTTAGGGTGCCTGGGTGGCTCAGTGGGTTAAGCCGCTGCCTTCGGCTCAGGTCATGATCTCAGGGTCCTGGGATCGAGTCCCGCATCGGGCTCTCTGCTCAGCAGGGAGCCTGCTTCCCTCTCTCTCTCTCTGCCTGCCTCTCTGTCTACTTGTGATCTCTCTCTGTCAAATAAATAAAATCTTTAAAAAAAAAGTTTTTTTTATTTAGGTAATCTTTATACCCAACATATGGTTGGAACTCAAGACCTTGAGACCAAGAGTCACATACTCTTCCGAATGAGTCCGCCAGGTACCCCTTTGCCTTAATTTAAAGAAAAGTAAAATGGGGAAGGAACATGACAGCTGCCTTAAAAATGTGGAACTCTATCTGAAAGATAGTTTTTTTTTTTTTTTTTCTGGGTAGTTCCAGAGAGCAAAATTAGGGGAAGTTACAGGACAACTCTAACATAAATGAGGAAGACCTTTCTAACAACAGGTCTTTTAAACAGTGGAATGGGGGGCTCCTGGTGGCTCAGTCAGTTAAGTGTCTGCCTTCAGCTCAGGTCATGATCTCAGGGTCCTTGGATTGAGTCCCGCATCAGTCTCCCTGCTCAGTGGGGAGTATGCTTCTCTACCCTTCCTCCCCGCTTGTGATCTCTCTCTTTCTCAAATAAATAAAATCTTAAAATAATAATAATAATAATAAACATAAATAATAAAAATAAAAATAAACTTCCTTGCCTCCCAAGCAAGTAACATTACCCCTTACTGAAAGTGATCAAGCTGGATGATGAGCTCTTCAGGGAAGTTATAGAGAGGATTCTTACAAGGCGTGTGACTGAGGCTTTTTTTGGTTTAATTATTTTCAAGAGTAATCTGTTATCTTCCCTCCACCCCTGTAACTAGGCTGATTCAGTTTGACCGCAGGCAATTTGCAAACAAATTCCTAGAGTTAAGGTATTCCTTCCCGGGAATTTCAGTTATAGCATAGCCCAGCCCTCTCAATTTATAGATGAAGAAAGTATAGCACAGAAAGAGGAAATGATCAATTGAACTTTCAGAAGTTGAAACTCCAACCCTCTGGACTTCCAGTTCAGAGTTCAAGCTATTGCAACTTCCTGTTGGTAGTTGGGGGAAATTGTATAATCACCCATTAAAAATAGTTGAGCACCTACTGTATACCAGACACTGGTCAGAGTTCTTAGATATAAATGGTAAGGGTCAAGTCCTCAATTAATGAGTAGTGGTAAGTAACCACGAAGATGATATTTGCAAATCATGGAGAGCCCAAAACTTCAGTCTACCACCTGTAACTTATCCAACTACTAAAACTTCCTCAGATACTAACAATTGACAAGACAAAGTCATCTGGGTGACTCATCAGCCAAATTCGAAATGATCAATACGAACAGCAAACAAGAAAATGACCTAGATAATTCCTAGATTGGATGATGAGACCCACTAATTCATTTTATTGCGTTCTTGAGTAGGGAAGTTGAAGTCACCACCTGCTCTGGCTTCGAAAGCCCTGGGAACGTTGCAAGCAGAGAAAATGCAGAAGGGAGGGTCTCCCTTGAGAGAGAGACAAAGCGTCTTCCCTCGTACTCCGTTGGATCCCGCCAGTTTAGGAGGATCCCGGTGATGCCCTGTTCTTTGACGGAATCCAGCTCCTCCTCCTTCGCCCCCATCCCCCCGCACTCTCCCACTTCGGGCACTCCCGGGGAAGCCCAGACCAACTGCCCCCAGCCCACCCAGCACTGAAGCAAGAGGCGCCTCAAGATTGCGCAAAAGCCTCTCCCTCCCCCCGCCTGCTCGGTGGCATGTTCCTTAAATTCCCATCTGCACAACATAAACAGGAAACGTGCAGCAAAAGCCCTGGCAGTGCAAATTCCATGCTCCAGTCGAAGGCGGGAGAATCTCGTCTTTGGGAGGGGAGTAGAGCGGGGGAGGGGAAAAAGCAAACTTTCCAGGAGACCCCTCAACCATCCCTGTCTCTTCTAACCAGATCTAGAAAGAAAGAATAGAGAAGGCGGAAGGAAGGACTCCTGCTTTGGAAAAAATAGGGGAGGGGGAGGCGGAGGTGGGCCACGAAGGGACAGCGAGGCTTCAAATGAACCGCCTGGAGTGGCTGAGGTGGCGGGAATACCCCCAGCCGCCTACTCCGCAAACCAGCGGTCGGCGTGGCCCTAGATGCTGCGGAGTGGGCTCACCGCCCGCAAGGGGTTCCCAAGTCAGCGGGGGTGGGGGCGGGGGAGGAGCGGGCGCTCCGCGCGGCGCAGGCGCAGACTGCGCCTCGGTTGTCAAACATGGCTGAAGTGCCGCCGCTGCCGCTACTGCCGCTGCAGGGAAAATGCTGAGCCCTCCCGGGCCGGGTGGGCGGCGGCGGCGAGGGCGGCTACCGGCACCTGCTTCTCCGGCGCGGCGGCGGCGGCCATGGCCCGGCTGGCTGACTACTTCATCGTAGTAGGCTACGACCACGAGAAGCCAGGTAAGGGTGTGGGGCGGGCGCCGCCCCCAGGCCTCCCCGCCCCCGTCTCCCCTAACCCCCACCCCCCGGCTGCTGTCCAGTGGGCTCTGCGGGGCAGGGCATCGCAGCCAGGAGGCGGGGAGGGCCGGGCCGGGCGGCGGCGGAGCTGCCGGTGGCTGTCCGGCCTTCTTGGCGGGGCTGAGCCTCGCGGTGGGCGTGAGGGACCCGCACGAGGGGAGGGGGAGGGGAGAAGAGGGGGAGGAGGCCGCGTACGCGGGGGCTCAGGGAGGCCCAGCTGGGCCAGCTCGAGGCAAGTTTGGGTGCCGCGACCCTCGCGCTGGAGGAGGCCGGGTCCCAGGGGCAGCGCCCTGGTGCTGGCGAGATTGGGCAGGACTGTGGGGTTGGGAGGGCGGGAGCCAACTGTGTTAAGTTCGTCGGGGATAAACTTCTGCCCTGCATCCTGAGTGAGTTAACGAGTGACGCAGGGGGCTGTCCTCTCCAAAAGGAAATGCTGAGAGAGTCCAGTGCTACTTTACCCCTGCGTTGTTGGGGGCCTGTCTAGTCACCGCCCCAGTGAACGCGTGGTACCGGGGAGGGGGAGAGGATCCTTGCACTTTTAAACATTTCTAGGAAATGCTCCCTGTTCTTTCAGGACAGATATGACAGTCATTTCAGAGTGTCTGAACACTATCTTTAAGTAAGGACAGTCAGCCGACCGCTGAAAGTCTTGCTTCACGTTGATTTGCGGTTTAAAATTTTTTTTTGGATTAAAAAGGGTTTTTTTTTTTTGTTTTTTGTTTTTTGTTGTTGTTTTTTTTTTGAGTGTAGTTGACATGCAGTGTTTAATGTGTTTTAATTATTCTTATGATTCATCACAAAACTTTATTCATAAGGAGCAATTTGGCAAATGCTTTGTATTTCAGTTTCATGATGGACTTGTGCAACTTAAAGTTCAGGGTTCATGCACGTTTATTTTGTATTTGCATTTCATTGTATTACTGTATAGCTAAGCGGAATGTAATAAACTGAACTGGGAAGCACAGCTATTTCAGGGTATTTCCAGTTGCACGTTTGCAAGGAATTTTAGATAGCGGCAGACAAAGCCCTTCATCTTTTGGAGGAGATGCTGCGATTGTGCTTTGCTGATAGTTACAGCCATTTGTAGTGGCAGAATGTCATTGTTCTACCCACTCTTGGTCAACTGCCCCTTGCACTATTACTCTTCTAATAACTTCCTTTAGTGGGGTTTTATATTTTTAAATCTTTAACTATTCACAACCTGATTGAGGTCAATTGTTACGAGAAGGGGTTGGGCTGTATTTAAAGTGTCTTCTGGCTCCAACATTTGATTTCCTAGTAATTTTGCATAGTCTGGTGTCTAACCAAGATTAACAATATGAAGAATTACAGTTTATTTTTAACATTATTTCACTTTTATCAAAATTGTTTTTTTTCCTCACTTTAAACTGAAACAATCAGGGGTGTCTGGGTGGCTCCTGGGTTAAGCCTCTGCCTTTGGCTCCGGTCATGGTCTCTCTGTCATGGTCTCGGAGTCCTAGGATGGAGCCCCACATTGGGCTCTCTGCTCAACAGGGAGCCTGCTTCTCTGCCTACTTGTGATCTCTCTCTCTGTCAAATAAATAAATAAAATCTTTTAAAAAAAACAAACCCAAAAACCTGAAACAATCATGTACTTGAAGAAAACTTGTAAGTAAAGTACAAAGAACTTTTTCTCTGAACCATTTGAGAGGAAGCTGCTGACCTGATGTCCTATCACTGCAGAATGCTTTAATGTGCATTTTTTTTTTTTTTTTTACAAACAAGAATATTCTCCTGCATAATCACAATGCAGTTATCAGAATCAGGAAATTTGTACTGATACAGTACTCCATTTAGTTTTCAGACTGGTTCAAGCTTTGTTGATTTTGCTGTTAATCTTTCTACTGGCAAAAGGATCCCATTCAGAATTATATGTTGCATTTACTTGTTATATCTCTTTAGTCTTCATTCTGGAACAGTTCCTCCATCTTCTCTTGACTTTCATAATCTTGACATTTATGAAGATTACAGGGCAGTTATTTTGTAGAATGCCCCTCAATTTGGGATTATCTGTTCTCTTATTTATTAGATACATACAGGTTATATACTTGGGTAGAAAAATCACAAAAGTGATGCTCATTGCAGTCTATCAGGTGGTACACAATTTCAGTTTATCCCATTACTGGTGATTTTTTTACTTTGATTACTTACTTGATATAAGTAATGCCTGCTGGGCTTCCTCACTACAAAGTTAATACGTAATTGTTAATACATAGTTTTGTGTGGAGTACTTTGAAACTATGTAAATATATTGTTTCTCATCTAACTTTTAAGAACTTTTTTTTTTTTTTTTTAAGATTTATTTATTTGACAGAGAGAGATCACAAGTAGGCAGAGAGGCAGGCAGAGAGACAGGAGGAAGCAGGCTCCCTGCTGAGCAGAGAGCCCAGTGTGGGGTTGGATCCCAGGACCCTGGGATCATGACCTGAGCCGAAGGCAGAGGCTTTAACCCACTGAGCCACCCAGGTGCCCCTCCTCATCTAACTTTTAATGTATTCCTGTATTTCTATCTGTATGAATATTTTTTAGTGGATTATATTCTATTACTATTTTTTTTTAAAGATTTTATTTATTTATTTAACAGAGACACAGTGAGCTAGGGAACACAAGCAGGGGCAGTGGGAAAGGGAGAAGCAGGCTTCCCGCTGAGCAGGGAGCGGGATGCGGATGGCGGGCTTGATACCAGGACCCTGTGATCATGACCTGAGCTGAAGTCACATGCCCAGTGACTGAGCCACCCAGGCGCCCGTACTATTTATTTTGATGTTTAGATTGTTCCTCATTTGGCCAATAAGAGCTCATTCAGGCTGGCTTTTGTGTCCTTATAACATGTCACCATCATTCCTTGAGCATGTCTTTACTTTTACGCACAGATTTATCCTATACCGTACCTGCCTTAGTCCTGCAGTTGGCTGTTTCTCAGACATTTTGAAGCTACAATCTCAGTGCTAATATGTTTGTTGTTGTTGGGTTGTTAATGTTCCCACACCCTCTTAATGGATGAAGCTGGGAATACATAGATGTATGTACACACACATTTATATCTATATTTATTTATCTGCATATATTGTAAATGATGAGTTCACACTAGTACTTCCCACTTCAGTATAAGTTCTAGTTCTTTTCTTTTTCATATTTGTAGTAGTTGTCTCTCATAGTAAGAAATACTCATATATATATATACTCATATATAGATATAGATATGCATACATATACTATGAGATATAATACTCTTCTCTCATAGTAAGAAATCTGGCTTCCATTATCCTTAATATATTTACTTATTTGTTCATATCTTCCTGTATTTAAACAAACTTTCATGTTTGCTACCACCCTCTCCTCTCCTGGATGCCTTTTTTCTCTGCTGATTCTTCCTTCTATCCCTTGCATTCTGCTACCCCTGTAAGAAGCTAACAGCCCATACTAGGATGTCCCAATTTAGGGATACCTTCTTCAACCTGCTCTGATTCTAACACCCCATGTTAGCTTCCTCGCTGTTTCTGGATGTATTTCTCACCCCAGTTAGGCTCTGATACCCTAAATTGGACTGCTTTCATGTGAAGACATCCTCTTCACTCTGTGAGACCTAGTGTCCCATGCAAGGTTTCCCCTCTGTGTTGACACCCTCTTCCAGTGCTTGGGTTGAACACATGTCTTCTTCCCATATGGACTCCTTTCTTGGTTCACTTGGGCTCTGACAACCCCCACCACACTCAGGGCTAACATGATTACTCACCATCCCACAGGAGGGAAAGGGAAGATTATTTTATTATTTTTATTATTATGTATTATTTTTTGGTGGAGATAGAAAGAGAGAATCCTAAGCCGGCTCAGGCTCAGCTACTTGAGCCATGTGGGGCTCGATCTCACAATGCTGAAATCATGACCAGAGCCGAAATCAAGAGTTCAGACGTCTAACTGACTGAGCCACCAGGGTGACCTATTTTTAATTTTTTTTTTTTAGATTTTTTTTTTTTTAATTTTTATTTATTTGTCAGAGAGAGAGAGTACATACAAGCAGGCAGAGAGGTAGGCAGAGAGAGAGGAGGAAGCAGGCTCCCCGCCGAGCAAGGAGCCCGATGTGGGACTAGATCCCAGGACCCCAGGATCATGACCCAAGCCGAAGGCAGTGGCTTAACCCACTGAGCCACCCAGGCGTCCCCCTATTTTTAATTTTTAATTATTTTTTAATTTTTATTTACCCACTGAGCCACCCAGGCGTCCCCCTATTTTTAATTTTTAATTATTTTTTAATTTTTATTTTTTTAAGATTTTATTTACTTATTTGATAGAGAGAGACACAGCGAGAGAGGGAACACAAGCGGGGGAAGTGGGAGAGGGAGAAGCAGGCTTCCTGCCAAGCAGGGAGCCTAGTGCCGGGCTCGATCCCAGAACCCTGGGATTATGACCTGAGCCGAAGACAGATGCTTAACCAACTGAGCCACCCAGGTGCCCCTATTTTTTATATTTTAGTGAACTCTGCATCACACATGAAGCTCCAGCTCACAATCCTGAGGTCAAGAGTCGCACGCTGTACTGTGAGCCAGCCAGGCACCCCAGGGAAGATTATTTTTTTAAGTAACAAAATCCAGAAGCTTTTATAAATTGTACAATCTGGATAGTAAAATGTATGATTTTATTATATATTTTTTTTACTTGGGATAATTTTTCTTTCGTCACATTTTTTGAAGTATAATTTACGTATAGTAAATTCACCTTTTTTTTTTTAAGATTTTTTTTTTTTTTATTCATTTACTTGACAGAGAGCGAGATCACAGGTAGGCAGAGAGGCAGGCAGAGAGAGAGAGAGAGAGAGAGAGAGAGAGAGAAGGAAGCAGGCTCCCTGCTGAGCAGAGAGCCCGATGCGGGACTCGATCCCAGGACCCTGAGATCATGACCTGAGCTGAAGGCAGAGGCTTAACCCACTGAGCCACCCAGGCGCCCTGTAAATTCACCTTTTTAACTGAACAATTCAGTGAGTTTTGACAGGTGTATACATAAATGTAGCCACAACCACAATTAAGGTATAGGTATAGAACATTTCTGTCCCTACAAAATGTTCTTTTGGGACACCTGGGTGGCTTAATTGGTTAATAGGTTAAATGTCTGACTTTGGTTCAAGTCATGATCTCAGGGTCTTGGGATAGAGCTGGCCTCCGGCTCTGCACTTGGCAGGGAGTCTGTTTGTCCCTCTTCTCCCTCTACCCATCCTCTGCTTGTGCTCTGTTTCTCTCTCAAATAAATAAAATATCTTAAAAAAAAAAAAAAAAAAGGAGTTCTCTCTGACCCTGTGAAGTTAGTTCCCTCCCTAGCCTGTGGCAATTACTGATCTGTCTTCTGTCCTTTTGTTTTTAATTTTATTTATTTATTTTTAGAATGTCACCTAAATGGAATTATATAGTTTTCTATGTCTGGCTTTTTTTTTTTTTTTTTTACGATTTTTATTTATTTATTTGACAGACAGAGATCACAAGTAGGCAGAGAGGCAGGCAGAGAGAGAGGAGGAAGCAGGCTCCCTGCTGAGCAGAGAGCCCGATGGTGGGGCTTGATCCCAGGACCCTGAGATCATGACCTGAGCCCAAGGCAGAGGCTTTAACCCACTGAGCCACCCAGGCGCCCCGATGTCTGGCTTTTTTTCTACTTAAAATATGTTTGAGGGGCACCTGGGTGGCTCAGTGGGTTAAAGCCTCTGCCTTCGGCTCGGGTCATGATCCTAGGGTTCTGGGATCAAGCCCCACATCGGGCTCTCTGCTCAGCAGGGAGCCTGCTTCCTCCTCTCTCTCTGCCTGCCTCTCTGCCTACTTGTGATCTCTGTCAAATAAATAAATAAAATCTTTAAAAAATATATGTTTGAGATTTATCCATGTTATATGCATTGTCAGTTCCTTTTTGTTATTGAATATAGTACAATTTATTTATCAATTCACCGGTTGGTAGAAATTTGAGTTTCCAGTTTTCAGCTATGAAACAAAGTTATTCTGGACATTTACATACAGATCTTTGAGTGTTCATATGGTTTCATTTCTCTTAGGTAAATACATGGGAGAAGAATTGCTGGGTCATATGATAAGTGTCTGTTTAGCTTGCTGTGAAACTGCCACCAAACTATTTTCCAAACACTGTGCCATTTTACATACTTCAGCAATGTGTAAAGATTCCAGTTAACCTTTTTATTCTATTTATTTATTAAAAAAATATTTTATTTATATATTTATTTGTTAGAAAGAGAGAACACAAGCAGGGAGAGTGGCAGGCATGGGTAGAGAGAGAAGCAGGCTCCCCGCTGAGCAAGGAGTCTGATGTAGGACTCTATTCCAGGACCCTGGGACCATCACCCGAGCCAAAGGCAGCGGCTTACTCGCCTGAGCCACCTAGGCATCCCATTTTATTTATTTTTATTACTTAAAATTAAAAAAAAAAAAAAACAACTTATAGCCATTCTAGTGGATATGTAGTGGTATCTCATTGTGGGTTCAATTTATATTTTCCTGGTTACTAATGATGTTAGTCAGCTTTTCATGTATTTATTGCATTTGGATATTTTTTGCAAAGTCTCAAGATCAAATTTTCTTTTCTATTTGATTGCTTAACTTCTTATTATTAAGGTTTTTGTTTTTGTTTTTTAATTTCAAATACAGGGGTGCCTGGGTGGTTCCATCAGTTAAGCATCTGACTCTTTTTAAAAAAGATTTATTTAGGGGCGCCTGGGTGGCTCAGTGGTTAAAGCCTCTGCCTTCGGCTCAGGTCATGATCTCAGGGTTCTGGGATCGAGTCCCGCATCGGGCTCTCTGCTCAGCAGGGAGCCTGCCTCCTCCTCCTGTCTCTCTCTGCCTGCCTCTCTGCCTACTTGTGATCTGTCTGTCAAAAAAAAAAAAAAAAAAAAAAAAAAAAAAAAGATTTATTTAGGGGCACGTGGATGTCTCAGTGGGTTAAAGCCTCTGCCTTCGGCTCAGATCATGATCCCAGGGTCCTGGGATCTAGCCCTGCATTGGGCTCTCTGCTCAGCGGTGAGCCTGCTTCCCCCTGCCTCTCTGCCTACTTGTGATCTGTGTCTGTCAAATAAATAAATAAAAAAACTTAAAAAAAAAAGATTTATTTATTTATTTGAGAGACAGAGAGTGTGCAGGGAGAGGGCAGACAGAGAGGGGAAGCAGATTCCCTACTGAGTGGGTTTGATCCTATGACCCTGAGATCATGACCTTAGTGGAAACTAAGAGTTGATTGCTCAACAACAGAGCCATTCAGGCGCCCTAAGCACGGGACTCTTGATCTCAGCTCAGGTCTTGATCTCAGGGTTGTGAGTTCAAGCCCCACACTGGGCTCCATGCCAGGTGCGGAGCTTGCTTTAAAGATAGATAGATAGATAGATAGGTAAATTAATTTCAGATACAAGTCTTTATCAGGTATTTTGTAAATAATTTCTTTCAGTCTGTGGTTTGCTTTTTCCTTGTTGTCTTTTTTTTTTAAGATTTTATTTATTTATTTGAGAGAGAGAAAAAAGAAAAACAACCAACTTAAAAAAAATGTGCTCTTCAAAAGACATTTTTTTTTTAAGATTTTATTTATTTATTTGACAGACAGAGAGATCACGAGTAGGCAGAGAGGCAGGCAGAGAGAGGAAGAAGCAGGCTCCCCGCTGAGCAGAGAGCCCGAAGCGGGACTTGATCCCAGGACCCTGTGATCACGACCTGAGCCGAAGGCAGAGACTTTAAACCACTGAGCCACCCAGGCGTCCCAACCTTTTCATCTTCTTAACAATGTCTTTTGGGGGCACCTGGGTGGCTCAGTGGTTAAGCCTCTGCCTTTGGCTCGGGTCATGGTCTCAGGATCCTGGGATCGAGTCCCACATCGGGCTCTCTGCTCAGCAGGGAGCCTGCTTCCCCCTCTCTCTCTGCCTGCCTCTCTGCCTACTTGTGATCTCTCTGTCTGTCAAATAAATAAATAAAATCTTAAAAAAAATGTCTTTTGAAAAGCACATTTTTTTTAAGTTGGTTGTTTCTTTCTTTTTTCTTTTAAGATTTTATTTATTTATTTGACAGAGAGAGAGATCAGAAGTAGGCAGAGAGAGAGGGGGAAGCAGGCTCCCTGCTGAGCAGAGAGCCTGATGCAGGGCTGGATCCCAGGACCCTGAGATCATGACCAGAGCCAAAGGCAGAGGCTTTAACCCACTGAGCCACCCAGGTGTCCCAAAGAACAGGTGTTTTAATTTGGGATAACTTTTTAAACGTTTGAATACTTTTATATCTTGAATTGTATCCTTGAGTTGTCCTTTTTATGTAAAGCCTGCTGAAAAACTTATTGGAAGAAAATCCGCTAAATTTGTGTACTTTGAATTGTAAATGAAGAAAGAATAAACCTAATTGATTCTGTAAATCTTTATTATAAAGCTTTCTTTGGAAGTTAGTATGATTTTATTACCCAAATCTCTCTAAAGCTAATCAGATTATGATAATATGATACTGAAATTTTGTGTGCTTATTACCACAATATTCCTGGAATTATTCAATCAATGCAGTCTATATTTGTTCCTAAAGTGTCTTTTCCATTAGTAATACTTCTCAGTTGAATTTTTCCATATATCTACATACCTATATTAAAATTGAATTGAAAGACAAAAAACCTTGTCTTTTGAAAAATTGCATTTACAAACTGGAAAAAATAATCCATGCTATTTGAATTGTATACAAAGAAGAGTGCTTGGCACATAGTATTTATTTAATAAAGATGTTTGAATGAATACACAATTGCTGAAAATATAAAAAGCTATAAGGAAGGAGTGTGGTTATGAAAGGATAATGAGGGATTTTTGTGGTGATAGAACTATTTTGTATCTTTACTAGGTGGCAGATACATGAGCCTTCATTTGCGATAAATTGCATAGAAGTAAATACACACAAAAAATGTGAATAAATACAGTAAAACTGGGGGGCTCTGAATAAGGAAGTAGATTGTATTAAAGTCATTATCTTGATGTTGATAAGGTAGTATGATTTTACAAGATACTGCTATTGGGAGAAACTGGGTAAAGAGAAATGGGATTTCTGTGTTAGTTTTCACAGTGATCTCAAAAAAAATAAATAAATAAAAGTTGTAAGAGGGGCACCTGGCGGGCTCAGTGGGTAGGGCATGTGACTTGATATCAGAGTCACGAGTTCAAGCCCCACGTTGGGTGTGGAACCTACTTAAAAAAATAAGTAAAATAGAAAAGCTATAAGATAAAGCTATAAAGGGGCGCCTGGGTGGCTCAGTGGGTTGGGCCGCTGCCTTCGGCTGGGGTCATGATCTCGGGGTCCTGGGATCGAGTCCCGCATCGGGCTCTCTGCTTGGCAGGGAGCCTGCTTCCCTCCCTCTCTCTGCCTGCCTCTCTGTCTACTTGTGATCTCTCTCTCTGTCAAATAAAAAAAAAAAAAAAAAAAAGATAAAGCTATAAGGGGCTCCTGGGTGGTTCAGTGGGTTAAGCCTCTGCCTTAGGCTCAGGTCATGGTCTCAGGGTCTTGTGATTGAGCCCCACATTGGGCTCTCTGCTCAGCAGGGAGTCAGTAGTCCTGACTCCCCCTCTCCCATTGCCTGCCTCTTTGCCTACTTGTGATTTTTCTCTCTCTGTGTCATATAAATAAATAAATCTTTAAAAAAAAGATAAAGCTATAAGATAAAAAGATGCTAGTAGTATTCTTACTTTTTCCTAAATGTTGATGACATAAGGAAAGGTTATTCTGTAAAATTCCAGGGAAATTCCACATCATCTTCAGTGGCTGAATTATTACATCTTAGGGGTATATTAATTTAACTTTATCATTTGTTATTGGGTATTTAATGTATTTCCAGTTTTGTATTCTTATACTGTCATGCTGAAGAGAACATACCTTCAAAACCACTGATTTTGGGAGCCTGGGTGACTCAGTTGTTAAGCATCTGCCTTCAGCTCAGGTCATGATCCCAGGGTCCTGGGATTGGGCCCCACATGGGCTCCCTGATCAGCGGGAAGCCTCCTTCTCCCTCTCCCCCTGCTTGTGTTCCCTATCTCACTGTGTCTCTTTCTGTCAAATAAATAAAATTTTAAAAAGAAACCCCAAACGCCATTTTATGACAGTTTGATTTTGATAATTTGAAATTAAGACTTTATTTTCCTGACTTTGCATATGACTATGCACAGTATTTAGGAAGTTAGGAAATATCATTTGTTTCTTTTTTTTTTTTAATTTTATAGATTTTATTTATTTATTAGAGAGATGGAGAGAGAATGCAAGTAGGCAGAGCAGCAGGCAGAGGGAGAGGGAGAAGCAGGCTCTCTGCTGAGGAGGGAGCCTGATTCAGGGCCCCATCCCAGGACCCTGGTACCATGACTCGAGCCCGAAGGCAACCGCTTAACCCACTGAGCCACCCAGGTGCCCCTGTCATTTGTTTCTAAGAGGTGAAGTTATTTGGTGAACTCTCTCTCTCTCTCTTTTTTTTTAAGATTTTATTTATTTATTTGAGAGAGAGTGAGAGAGCACGAGCGGGAGGGGGGAGGAGGGAGAGGGAGAAGCAAGCTCCCAGCTGAGCAGGGAGCCTGATGCAGGGGCTTGATTCCATGACCTGAGCTGAGGGCAGATGCTTAACCAGCTGAGCCACCCAGGTGCACCACGCCCCCCAACTCCAACGATTTTTATTTTTCTTTACTTTTTTTAAAGGTTTGTTTTGTTTTGTTGTTTATTTATTTGTCAGAGAGAGAGAGAAAGACTACAGGCAGGGGGAGTGGCAGCCAGAGGGAGAAGCAGGCTCCATGCTGAGCAGGGAGCCTGATGTGGGACTCAATCCCAGGACCCTGGGATCATGACCAGAGCCAAAGGCAGATGCTTAACCAACTGAGCTACTCAGGCATTCCTATCTTTTCTTTTTGTTCTTACTTTCTTTTACTTTTACTGTGATTTGTCCAAGAAAAATTGATAATGACCACATGGGTTAAATCCTTTATATGACTTTACTTTTTTCTTTTTATTTTACTTTTTTTTTAACTTAAATATCTTTTTTAATTTTTATTTTTAATTTTTATTTATTTGTTTATTTTTTTAAAGATTTTATTTATTTATTTGTCAGAGAGAGAGAGAGCGAGCGAGTGAGCACAGGCAGACAGAATGGCAGGCAGAGGCAGAAGGAGAAGCAGGCTCCCCACAGAACAAGGAGCCCGATGCGGGACTCGATCCCAGGACGCTGGGATCATGACCTGAGCTGAAGGCAGCTGCTTAACCAACTGAGCCACCCAGGCGTCCCTTAATTTTTATTTTTTAAAAACTAGACTCTGTAGCAAATGTGGAGCTTGAACTCATGACCCTGAGATCAAGAATTTTGTGTTCTACTGATTGAACCAGCCAGGCACCACTCTTTTTGTTTATTTTTGCTGTCCATTAATACATTTAGAATTTAATCCATTTATCTATATCGTATGTAACCTGGAGTCAAGTATCTTAATCATTTGACATTCTTGTATACTTTCATATCAACCCACTTAAGTATACTAGAGAAAGGTTTGAAGTACTTCTTAGATATTTCGTTAGTTTTATTTAGGGAGTATGAGTGAGTTAAGCTAAGAGATAAACTTTTGTACAATATTTGAAATACAGTTTGAGATATTTTAAAGATTGATAATTGGTTATTATTGAACCATTGTAATTCATAGTCAGCCTGGGTGTCTTCCCCTTCCCCATTCTGTATTGAAGTACAGTAGTTGGGATTTCTTGGTTGGTTGTTGCCAGCTGTCAAGCACCATTTGGGATTCATTGACTTGACAAGTATTTATTGCTTTTCCAGGCATTGTGCTAAGTCCTAGAACAAAAACAAAGAATAAGTGTAAGATGCTATCCCTACCTTAGTTATTAATGGGGACGGTCTTGAAATAATGATATGGATCCACTTTACTGAGAGAAAGATAAAACTTCTTATGAGAGGTGGTGTTTAAACCAAGTTATGTAGGATGAATAAGCTCTGCCATGTGGAAAAGATAGTAAAGGAGATTAAAGGCAAAGAGAAAAACATGTAAAGGTGTGAATGTCTTGTTCCAGGAATGGAGAGAAATATAGTGTAAATGGGAATTGAAGTGAACTTTGCTAGAGTGGGTTCAGGTAAGATTATGAAAAGTTCTGGGTCAGGAGATAAGAGAAGTGAAAATTAGAGATTTAATTTGGCAATTACCAATATCCAAGTGATTGTCAGATATAAAGAAAAAAGTGAGATTTTTGAGGAATGTGTATAGAAGGAAAAGAGGAGTGGCCTAAGAATTGAACCCAGAGAAAACTCAATATTTAAGGGGTAGATAGAGCAGTAATAGTCAGGAATTGTCAGAGGTATTGCAAGAGAACTGGGATAATGTGATATCATGGAAACCTTGGGTGTAGAGAATTTTGAGGAGGAGGAAATGATGAATGTCAAAGGTCTCAAGATGTCATGTATAATGAGGACTAACAATAGTGTCTTAGTCCATTTGTGTTGCTATAACAAACAGCCATAAACTGAGTAGCTTAAACAACAAACATGTATTTCTCACAGTTCTGGAGGCTGTGAAGTCCAAGATCAAGGCCCAGGCTGATTCAGGGTCTTATGAGGGCTGGCTTCCTGGCGCAATGATAGCATTCTTCCTATCATATCCTCACATGGTGGAGGTTGCAAGGAAAGTCTCTGGGGCACTAATCTTACTCATGACAGCAGAGCTCGTGTGACCTGGTCACCTCCAGATACTATCATTTTGGTATCTATATTGGTATACTATCATTTGTCCAAATGCTAGGACACTGGAGGTTAGGTCTCAACATACGAATTTTGGGGGGACACAGTCTATGGCAAATAGGCTCATGGACTTGAAAATAAGGATAGTGACTTTAGAATATTACAGTAGAGTTGTGGGGGGCCATAGCCATTTTGATAAATTGCATCCTAAGTCATAGGTTGTATAAGCTTCACAGAATCTAATTTATTATCTTTTTAGAAGCTCACGATGACCTGCCTCCCATGGCTTGTGGGAAGTGGAAAGAGGAGTTAGAGGTGATGTCAAAATTCTAAACATGAAAGTCAGAGATATTTGTGATACCATGACTTAAATAGGTTGAAAATCTTTTTCCCTTGACATTCCTTCCTTCCTTCCTTTCTTTCTTTCTTTCTTTCTTTCTTTCTTTCTTTCTTTCTTTCTTTTTTAAAGATTTTATTTATTCATTTGACAGAGATCACAAGTAGGCAGAGAGGCAGGCAGAGAGAGAGGAAGGGAAGCAGGCTCCCTGCTGAGCAGAGAGCCCGATGCAGGGCTCGATCCCAGAACCCTGGGATCATGACCCGAGCTGAAGGCAGAGGCTTTAACCCACTGAGCCACCCAGACGCCCCTCTCTTGACATTTCTTATTTGTCTTTGTGGGCTTGGAAGATGATGGGGTTTTACTTTATAGCCATCCAAATGGAGACTTCAGAGAAGGGGACAGGTAGGGGCTGGACACAAAGACTTGAGAGTCATTATGATAGAGCTATGACACCGTGAACGCCCTCAGAAAGTTGGTGTAGAGTGGAAGAATAGAGGACCAAGGACTGAGTTTTGGATAGTCTATTGCAAGGAAGATTGAAAGTAAAGGGAGCCATAGAAGAAGGGTTGGAAAGTTTGGGAGAGACATTTGGAGGGTGATAGAACCTCTGATTTTTGGTTGGTCATGTGGCCATGCAGGGACAGATTTCAAGTTTTGTTTCTTTTTGTTCCCCCACCGTTTTTTTTCCTCCTCTCATTTTCATGTTTCTAAGAAATATAAAAGTGAATAAGTTCTGGGCAGTTTGATATAAGTGGAAATGAGCTCAATATCCCAAAAATAGCCTTAAAGGGTGTACCTTCCTAGTTTTTCTCTTTCCTGAGACTGGCCTGCTGATAGAAAGACTGGAGCTCCAGTAGGCATCTTGGCCATGTAAAGGAGGGCCCACACCCTAGAAAGAACCTGGGCTTTAATGATATATAGTGGGATTGTCGTAACTGTCTTCTGAATTTTTTTAAAAGATTTTATTCATTTATTAGAGATAGAGAGCGCAGGTAGAGGGAGAGGGAGAAGCAGGCTTCCTGCTGAGCAAGGAGTCCGAGGTGGAGCTCCATTCCAGATCCTGGGATCATGTCCTGAGCTGAAGGCAGATCCTTTTTTTTTTTTAAAGATTTTATTTATTTGACACAGAGAGAGAGAGATCACAAGTAGACAGAGAGGCAGGCAGAGAGAGGAGGAAACAGGCTCCCCGCTGAGCAGAGAGCCCGGTGCAGGGCTCAATCCCAGAACCCTGGGATCAATGACCTGAGCCAAAGGCAGAGGCTTTAACCCACTGAGCCACCCAGGCGCCCCTGAAGGCAGATCCTTAACCGACTGAGCCACCCAGGCGTCCTGAGGGGTTTTTTTTGTTTGTTGGTTTGTTTACATGAAAGATTATAACCTTATATGGTTAAACTACTATAAATTAGAGTTTTCTGTGTTGGAAGTCCAGAGTCACAGAAAGTGAGTCATAGAAAGTGAAGGAACATTTCTCAGTGTCAGGTGTAGCAGAGAGATTACTGACATGTGGAGTTAATCAAGATCTTTGCATTTCATAAAATCAGAGACAGAGAGACCACAAGCAGGGGAAGAGGCAGAGGGAGAGGGAGAAGCAGACTCCCTGCTGAGCTGGGAGCCTGACATGGGGCTTGATCCCAGGATCTCGAGATTATGACCTGAGCGAAAGGCAGACACTTAACCATCTGAGCCACCAGGCACCCCTAGAGGTTTTTTTTTTTTTTTTTTTTTTTTAACTATGTTTCATTATTTGCTGAAAAAAATGAATGAAAAAGTAATTTTGCCTAGGTAAATATTTCATACAACTACTGCCTAAGTTTGGATGAATTTCAGACAGGCTAGATTTAAAAAAAAAATGTTATGTATGGTTCTACAGACAATTGATTATTTTGGAATTAGGAACAAAAAGATTAAGAAAGTAAAAACTTGTATTTTAAGGGAGCCTTGATACTTTTATAGGAAATATCAGAGAAGTAATCTTCACTTTTTAAAATGTTTTAACAAGGGGCACCTGGGTGGCTCAGTCCTGAAGCATCTTCCTTCGGCTCAGGTCATGATCCTAGGGTCCTGGGATCGAGCCCCACGTTGGGGTCCCTATTCTGCAGGAGGCCTGCTTTCCTTCTCCCAGTCCCCTGCTTGTGTTCCTGCTCTCTCTCTCTGTCAGATAAATAAGTGGAATCTTTAAAAAAATAAATAAATGTTTTAACAACATTTAACTGTAATAGCTACAGTGTATTTATTTATTTTTTAAAGATTTTATTTATTTATTTGACAGAGATCACAAGTAGGCAGAGAGGCAGGCAGAGAGAGGGGGAAGCAGGCTCCCTGCCAAGCAGAGCCCCTGATGCAGGGCTCTATCCCAGGACCTTGGGATCATGACCTGAGCCGAAGGTAGAGGCTTTAACCCACTGAGCCACCCAGGCACCCCTTTAATAGCTACAGTTTAGATCTCCAGCATTATGAGTTTCCTAAGGCTGCCATAATACATCTTGCAAATCTGGTGGCTTAAAACAACACTTACTCTTTCACAGTTCTGGAGACTGTAAGTCTGAAATCAAGGTGCTGGGAAGACAGTGCTCCCTCTGAAGACTCTAGGGAAGGATCTTTCCTTGTGTCTTCTAGTTTCTGGTGACTCTAGACTTTCTTGATTTATGACAGCATCACTCTACTCTCTGACTCATCTTTAGGTGGCCTTCTTTTTTGTGTCTGAGTCCACATCTCCTTTTCCTTTTTTTTTTTTTAAAGATTTTAATTATTTATTTGACAGACAGTGATCACAAGTAGGCAGAGAGGCAGGCAGAGAGAGAGGAAGGGAAGCAGGCTCCCTACTGAGCAGAGAGCCCGATGCGGGGCTCCATCCCAGGACCCTGGGATCATGACCTGAGCCGAAGGCAGAGGCCCTAACCCACTGAGCCACCCAGGTGCCCCTAAATAAATAAAATCTTAAAAAAGACAATAATCATTGAATTTAGGGTGTACCCTAAATCCAGCTTGATTTCATCTTGAGATCTTTAAATAATTACATCAACAGAGACCGTATTTCCAAATAAGGTAACATTCTGGGGTTTGGGTGGAATTTTGGGGGGACACTATTCAGCCTTCTGTATACATGATGGTTCATGAAGTTTTTATAATGCTTGGTTTTGTAAGTATTGGGAAATGTGTCTGGATAGAGTAGTGCTAAATATAAGACAATTAAAAAGTAATTTTGTAATATATTATGCTTTTAAAAAAAAAAGACTATTTATTTGAGAGAGACAGCACAAGAGCAGGGTGAGGGGCAGGGGGAGAAGAAGGCTCCTTGCTCAGCAGGGAGCCCAATGTGGGGCTCGATCCCAGGACCCTGGGACCTTAACCAATTGAGCCACTCAGGTGTCCCAATATATTATGCTTTTAGAAGCCAGATATAGTAAAAAAAATTCTCACAACATTATAAATTAAAACAATATTCAATCTAAATATTTGGGGGAATAATATGCTATAGAAAGGTCAGAATTCTTTGGAATACAAATATATAGGAATGAATATATATATATAACATATATATATATACACACACATTGCACATAGTTGTTAAAAAGGTTTAGATCGAGGTATGTTCTTCATTCTAAATTTTACTTGTGCTGGGTTGCCTGGCTAGTTTAGTCAGTAGATTATGGGACCCTTGATCTCAGGGTTAGTTCAGTCCCCACGTTGGGCATGGAGCCTACTTTAAAATAAATAAATAAATTTTACTGCTTATTCTCTCCATGTTATTGTCTTCGTAAAGTTAATCAATATTTTCTTTAGATGTGTCACATAGCTTACATTTGTTACTTTAGGCATTTCCTTTATAAGCAGGCTATCTGTTTGGACCTTCAGTTCATTTGTTAAAAAATATTGAGCATTTTCACATGCATTATCTCATGGACTCTTCACAGTAACATGGTGAGTTCTACCCTGGGGTCCATCAAAGTTAAATAATTTGCTCACTTTCATACTGATTCTAAATTGAGGTAAATGGGATTAAGTGGGACTTGAAATTGATTTTCTGACTTTAAATAACAATTTTTCTTTGTAGATATATTGTAGGGACTGGGGAGTGAAGAAGAGTGAGGGAAAGGAATAGGCAGGGATTATCAGGTTAGGGACAGTAGTAGTGGCAAATGCACTGAAGTGATAAACTATGAGTAGATTCTCAATTTGGCTGAAATAGTGGGACTGGAAGAGGAGAACTGAAAAGTAATAATATTGGGGCCTGAACAGAACTGATAAGTATTAAATGAAAATTATATTAGACAGCTAAGACTTTTTTTTTTTCTCAGCTATTTTCGTAGAGCAATCACTTTTCATTGGATTTTTTTCTTGTCCTTCTGCATTTTATCTCTGGAGTTGAAATAGTTGATATTTTGGATAACAAAATTTGAAAACCTGTTACATAGAATGTTTAAAATTATATCTTTGGAAAAACTGGGGAAAAGTGCTTGCTTTCATAGGAAGCAGGTTAATTGCCTTTGATTTTAGACTCGTGGTCAGGTCTCCTTTGTAATCTGTCCATCTTGTTTTACTCATCTGCACTTTTCCTACTTGGAGAACTATTTCTGACTGAGAAACAGAGTCAGTTTCTGATTGATCTTTTTCTGTTTGGCTCTTGAATTCTTTTGTCCAGATGATTAGAAACTCTCCTCATCTATTTTTCTACTCAGGTTTTACCTCATACTGTCATGGTTCTAATACTCAGCACTTTCATGCTTTTACTCACTTCTCTGTTGCTAAATTGTTTTATATTTGATTTACTGCAGTAATACATACTTATAAATATTTTAAACATTATAGAAGGGTGCTGAATCTTGACTGTAGTACCTATCTCTTCAGACTTGGCACAGTTAATTTCATTCTAGGTATTTGTATAGAAATTTTCTAGTCCTAGAGGGAATTATGCTGAATGAAATAAGTCAATCAGAGAATGACAATTATCATATGACCTCCCTGATACAAGGAATTTGAGAGACAGAGGTTTGGGGGGTAGGGAAGGAAAAAGTGAAACAAGATGGGATCGGGAGGAGACAAATCATAAGAGACTTAATCTCACAAAACAAACTGAGGGTTGCTGGGGGGGAGGGGTATGGAGAGGGTGGTTGGACATTGGGGAGGGTATGTGATATGGTGAGTTCTGTGAAATGTGTAAGCCTGATGATTCACAGACCTGTACCCCTGGGGCTAATAATATATTATATGGTTAATAAAAATAATTTTTAAAAAAAGTAAAAAAAAAATTAAACATAGAATTACCATATGAAAAAAATTTTCTTTTCTTTTTTTTTTTTTTTTAAAGATTTTATTTATTTATTTGACAGAGAGATCACAAGCAGGCAGAGAGAGAGGAGGAAGCAGGCTCCCCTAGAGAGCAGAGAGCCCGATGCGGGGCTCGATCCCAGGACTCTGAGATCATGACCTGAGCCGAAGGCAGCGGCTTAACCCACTGAGCCACCCAGGCGCCCCTGAAAAAAATTTTCTAGTTCTTTTTTATTTACTATTTTCTTACTGAAGTACAATTAACCAACAGTGTCATATCAGTTTCAGGTGTACAATATAATGATTCAGCATTTCTGTACATTAGTGCTTATCATGGTAAGTGTACTCTTAATCTTCCTGGTCAGCAGTCTATGCCCCTTCCAAGTGGCAACCGCTGCTTTTGTTCTTTTCATTTAGAAGTCTCTTTGTCTCTTTTTTTCTTTTTTCATTTGTTTCTTAAATTCTACATATGAGTGAAATCATATTCGTCTTTCTCTGACTGACTTACTTCACTTACTTTACCTTTATATCCTCTATGTCCGTCCATGTTGTTGCAAATGGCAGGATCTCATTCCTTTTTTATGGCTGAGTAATATTCCATTTTATTTGTGTATATATATTTCTTGTAATAAAATAAACTCCAGTCCTCTAAGGTTGGCAATGGAAGGAAAGCCACCACATGGTTGTTTCTTTAGTGTTCTTGTGGAATATCGCTTTTTTCTTAACATTCTGGACCTTCCCATCTAGTCATTTTTATTTGCTCAGCCAGACACCTCTGAAATGAGAATTTCCTAAAGGCTGAAAACAAAACAGGAATAATGAAGTCAGAGAGTAACTTTCTTTCTTTCTTTTTTTTTTTTTTTAAAGATTTATTTATTTATTTATTAGACAGAGATCACAAGTAGGCAGAGAGGCAGGCAGAGAGAGAGGAGGAAGCAGGCTCCCTGCTGAGCAGAGAGCCCGATGCGGGGTTCGATCCCAGGACCCTGGGATAATGACCTGAGCTGAAGGCAGAGGCTTTAACCCACTGAGCCACCCAGGCGCCCCAGAGAGTAACTTTCAAGTCGGTCTTCTGGTCTGCAAGGTATAGTTTAATACTGTTTGGTCTGTGGTCTCCAAAAGAGATACTGTCCTAGCTGGTTTCTGGCCTGCCATCAGATAATAGAGGTTGTTTTTTCTTTTAATATGTTTCCTGAAGTCTAGGCCTTATATGGGGGTCAAATAGTCCATTCCTGTCAGATCTGTTTAAGGTACACTTTCCTGGTTCTAGTTTCCTGTCCAAAGATGTATCTCTTCTGGATGATTATGTCAGGACTGTGTTTTAGGAGACATTTCATTCTTTAACCACAGGCCTTAAACTATAGCACCAACTGGTCTGCTCTATTAGAATTCAGCATAGGAAAAGAATAATATAGCATATACAGAACTGTGGGAAGAAGGCATCTTTGTATTTGTACCTGTTTTCCACCCATGTTCTCAGCATTGACAAAACTTTGATGTTACCTAGAAACATGGTCATAACATTCACCCACAACTCAAAGTGCAGCTAAACAAGCGTCACATTTTCTGTTACTTTTAAAAGAAAAATAAGTTTTGTAGAACTATGTGTTCATATTTGTTTTTAATTAATGCTTTGTAATCTTTCCTGTTTGATTTTAATCTGAACAAATAATGATACCATTTTTATTACTCAGTAAGCATGAATGTTTGTTGAAGCAGTTTTTAAAAAACAATAGTTCAAATCCCCAAACATCTAAATCCTGGACTGGTTTAATTTGTACAGTTAAACTGAAATAATGTTTTCTAAAAGCTCTCCTATCACTTTTTTTTTTTAATAAAAAATTTTTTTTGTACAGTTACCCACCACTGGATTTGACTTAGGCCTGACAGAGAGTATCTCTGCCTTCCTCATTTTTCAGGTTATCATTGTAGATTAACAGAATGGCTCCCAGGAAGGTGACATATTCTTGGAAGTTTACCAGTTGGTCCTTGTTCTGGTCCATGTCCTCCATCACCTTTGCAGTGTCCGCATTCTGCAGCTTCGGGCCAGTGGTGAGCTCTTTCTGGATTAGCTCCTTTGGCTCCTTCTTGGTCAGGGTGTTCTTGTCCCTTCGCTGCCTGAGTACTTGTGGAAGATGGCCACAAGGAGGTCAGTGGCTTGATCCAGGGACAAGCCGTGGCTGCTTGCTGGGCTCAACAGGCAGCTAGGAGAACATTGGGGTAGTGTCAAGGGACCTCCTATCCCTTTCTTTTTACTTTCTTATGTTTCATCTCTCTCTCTCTCAAATAAATAAAATTCCTATTTATTTATTCTTAAAAAGATTTTATTTATTTATTTGCCAGAGAGAGACACAGCAAGAGAGGGAACACAAGCAGGGATAGTGGGAGAGGGAGAAGCAGGCTTCCTGCGGAGCAGGGAGCCTGATATGGGGCTTGATCCTAGGACCCTGGGATTGTAACCTGAGCTGAAAGCATATGTGTAACAACTGAGCCATCCAGGTGCCCTTATATAAAATCTTAAAAAAACAAAAAACAAGAAACCGAAGTTGTAATCATCAACACAATATAGTACTGGCACAAACACAGACACATAGATCAAGGGACAGAACAGAGAACCCAGAAATAGACCCTGAACCCTATGGTCAAGAAATCTTCAACAAAGCAGGAAAGAATATCCAATGGAAAAAAGACAGTCTCTTCAACAATGGTGTTGGGAAACTTGGACGGCCACATGCAGAAGAATGTAAGTGTACTATTTCCTTACATCATACACAAAAATGGACTCAAAATGGATGAAAGACCTAAATGGGAGAGAGGAATCCATCAAAATCCTAGAGAACGCAGGCAGCAACCTCTTTGACCTCGACTATAGCAACTTCTTGCTAGACACATCTCCGAAGGCAAGGGGAACAAAGGCAAAAATGAACTATTGGAACTTCATCAAGATGAAAATTTTTTGCACAGCAAAGGAAGCAATAGTCAACAAAACCAAAAGACAACTGACAGGATGGGAGAAGAAATTTGCAAATGACATATTAGGTAAAAGGTTAGTAGTATCCAAAATCTGTAAAAAAAACTTACCAAATTCAACACCCAAAGAACAAATAATTCAATCACAGAAGACATGTATAGGCACTTCTCCGAAGAAGACATACAGATGGACAACAGACATATGAGAAAATTGTAGATGCATCAGAATTTTGATGCAACAGTTTTGGTTTTCTTTTTCAGCATTCCTTTGACTATTCAAAGCCTTTTCTGGATCCATACCAATTTTAGGATTATTTGTTCCAGCTGTGAAAAAAGTTGATGGCATTTTGATAGGGATTGCATTGAATGTGTAGATTGCTATAGGGAGCATAGACATTTTAACAATATTTGTTCTTCTAATCCATGAGCATGGAACGTTTTTCCATTTCTTTGTGTCTTCCTCAATTTTTTTCATTAGTGTGCTGTAGTTTTCTGAGTACAGATCCTTTGCCTGTTTGGTTAGGTTTATTCCTACGTATCTTATGGCTTTGGAGAAATGGAACAGATGAAATAGGGGAAGGGAGGGGAAAATAAAATAAAATGAAGTCAGAGAGGGAGACAAATTATAAGAGACTCTTTTTTTTTTTTTTAAAGATTTTATTTATTTATTTGACAGAGAGAGATCACAAGTAGACAGAGAGGCAGGCAGAGAGAGAGAGAGAGAGAGAGAGAGAGAGGGAAGCAGGCTCCCCGCCGAGCAGAGAGCCCGACGCGGGACTCGATCCCAGGACCCTGAGATCATGACCCGAGCCGAAGGCAGTGGCTTAACCCACTGAGCCACCCAGGCGCCCCAATAAGAGACTCTTAAGTATAGGAAATAAACTGAGGGCTGCTGAAGGGAAAGTGAGGGTGGTGGGGTAAATGAGTGACTGGCATTAAGGAGGGCACTTGATGTAATGAGCACTGGGTGGTATATGCAACTGAAAAATCATTAAACTGTCTCTGAAACTAGTAATACATGATGTTAATTTATTTTATTTTTTATAATTTTTAAAAAGATTTTATTTATTTATTTGACAGAGGGAGAAAGAGCACAAGTAAGCAGAGAGACAGGCAGTGGGGGGAAGCAGGCTCCCCACTGAGCAGGGAGCCCGATGTGGGACTCAATCCCAGGACCCTGGGATCGAGACCTGAGCTGAAGGCAGTCGCTTAACCAACTGAGCCACCCAGGTGCCCCATGTTAATTGATTTTAAATAAAATAAAAAATAATAAAAATTGCAACACAATAATAATGCAAGTTTTAATTTCAAGAAGTGGAATTGCTGATCAAAGGATATGTTTATTTATATGGACATATGCTAATTTTTTCTCCAACATCCTTTTCTTTGGGAGGCATGTCTTCTCTTTCGTTTTAGACCCAGGGAAAATGCTAGTCCTAGTTACTCCCACCCCCTATTTTAAACTGGGCTAATAAGAGCCATCTCTGGATCTTTTCTTTTGGAAGGAACAAGACATTCTCTTTCTACAAGGGTGACTAAGGTTGGAGATTGTGACTTAGTTGGGGCTTCTGGTGTGTATTTTCCCTACTGTGTTTAGTGAGTCTGGCTGAATATTGAATAGAGCCAAAGATAGCCAAAGCATGAGAGAGAGAGAGAGAGAGAGCGAGCGCGAGCTTGGAAACATCACTCAAATTTCTGGTTCCAGCCATTCTTGAAATCCAAAAGAACATTAAAAAAAAATAGTTTTGAGGTATATTGCTCAGTTCTCTTCCAGAAAGACTGTGTTAATTCATACTCCCATTTTCTTCAGAGGGATTTTAATTAGAAAAAAATCACTTAATAAGATTTATGGCTTAAGCAGCAACAGAGTAAACTGAATAGTTTCATGTGGGTGAAAATGCTAAGGAACTGGAGCAGAAATATCAGATATTATACCTAACTCAAATTATGTCTCTGAAAGTTAAAGATTGCTACTTGTCTTTGGCCTTTATATGTCCTTAACATATTTAAAACTATTAATTTGAATTCTGAAAATTATGAGCTCTTCCCTTTTGTATTTGTCTGATTTATCTAGACTGAGAGTTCCTTGAGGGCATGGCCCAAATAAATCCCAATATTCTTTGAATAGACAGATCTTTGAAACTGGAGAAAAAATCCTTTCAGCAGAGATACTTATATTGTTTTGTTTTTTCTTTTTAAAGATTTTTTAAAATAGGTGTACTTTCTTTTTCAAAAGATTTTATTTGATAGAAGACACAGCAAGAGAGAGAACATAAGCAGGGGGAGTGGGAGAGGGAGAAGCAGGCCTCCCGCGGAGCAGGGAGCCTGATGTAGGGCTCCATCCCAGGACCTTGAGATCATGACCTGAGCTGAAGTCAGAGGCTTAACCCACTGAGCCACCTAGGCGCCCCAGATACTTATATTGTTTTAGCAGACTACTTTACCTAATCAGAGGTGAATAATTATTTAGTTGGCATTTATCAAGTAGATAGATTTATAGAACTTTCTTTTTAATATTTCCCTAATAGACTGAGTTAGGAGTAAGAATTTGTATCTTCCCATTTTCCATTGATGAGACCATCAGAAGTAGAAGTAGATTACTTCTTTTCCCTTGATCCGTTGTTTGTATCTCTTTGTATATTTTATTAATTTACAAGGTCAACACTATGATTTGAAAAAACAGTTAATGTGTTTGGGAACTTGACATCTTAATTTATTTTCTCCTTTAAGCCAATATGCTATCAATTCACTTTTTTTTAAGATATAGGCTTAAAAACTTGAAATTGAAGATTTTTGTTTAAAGAAAATAGTTTTTTGTTTTTTTTTTTTAAGGAAATAACTAGTTTTGGGGTGCCTGGGTGGCTCAGTGGGTTAAGCCTTTGCCTTCGGCTCAGATTATGATCTCAGGGTCCTGGGATTGAGCCCTGCATGTGGCTCTCTGCTCAGCCTGGAGCCTGCCCCTCCCCCACTGCCCCCACCTGCCTCTCTGCCTACTTGTGATCTCTGTCAAATAAATAAATAAAATCTTAAAAAAAAAAAAAAAAGAAAATAACTAGTTTTGAGGCAAGGTTTTTTTTTTTTTTTTTTTTTTTTTTTTTTTTAAGATTTTATTTATTTAGGGGCGCCTAGGTGGCTCAGTAGGTTAAAACCTCTGCCTTGGGACGCCTGGGTGGCTCAGTTGGTTAAGCGGCTGCCTTCGGCTCAGGTCATGATCCCAGCGTCCTGGGATCGAGTCCCACATCGGGCTCCTTGCTTGGCAGGGAGCCTGCTTCTCCCTCTGCCTCTATCTGCCACTCTGTCTGCCTGTGCTCGCTCTTGCTTCTCTCTCTATGTCAAATAAATAAATAAAATATTTAAAATAAAATAAAATAAAGCCTCTGCCTTCGGCTCAGGTCATGATCCCAGGACCCCCCCGCGTCGGGCTCTCTGCTCTGCGGGGAGCCTGCTTTCTCCTCTCTCTCTGCCTGCCTCTCTGCCTACTTGTGATCTCTGTCAAATTAAAAAAAAAAATAATAAAAAAGATTTTATTTATTTATTCGACAGACAGAAATCACAAGTAGGCAGAGAGGCAGGGGGAGAGAGAGGAGGAACCAGGCTCTCTGCTGAGCAGAGAGCCCAATGTAGGGCTTGATCCCAGGACCCTGGGATCACGACTTGAGCCAAAGGCAGAGGCTTTAACCCACTGAGCCACCCAGGCACCCCGAGGCAAGTTTTTAAGTGAAAAAAATCTGTTTATACTTAATGACATCTGCTTGTAGGTAAAAATACGTGCTTCGTTTTTTCCAGCTTAAGCTAAGTCTAGCTACATTTAGAGAAAGAAATCAAGTGTCAGAACAAGCTTGGAAAATAATAGTATGAAAATTAATTTGCAATGGAAAGTAGCAGTTGGGACTGGAGTGAATTTTACAAATGCTTTATATAATTGTCCCACGCGGTTGTATGGAATTTGAAAAGAATGCTACTTGTTTTTATTTTGAGACAGATATTTTACCAAATAATTGTAGCCTGCGTAAATCAGGACCCACACAGGATTAGATTAACAAAACTCATTTTTTAAAAAAAAGAGTTTATTTATTTGACAGACAGAGATCACAAGTAGGCAGAGAGGCAGGGAGAGAGAGAGGAGGAAGCCGGTTCTCTGCTGAGCAGAGAGCCCAATGCGGGGCTCAATCCCATGGGATCACAACTTGAGCCGAAGGCAGAAGCTTTAACCCACTGAGCCACCCAGGCGCACCTCATTTTTTTTTTTTTTAAGATTTTATTTATTTATTTGGGGGAGAGAGTGAGAGAGAGCATGAGAGAGGAGAAGGTCAGAGGGAGAAGCAGATTCCCCATGGAGCTGGGAGCCTGATGTGGAACTTGATCTCGGGACTCTGGGATCATGATCTGAGCCGAAGGCAGTCGCTTAAGCAACTGAGCCACCCAGGCCTCCAAAACTCATTTTTTTTAAAGGAGGAACAAATTGAGAGGGAACAACAATCAAGATTGATTTAGATTGGTGAAAAACTGAAGGCTTTTAAAAACTCAAGTAAACTGTATTACTCTTCTGTGTCCCCCAAATTTTCTTTCACTGCTACTGTTCAGATTGTGTGTTTGAGAAATATGGTTGTAGAAGCATGAAGGATATTTGAAAACACTGTAGCATTTGATAAAGTTATCACAGTATGTTTCAGGAGATTATATAATAACATTCTCTGGCCTTTTTAAATTGAAGGATGGGATAGATAGTTTCCATTAATATGGCTGTCATTTATCAAATACCATACGCCAAACTTTATTTATCATTAATTTTTCTCAACAAATACATAAGATAGGTGAAGTTACTGAGACGGAGACCTTAAGTAATTTGCTCAGGGTTATATAGCTGGGACTGGTGGCATCAGGTTCTGAATCCTGGTTTGTTTGTTTGTTTGTTTGTTTTTAAAGTCCATGGCTCATGTTCTTACACTGTGTGCAGTCCCCTGTTGAAGTGGGGGAATTCTTAGGTAAATATACTGTTTAGTTATTTGTTTATTTGAGAAGTGTTTATTGGCTCTTATGGGCCAGGCATCATGCTACAGCAAAAAACAAGCCAGATACTGAAAGTTCTCTTTTACAGGTTCTTCCTTTTCTTTCTTTTTTTTTCTTCAAGAATTATGAGAAAGAGCACACAGGGAGGGGGAGAGGGAGAAGCACACTCTCCACTGAGCAGATAGCCCAACGCAAGTCTTGATTGCAGGACTCTGGGATCATGACCTGAGCCAAAGACAGACACTTAACCTACTGAGCCACTCAGGCACCCTCTTTTACAGGTTCTATTAATAGGAGTAGAGCATTTAGAAAAAAATCAGACCCTTCACCTTCAGAGAAAGATTAGCAGACTTTCATAAGTGAATTGTCAAATGGCTTCCTTTAAGCCAGTCAGTCAAATGTCTGTTGAGTGATTGGTCGGGTTGGGGTGTAGATGTTGGCCTTGTTCTTGAGGAATTTGTAATTTTGTTATGCTTGATCAGTCTCACTAGCAGAGAAATGGAAAAATTACTTAAAAGACTCACATCTGGGGCGCCTGGGTGGCTCAGTGGGTTAAAGCCTCTGCCTTCAGCTCAGGTCATGATCCCAGGGTCCTGGGATCGAGCCCCGCATCAGGCTCTCTGCTCGGTGGGGAGTCTGCTTCCCTTCCTCTCTCTCTCTGTCTGCTTCTCTGCCTACTTGTGATCTCTGTCTGTCAAATAAATAAATAAAACCTTAAAAAAAAAAGACTCACATCTGTGGCATCTGGGTGGCTTAATTGGTTAAGCATCTGCTTTTGGCTCAGCTCATGATCCAAAGGTCCTGGGATCGATTGAGCCCCACGTTGAGTTCCCCTGCTCATCCGGGGAGTGTGTTTCTCCCTCTGCTCCTCCCCCTGCACCTTCTCTCTCTCTCTCTCTCTCTCTCTCTCTCAAATAAATAAATAAATAAATAAAATCTTAAAAAAAAAAAAGGCTCACATCCTTATCAGTATGAAACCTACAAAATTTGTAATCATTAGGCTTTTTAGACAGCCTTCAGACATCAAGAGGATACTAGCAAGGGTGTGTAGGTCGGGACTAGGAGGTGGAACTGCCTACAGAAAAAAAACATCCACCTAAGTCTTAGAGGAGTTGGAAATTCAGCGTTGTTGAGTAAATATCCTTTGCTCTTCCAAACCTTTTCACGTTGGTCATTCACTCAAATCAGAAACTTGCCACATTTTTCCTTTTTTTCCTTCATTTTCACTTAGAAGTGTTTTATTTTTCTTAAGTTTTTCTCATTCCTCTTTTTCTTTCTGTTTCTACAGTCACTGCCATAGTTCAGGTCCTTTTCCATTGCTATAAAGAGCACTCTGTTTTGGTAGAGGTTTGACTGCCTTTAGTAGAGATCTAATATAAATTTCCTCAACAATATAGAAATTCGGGACTCCTGGGTGGCTCAGTCGTTAAGCGTCCGTCTTCGGCTCAGGTCATGATCCCAGGGTCCTGGGATCAAGCTTGCATTGGGCTCTTTGCAGGCAGGAAGCCTGCTTCTCCCTCTCCCACTCCCCCTGCTTGTGTTCCTGCTCTCGTCTCTCTCTCTCTGTCAAATAAATAAAATCTTAAAACAATAAAAAAACCCCAATATGGAAATTTATTTCTCTTTCACGTAAAGTCCTGGGTCTAGATTGTTTTGGGTTCGTATAGGCTGCTTCCAGCTTTATATTTAACATCTTAACCCTGTCACATCTGTGTGCTGAGTAAGAGGATGGACGAAGTGGAGAAGAGGGATGACTCCTTCCCTTTAGGCCCACATCACCTCCTTTGGTTGAAAGTTAGCTGAAGGGATACTGAGAAATGTGATCCGTATCCCTACTTAAAACTGGGGCTTCTGTCAACCACTACCATTACCACCACCACCATTATCATTGTAGCTATTAGGAGGCAGCTAGTGATCTGCTATAGGAACGTACTTATTTCTCTTTTTTGGTTAAATTCTTCTCTGGCTAGTTCCATACTGCTACCAGAGTAGTTTTTTTGGGTGCAAAAAGGTGCTTTTATTATAGCACAGGACACAGGACCCATGGGCAAAAATTGCTAAAGTGTGATTACGAGGAGAGATTGATTATATACTTTTACGTTGTTTATAGGGGTAGGGTAGAGATAAAGAAAGTTTCTAAAGGGATTTTCATATGTTAAAGAAGACTTACAGTCCTGGAGATAAAACGAGAGTAATTTTTTTCTTCAATAAAATGGTCACGTCACTGTGTTTAATCTTTCAGTAGTTTGGCTTCAAATTCATACCTAGGATGCCTTATGGTATTTCAGGTGTCATTGGCAGAGGACATCTGAAATCTGCTTTACCTGTATCCTGTAGTCACGGTGTCCTGCATGACAGGGCTATGCTCTCTACCAATGATTGGTGTCTCCTGGTCCTCTAAGGCCTCAGTGCTCTGTCCTTGACTGAGACATCCCTAGTTACTACTATCCCAGGCTTACAGAAGATAAATTGATTTGTACAGTCACACTTCAGTAGGTGGTTAAGAAATTCAAACTCAGGTTGTCTGACTCAAGAATTTATGCTCAGGTGTGACCAACCAGTTATATTACCTCATGCATATCCTCACTGAAAAAGTACAAAACAGAAGAGGACACAATTTGAGAAATTAGAGATGAAATAACAGTAACAGTAATAGTAATGGTAGTCTCTGTTTCCTAAGATTGTTGAAGATTAAATGAACTCATAAGTAGGGTCTTCTGCCTAGCAGAAAAAGTACTTTAAAGTGGCATTTATTATTTTTACATTGATGTGTTTTACCTAGATGTATATAATATTTAGGCATATTTCACAAAATTTCAGCTGGATATGGTTTTTATTGAGTTCCCTGGATCTTCTCATATTAATTGTCCAGGGATACGGGTAGTTTAACATATTTAAAAAACAGATACTTGGGGTGCCTGGGTGGCTCAGTTGTTAAGCGTCTGCCTTGGGCTCAGGTCATGATCCCAGAGTCCTGGGAAGGAGCCCTGCATCGGCTCCCTGCTCAGCCAGAAGCCTGCTTCTCCCTCTCCCCGTCCCCCTGCTTGTGTTCCCTCTCTTGCTGTGTCTCTCTCTCTGTCAAATAAATAAAATCTTTAAAAGAAAAAAAGATGCTTTTTGTGCTGATTATTTTGCTGACTTTTGTATTTGGCTATAATGCTCTTCTAGAAAGGAACTGTATCCTACTCATTTGTCTTTTCCTTCCTTCCTTTCTTTCTTTTTAAAAATTCCTGGTCCCTAGTAAAATACCTGGCACATAAAAGACCCCTATTAAATATTTGTGAAGTGCATTTTGAATGAACAATTTACTTACATCGGATGGTAGCCAGGATGCCATCCTTTTCCTCCCCCCCGACCCCGCAACAGACACTTTCCCTAAAATGAGAACTTCTAGTACAAAGATCAGATCTTTAACCACTAAATCATTTATTCTTGGGGCGCTTGGATGGCTCAGTGGGTCAAGCCTCTGCCTTCAGCTTGGGTCATGGTCTCGGGGTCCTGGGATGGAGCCTCCATATCAGGCTCTCTTCTCAGCGGGGAGCCTGCTTCCCCCTCTCTCTGCCTGCCTCTCTGCCTACTTGTGATCTCTCTCTCTGTCAAATAAATAAATAAAATCTTTGGGGTGCCTGGGTGGCTCAGTGGGTTAAATCCTCTGCCTTCGGCTCAGGTCATGATCCCGGGGTCCTGGGATCGATCCCAGCGTCGGGCTCTCTGCTCTGTGGGGAGCCTGCTTCCTCCCTTCTCTCTCTCTGCCTGCCTCTCTGCCTACTTGTGATCTCTCTCTCTCTCTGTCAAATAAATAAAATCTTAAAAATAAATAAATAAATAAATAAAATCTTTAAAAGAAAATTAAAAAAATCATTTATTCTCATTTTTTCCCCTGATAAGCTAAGTTTAGTTTTCCTGAAGTACTTTGATTATTAGGGTTAGAGATGAGGGAGATTGATCACTATATAAATTACTGATGGGAGTAAGGGGAAAGATCATGGCTGCCGGCTGTTCCTTTCTCATTATAAGTACCCTGGAGCCATGAAGAGGGGAGTATGGCTGTAGAACTATCTTTGAATTTAACTATGTTAAGTGTTAAAATCTCCAAGCTGTCTGCTATTTCCAAATGTCCCATAGTAGACTTTACCTAAGATGGAAGCACAGTCATATAAACATCTTGAATTATCTTATAGTGTTATTTTTTAATATTAACTTTATAAATCATGAATTTTTGGGTAGTTATCAGGTTGTTGTTTAAGACTTATTTGGGTAACTTTTCTCAAGTAGTGGTTGAGTTATATTATTATTATTATTTTTAAAGATTTTATTTATTTATTTGACAGACAGAGATCACAAGTAGGCAGAGAGGCAGACAGAGAGAGAGGGGGAAGCAGGCTCCCTCCCGAGCAGAGAACCCGATGCGGGGCTTGATCCCAGAACCCTGGGATCATGACCTGAGTCAAAGGCAGAGGCTTTTAACCCACTGAGCCACCCAGGTGCCCCGAGTTATATTATTTTTGAATGTTAAATACTTCCTTGGTTTTTAGGGATAATAGACGTTCAAGTATTCCCTTACTTTTCCCATAAGGATTTTTGAATATGTTGAATGTGTTCCAGAGATTTTAATTTCAGCCAGGATAAATTTTCCATTTGATATGTCATATTCTTCTTTTTAATATCGTCAATATAGTTTAACAAAATGAAAGCTAAAAATGATACATCAATAGGTGCAAAAAAAAAAAGCATTTGACAAAACTCAACATCAGTTTATGATAAAAACTCTCAACAAAGTGGGTATAGAGAAATTGTACTTCAGTATACTAAAGGCCATATATGACAAACCCAGAGCTAACATGCTCAATGGTCAAACCTTGGGGCATCTGTCTGGCTCGGTTGGTAGAGCATGTGACTCTTGATCTTGGGGTTGGGAGTTAAAGCCCCATGTTGGGAGTAGAGCTTACATTAGAAAACAAAACAAAGCTGAAAGCTTTTCCTCTAAGATCAGGAACAAGACAAGGATGCCACTTTTATTCAGCATAGTATTAGAAGCCCCAGCCATAGCAATAAGGCAAGCAAAAGAAATAAAAGGCATTGAAATGAGAAAGTAAGGGGTAAAACTTTCAAAATTTGTAGATGACGTGATACTATTCATAGAAAATCCTAAAGTTTCTGTCAGAAATCTGTTAGAATAAATGAATTTAGTAAAGTTGTAGGATACAAAATCAATATACAGAAGTTTATTGCATTTCCATACACTAATGAACTATCAGAAAGAAAAAAATAAGAAAGCAGTCCCATTTACAATTGCATCAAAAGAATAAAATACCTAGGAATAAATTTAACCAAGGAGGTAAAACACCTGTACACTGTAAGCTGTAATACACTCATGAAAGAAAATGAAGACACAAATAAATGGAAAGATATTTTGTACTCGAGTTAATATTGTTAAAACTGTCCATACTATCTAAAACCATCTATAGATTCAGTACAATTTTTTAAAAAGATTTTATTTATTGGACAGAGAGAGAGAGAGAGCGAGCACATAATCAGGGGGAGCAGTAGGCAGAGGGAGAGGGAGAAGCAGGCCCCTGTCAGGGTGGGGAGGATTGATCCCAGGGCTTGATCCCAGGACCCCAGGATCATGACCTGAGTCGAAGATAGAGACTTAACTGACTGAGCCACCCAGGGGCCCCTCAATGCACTTTTTATCAATATTTCAGTGGCATTTTTCACAGAACTAGAACAAATAATTCTAAAATTTGTACAGAACCATAAAAGATGCCAAATAGCCAACACAGTCTTGAGAAAGAACAAAACCAGATGTATCACATTCCTTGATTTCAAACTCTGCTACAAAGCTATAGTAATCAAACAGTATGGTATTGGCGTTGTAAATAGACATGAAGATCATTGGAATAGAGCTCAGAGCCCAGAAATGAAACTCACACATATATGGATAATTGATTTATGACAAGGGAACCAAGAACGCACACTCCCTCTGCCTGTTTTCCCTCTCTTGCTGTGTCTCTCTCTGTCAAATAAATAAATAAAATCCTAAAAAAAAAAAAAAAAGAAAGAAAGAAAGAAAGAAGTGCTTGAGAGGATATGGAAAAAAGGGAAGCTTTGTACACTGTTGGTGGGAAACAGTATGGAAATTCCTCAGAAAATTAAGAACAGTCTACCATATAATTCACCTATTACACTTCTGGCTATTTAAGGAATATGAAAATACTAATTCAGAAAGATAAATGCACCCCTGTGTTCATTGCAGCCTTATCTACAATAGCCAAGATGTGGAAACAACCTAAGTATCTATCAGTGGATGAATGGATAAAGAAAATGTGGTGTACATAGAATGGAATATTATTCAGCCATAAAAAAAGGAAATCTTGTCATTGTGACAACATGGATGGACCTAAATGAAATAAGTTAGATAGAGAAAGACAAACATAATATGATTTCATTAGTATGTAGAATCTTAGAAAACAAAATGGACAAACAAAGCAACATAGAACCTCCTAGATACAGAGAAGAGACTGATGGTTACTAGAGGGGAAGGGAGTTGGGAGGTGAGCAAAATAGATGAAGAGGTCAGTTTTATGGTGGTGGTTGGTGATTAGATTTTTGGTGGTGATCACTTTGTAGTATATATAGATGTAAAACTGTAGTAAAGTTAGGGTGCCTGGATGGCTTACTTGGTTAGGCATCCAACTCTTGATTTCGGCAGGGATTGTAAACTCAGGGTGTTAAGATTGAACACTGTGTTGGGTGTGGAGCTTGCTTGGGATTCCTACTCTATCTGTCTGCTTCTACCCCACCCTGCCCCTCCCTCTCTCTGCCTGCCTGCCTACCTGCCTGCCTGCCTACCTGCCTGCCTGCCTTCCTCAGAGAGAAAGAGTGCAAGCAAGGGGAGTGGCAGGCAGAGGGAGAAGCAGGCTCCCAACTGAGCAAGGAGCCTGATGTGGGACTTGATCCCAGGACCCCAGGATCATGGCTCAAGCTGAAGGCAGATGCTTAACCAACTGAGCCACCTCGGCGTCCCTCCCCTCCTTCTCTTAAAAAAAAAAAAAAAAAAAATTTGTGTGTGTGTTATTTTGTACCCCTGAAACTTACATAGTGTTATATACTAGTGTTACTTCAATTAAAAAAAAAAAACAACTTTTATGAGAAAGAACATGCAGTGTTCTTTGGCCTAACTAATTTCTAGAGATAAGCTAATTTTTAAATTGTGTATTTTAGAAAACTTGAATTCTGTAGAAATTAAATGAATGAATAAAATGAACATTATTTGTTATTTATATAGAGCATGTAACCTGATAAACACACAGAGGCAGGGACGCCTGGGTGGCTCAGTTGGTTAAGCGGCTGCCTTCGGCTCAGGTCATGATCCCAGCGTCCTGGGATGGAGTCCCACATTGGGCTCCTTGCTTGGCAGGGGACCTGCTTCTCCCTCTACCTCTGCCTGCCTCTCGGCCTACTTGTGATCTCTCTCTTTCTCTGTCTCTCTGACAAATAAATAAATAAAATCTTTAAAAAAAAAAACCACGCAGAGGCAGAGATATGTATGCTAAACTTTGCATACATGCCTGCATGTGTGTATATGTACCCTATTAAAGTATGAATCTGTGACATATGTATAAACGAAGTTCATAATTTACTCCATTAGAAGTTATTGCATTTCTCTTAATAATAGTAATTGACATTTTAGTAGTTTGAATTAATCATAGTTACCATTAATGTTTTAAGAGTATAAGAATCAATGGATAAAGAAAACGTGATACACACACACGTACGTATACAATGGAATATTATGCAGCTATCAAAAACGAAATCTTGCCATTTGCAATGATGTGGATAGAACTAGAGGGTATTATGCTAAGCAAAATAAGTCAATCAGAGAAAGACAATTATCATATGATCTCACAAATATGAGAGATTTGAGGAATAAGACAGAGGCTTATAGGGGAAGTGAGGGAAAAATGAAACAAGATGAAACCAGAGAGGGAGACAAACCATAAGAGACTCTTAATCTCAGGAAACGAACTGAGGGTTGCTGGAGTGGAAGGGGGTGGAGGGATGGGGTGGCTGGATGATAGACATTAGGGAGGGTATGTGCTATGGTGAGTGCTATGAATTGTGTAAGACTGATGAATCACAGACCTGTACCCCTGAAACAAACAATACATTTTTATGTATTTATTTATTTGACAGAAATCACAAGTAGGCAGAGAGGCAGGTAGGTGGGTGGGTGGGGGCGCAGGCTGAGCAGAGAGCCTGATGCAGGGCTCGATCCCAGGACCCTGAGATAATGACCTGAGCTGAAGGCAGAGGCTTAACCCACTGAACCACCCAGGTGCTCCTGGAACAAATAATACATTTATATGTTAATAAGAAAAAAAGAGTGTAAAAATCATTCTTTTATTCATTCATGCAGGACAGTGAGGGCAGCCCCTCTAAATAGAAGTAAATAATAGTTTCTTTCAGAGTTATGTGATGATAGGTTAGATAAATTAAAAAAAAACTTGTTTGAGTATTTATTTGCTATATCTGATATTTCTAGCTTCATGTCTTTTGGGGATAAAAATGTGGAGGGGTATCTTGGTGGCTTAGTCAGTTAAGTATCTGACTTTTAATTTTGGCTCAGGTCATGATCTCAAGGTTGTGAGATCGAGCCCCATGTGGGGCTCTGTGCTGGGCATGGAGCCTGTTTAAGATTCTTTCTCCCAAGGGGAACCCTCCTACACTGTTGGTGGGAATGCAGGCTCCTGCAGCCAGTCTAGAATACAGCATGGACGTTCCTCAAAAAGTTGAAAATAGAGCTACCCTATGACCCAACAATTGCATTCCTGGGTATTTACCCCAAAGATACAAATGTAGTGATCCGAAGGGACACTTGCACCCCAGTGTTTATAGCAGCAGTGTCCACAATAGCCAAGCTATGGAAAGATCCCAGATATCCATCAACAGATATATGGATAAAGATGTGGTATATATATACAATGGAGTATTACACAACCATCAAAAATTTAAAATCTTGCAGTGTGGATGGAGCTAGAAGGTATTATGCTAAGCAAAATAAGTCATTCAGAGAAAGGCAGTTATATGATCTCAGTGATATGCAGAATTTAGGAAACAAGGCAGAGGATCATAGGGGAAGAGAGGAAATAAAGAAGCAAGATGAAACCAGAGAGGGAGACAAACTCTTAATCATAGGAAACAGGGTTGCTGGGGGTGGGAAGGGGGATGGGGTGGCTGGGTAATGGACATCGGGGAGGGTATATGTGGTGGTGAGTGCTGGGTGTTGTGTAAGACTGATGAAACACAGACCTGTACCCCTGAAACAAATAATACATTTTATGTTAATTAAAAAAATAAACAAAATATTACTGTTCAGTGTTACCAAGAAAAAGATTCTCTCCCTCTGTCCCTTCCCCTACCTTCCCCCCTCTGAAAAAAAATCTAGAATCATTAAAATTACTATAAAATATGAATGATACATGTGCTTATTTCCTTTTGTCCCTACCTAAATGTTGATTTTTTTTATTAATAATTTTTTTTAAAGATTTTTATTTATTTATTTGACAGAGAGAGAGATCACAAGTAGGCAGAGAGGCAGGCAGAGAGAGAGGGAGAAGCAGGCTCCCCGCTGAGCAGAGAGCCCGATGTGGGGCTCGATCCCAGGACCCTAGGATCATGACCTGAGCTGAAGGCAGAGGCTTTAACCCACTGAGCCACCCAGGCGCCCCTAAATGTTGATTTTTAAAAAAAAGATTTTATGTATTTATTTGACAGAGATCACAAGTAGGCAGAGAGGCAGGCAGAGAGAGGGAGGGGGGAAGCAGGCTCCCCGCTGAGAAGAGAGCTTGCTGTGGGGCTCAATCCCAGGAGCCCGAAATCATGACCTGAGTTGAAGGCAGAGACTTAACCCGCTGAGCCACCCAGGTGCCCCTAGAGAGAAATATTCTTTTGACCTTTTTTCTTTTGATGTAAAATTTATGTTTAATGAGATACACATCTTAAAGTTTACATTTTTAGAAATTTTATACACTGTATAACCCAATTCCTTATCAAGATACAGTATAGTACCATTTTCTTAAAGTTTTCCTTTATGCCTGTTTCCAGTCCATTCTTGCCTCTGTCCTCCTAGGGGCAATCACTGTCACTCTTATTTTTTTTCCATCATGGATTAATTTTGTCCATTCCAGAACTTCATATAAGTGGAATCATATAGCATATACTCTTTTATGTAATTCTTTCACTCAGTATGTTTTTGAGATGTATCCAATTTATTATTTCTGTAATAAGTTTCTTCTATTTTTTGCTGTAATATACAACAGTTTAACCCTTCTGTTGATGGATACTTGGACTATTTCCAGTTCTTGGCTATAATGAATAAAACTGCTGTGAATATTCTTGAGTCTTTTGTGAAAATATATTTTCGTTTCTCTTTGGTAGTAAGTATTTAGCAGTTGAATTCTGAGTCATAGGTGGGTATATGCTTAATCTTATAAGAAACTGCCACATCTTTTCCCAAAAGAATTGTAGCATTTTATTTCCCTACCAACAATGTATGAGAATTGCAGTGATTCTGCAATCTCATCAATACTTGTAATTGTCAGTCTTTTTAGTTTTAGCCATTCTGTGATATGTGTCTTTTCTTTTTTCTTTTTTCTTTTTTCTTTTTTTTTTTTAGATTTTATTTATTTATTGAGAGAGAGACAGTGGGAGAGAGCATGAGCAAGGAGAATGTCTGAGGGAGAAGCAGACTCCCCATGGAGCTGGGAGCCCGATGCGGGACTCGATCCTGGGACTCTGGGATCATGACCTGAGCCGAAGGCAGTCATCCAACCAACTGAGCCACCCAGGCGTCCCTGTTTTTTCTTTTTTTGAAGAGTTTTATTTACTTATTTGTCAGAAGGAGAGCCCAAGGAGGGAGAGCGGCAGACAGAGGGAGAAGCAGGCTCTCTGCTGAGTAGGGAGCCTGATATGGGGCTTGATCCAGTCACCCTGGGATCAGAACCAGAGCTGAAGGCAAGACACTTAACTGACTGAGCCACCCAGGTGTCCCTATAATACGTGTTCTAATATATCACTGTGGTTTTAATTTCTAGATTTCTCCAGTGATAGGATAACATTGGTTATTCTTGTGCTTATTGGTAAAGTGTTTGTTCAAATCATTTGCCCATGTGAACATTGGATTGTCATTTTGTTATCAACTTGTTACTTTGTTTGTGGTGGTACTCTAGTATTAGATTTTTCTTCCCTTACCAGAGTGTGCCTTTAGTGGACACAGATTCAATTACCTGTAAAAGATCATTAGTCTTATTAAAATAAAAATAATGTAGACTTTTAATGTTATTAGCATATTGTGGGTAGTGAGGGTAAATTATGAAAGAAATTGTGGACTTGCAATATTTTGATTTGATTATTATTTTTAAAAGATTATCTATTTTTAAAGTGTTGTTTTTTTTTTAAAGATTTTATTTATTTATTTGACAGAGAGAGATCACAAGTAGGCAGAGGAGGCAGGCAGAGAGAGAGAGAGGGAAGCAGGCTCCCTGCTGAGCAGGGAGCCCAGGACCCTGAGATCATGACCTGAGCTGAAGGCAGCGGCTTAACCCACTGAGCCACCCAGGCGCCCCTTAAAGTGTTTTTTAAAATGTATTTGACAGAGAGAGACACAGCGAGAGAGGGAACACAACCAGGGGGAGTGGGAGAGGGAGAAGAAGGCTTCCTGGAAGCTGACCAGGGAGCCTGAAGCGGGGCTAACTCCCAGGGCTCTGCGATCACGACCAGAGCCAAAGGCAGATGCTTAAAGACTGAGGCACCCAGGTGCCCCTTGATGTGATTTTTAAAGTGATCTAATTTCTTTGCTATGGAACTGGAGAACCCAAACTATCCAAATCAGAGGAGAATGGTACAGATACATCTTAAAATAAGTATGAACTGGGGTGCCTAGATGGCACAGTGAAGTGTCTCCCTTTTGGTTTCTGCTTAGGTTTTGACCTCAGGGTTGTGGGATTGAGCATCACATCGGGCCCCTGTGCTCAGTGCATTCTACTTAAGATTTTCTCTCTCTTTCAGATGAATAAAGATTTATTTAAATCTTTAAAAAAAAAACTATGAGTTATTCTTAGGAAGTAAATAACTATTTGAATATATGAAGTTTATCTAATATGGTCCAGGCATTATTGGGGTTATGGTAATGAGATGGTAATGAGTGAATGGTAATGAGATCACTTGTTTCTGGATTTGAAATTGCTTGTTATTAAATGTCCTCAGGAGAAGCTACTATGTATTTGTTCTCTTTGTATTTCTTGTTGTTTTAGTAGGTCTACAAATTGATTCCAGTTATAATAATCTTAGAATTAAAAAAACTATTATTTTATAAAATGGGTTTATTTTGTTGTCTTTTTTTTTCAATTTTTTTTTTTTTTCTTTTGACAGACACATCACGAGTAGGCAGAGAGGCAGGCAGAGAGAGACAGGAGGAGGAGGCAGGCTCCCTGCTGAGCAGAGAGCCCGATGTGGGACTCGATCCCAGGACCCTGAGATCATGACCTGAGCGGAAGGCAGAGGCTTTAACCACTGAGCCACCCAGGCGCCCCTATTTTGTTGTCTTTTAAAAGTTGTTATGTTTTGGACTCTTAAAATGTTGATGGTTTAGATAAGGTATATCTGGTATTGATATAACATTTTTACCCCATTGTGGAAAAATCATTTCATTAGGATCAGAGATATTTTCTGAGTATTTGATATTATTATTTCTGCAAATTGTACAAAGGGTGAGAGATTCTCTTCAGTTAAGGCATTGTGGCTACAGTGTTCTTGTAAATTTTTTATTTATTTATTTATTTATTTATTTTTGTACTAGTAATTTTCTAAAAAAACAATATTTATCAGATTTTTACATCCAGAAGTAAGATTTTCTTTTCTTCTTTCTCAGTTATGGTCTAAAGATAAGATTTTTTTTTTCCTTTTTTTTTTTTTTTTTTAATTTAAGTAATCTCTACACCCAGTGTGTGGCTTGAACTCACAACCCTGAGATGAAGAGCTGCACCTTCTTCTCACTGAGCCAGCCAGGCACCCTTAAGGGACAGCATATTTTGAGTGAGAGGAAAAGAAGTACATGCAAAATAATAGTAATAGCTAACATTTATTCAGTGCTTGCTAGATATACAAACACATTACAAACATCTCATTTAATCATAGTTTACTGATGTGGAGATACTCCAATTATTTCCATTTTACAGATGGAAATTAGAGGCTTTAGGTAACTTTTTGTTTTTTTAAAGATTTTATTTATTTATTTGACAGACAGATCACAAGTAGGCAGAGAGGCAGGCAGAGAGAGAGAGAGAGGAGGAAGCAGGCTCCCCGCTGAGCAGAGAGCCCGACGCGGGGCTTGATCCCAGGACCCTGAGATCATAACCTGAGCTGAAGGCAGAGGCTTAACCCACTGAGCCACCCAGGCGCCCCGAGGCTTTAGGTAACTTTTCTAGAGTTTTGCATTTTATAGTGAAGGACCTGGGATTCAATCCCAAGCATTTTTTTTTTTAAAGATTTTATTTATTTATTTGACAGACAGAGATCACAAGTAGGCAGAGAGGCAGGCAGAGAGAGAGGAAGAAGCAGGCTCCCCGCTGAGCAGAGAGCCCGATGCGGGGCTCGATCCCAGGACCCTGGGATCATGACCTGAGCCGAAAGCAGAGGCTTTAACCCACTGAGCCACCCAGGCGCCCCCACCAAGCATTCTTTTTTTTAAAGATTTTATTTATTTATTTGACAGAGAGAAATCACAAGTAGGCAGAGCAGCAGGCAGAGAGAGAGGAGGAAGCAGGTTCCCTGCTGAGCAGAGAGCCTGATGTGGGGCTCGATTCCACACCACAGGACCCTGGGATCATGACCTGAGCCGAAGGCAGATGCTTAACGACTGAGCCACCCAGGTGCCCCTGTATTCTTTTAACACCTGAGCTGAAATGAATTAGATTTTCCTTTTTTGAAATTAAATGAATTTGGTCCCAAGGAAAAGAGGGACGTTATTATAAGAGGTACAGAAAAGATGGAGAAATCCAAGGACTTGGTTCATAGGAGCTAGCACTAGCTCCCAAATGCAGGTGCATAGCCTGTCTGTTGCTTATCTCTGCAGGTCTTCTCTGTTCAACTCCCCCCACCCCCCCCTTTTTTTTTTTCCCCGAAGATTTTATTTATTTATTTGACGGAGAGAGAGAGAGAGAGCACAAGTAGGCAGAGTGACAGGCAGAGGGAAAGAGAGAAGCAGGCTCTCCACTGAGCAGGGAGCCCTATGCAGAACTCCATCCCAGGAGCCTGGGATCATGACCTGAGCTGAAGGCAGTTACTTAACCGACTGGAGCCCTGTAGGTGCCCCCAAGTCCCCTTTTTTTCCTGTTTGCCGATTCCTTTGTTCTCTAGGGTTTCCTGTTTCATTGTGACTTCCACTAGCTGTTCTACTGCCCCTGTATGGCTCTGCTGGCCCCTCTGCTCTCTTCCATTTCTTGGGATAAATCATCTTGCCTTTTCTCACCTTTTTGAGGTAGACCACATAAGTGAAGGGGTTGCCCTTTGAGTACTTTTTGAACAGTGGGAAAGCGACTTTATCCAAAACATGGCCATTGGCCCTCAGTGTGGCCATGACATTTTCACCAGAAGTGGGGTATGAGTTAGCAGGTGTCATAAGACTTACTGATTGACTAGTTTAGGTGAGTTAGCCAAAAAAAAAAAAAAAAAAAAAAAGTCATGTGAATTTTTTACCAGACAAATATTTTCTAAGGTGTATTCCACAAAATAGTTCTAGGCAATGGCCTGTGAAGAGTAGTAACTTTGGTGAAATATGTATGGAAAATTCTGTCTAATGTGTTTACTTCTTGGAGATTTATAGTGTGGTTGTGAGAATCCCTGCAATATGAAAGTTTGATGAGCTCTTTTTAGAATAACATTTCCTACACTTATTTGGTCACAGAACTCCTAATATATGATAGATAATATCTCACTGAGCAGTGTTTTGGGAAGTATTGCCTTAGAGTAAGGTAGGAATTTTCTTTCTTTCTTTTTTTTGGTTAGTGTTACAGAATGCTATTGGTAATTCTATTTAGCGGTCATTGACAGAAGACCAATGATTGTTGAAAAGATGGGCTTTGGCCTACATAGATAGGATTTTAATTTCAGCATTACTATTTATCATATGTGATTTTACATAAGAACTTAATCTTAGGACACCTGGGTGATATATATGTAGGCCAGTGGATTAGTTGGTTGAGTATCTGACTGGCTCAAGTTATGATCTCAGGATCTTGGGATCACCGCCCCACGTCTGGCTCCACGTTCACTGGGGAGTCTGCTTCTCCCTTTCTTTCTGCCCCTTCCCCTGCTCATGCTCTCTCTGTCTCTCAAATAAATAAATACAATCTTAAAAAACAACAACAACAATCTTTACAGGTCTCAGTTTGCTAATCTGTGATATTTCCTTTTGGGTGCTTAGTCCAGTATCTGACATAGTAACTACTTAGTAAGTTGCAACCTGTAAAACTACCTATGTTTCTATTAGAAGATGTTTGGGTGTACCAGTTAGGGCAATCATTTTTCTATAATAGGAAATTATCTTATACCTGAATAATTTTATCTAGCATAATTCATGTGTTAGACTTAATATTAGTACAAATATGGAATTAATGTGGGTTCAAAGGAGAATCTCAATTCAGAGAAAAGGTATCAATGGGTATTATTATTTTGATATTATCAAAATAATATATATTATATTGTTATACATATAATATACATATACATATATATGTATATAATATACACACACATATACATATGTGTATGTATATACAAACATATATGTATGTACATATATACATACACACATATACATATAATATACATATTATACACATATGTATAATATATTAAATATATATTAAATTAATTTGATTATTATCAAAGAGGCTGTTAACTCTTCTGCACTCAGGAGTAGAAAATACTGGGGTGGCAGAAGGTGGGTGTCGTTACCATTTGAGATCTGCTGTGTAGGAGTGTGCGTGTAAGGGGTGACAATATGGTGAGAGACCATGGCTTGGAGAGGGTGGCTAGATTTTTAAGTCTGAATTTACCTAAAGAGGTTTTGCTTTATAAATCAAATGTATATCAATACACATAATGCTCCAAGTGTGAGGGAAAGCTGCAGCCCTTTTCCGAAAACAACAAGAACAACAAAAAAGGGTTTGCATCAGTTGTTACATTTTGTATCATAAGTCCTTTCTACTTTGCCGCAATTAATCAGACCAGGATTGGCATCAGTGATATATATGTAGGCCATTAGCTTATAAATGAGCCTGACCTAAGAACTGTACAGTAGTTCTGTCTTACAGAATGGTGAATTCCCTCAATGTAATCCTTTCCCTTAGGGAATTTGAATATGAACCAGAGAAAACAGCAGAAGCTCAGGACAATAGAAACTATGTAGTAGAAAGAGTAGTCCTAGTGGAGAATAAAACATAGCCACTGTATAGTAGAGGCAGAATGGGGAAACAATTATGACAATGTTTAGAGTTCTTCCTGGATACCAGTGCTTTCTTTTCTTACTTTCTTTCTTTCTTTCTTTCTTTCTTTCTTTCTTTCTTTCTTTCTTTCTTT
>NW_019154152.1:4258489-4344545 GCF_002288905.1 Enhydra lutris kenyoni
TTTAAGATTTTATTTATTTGAGAGGGAGCAATCAAAGAGCACAAGCAGGGGGAGTAGCAGAGGGAGTGGGAGAATCAGGCTCCCTGCTAAGCAGGGAGCCTGACCCAGGACCCTGAGATCATGACCCAAGCAGAAGGTAGACACTTATCTGACTGAGCCACCCAGGCACCCCTGGATACCAGTTTTATTTTATTCTGATTAGTGTTCCAGTTTTCAGTGAGGCCTAATTGTGGAGTCTTTTAAGCTTCTATACTACCCCACATATTCTTGCACTAAACTATGGTTGTGAAGTAATTTAAATGAATTTGCATATAGTTCCAGCAATTGGAAAGAGCCCAAGTGGCTTAATACTACCACCTACATCCTTTAAGTAAAGCTTAATAATTCACTTAGTTGATGTAAATGGGATTAATTGATTATCTGGGTGGGAAGAACAGGGACTTTGCTTGTGGCATTATTCACCAGAGAATTTAATAGAGGTTGTGCATCCCTTTTTTGACATAGTTGCCCCAGTATTAAAGTGAAGAGACCAGGTTTATGGCTCTGTTACCTATTAGCTATGTATGATCTTAGATAATTATCTTAATTTCATGGGCCAGAGTTTTCTTTCTGTAATTTGAATTAGTCAAACTGGTTCTGTCCCCACCCCAGGAAAAGCAGCTTTTTTTTTTTTTTTTTAAGATTTTATTTATTTATTTGACAGAGACACAGCAAGAGAGGGAACACAGCAGGGGAGTGGGAGAGGAGAAACAGGCTTCCCGCTGAGCAAGGAACCTGATGCGGGGCTCGATCCCAGGACCCTGGGATCATGACCTGAGCCAAATGCAAATGTTTAACTACCGAGCCACCCAGGTGCCCAGAAAAGCAGCTTTTTAACAAAATTGGTCATTGTTCACAGCATTTAGAAATGATTACAGATAGATAGCAATAAAATTGAAAAATGAGAGGAAATAATATCAATCTAACTAAACATTAAAATATTGATGCAGCTTAACTAGGAAAGTCTAATATTATTCAGCATTATTCTCTTTTGTTTATGAAAAAGGAGTGTTGGGATAATATATTTTCATAGATGTGACATTAACTTGTCTGCTTTTGCTACAGTGTGTTTGTTTTTTCTCTCTTTTATTTATATTTCAAATATTTATAACCATTTCCTCTAAAGAATTTGACAAACAAGTAGATTTGTATTTTTCTGCAGTGCTTTTCTAGACTTTTCATCCAGAGTCAACCTGATAAGGGGGCAAAAGACCAAATGTGCTTTTTTGGTAGTTGTTGGAGAATCTTGATCTATGAATTATCTTAAAAGTATTGATAAACTAAATTATACTATGTTTCACTATTAGTAATATATTAGGTCAGTAGTAACTCTTACCTCTTGTGAGAAAAGTGCTCTTTAGCAAAAACAATTGCAGACTGCCCCCAAAGTAATCACTGTGCTCTTAATATTGATAGATTAATTTTTTTTAAAGATTTTTTTTTAAATTTTTATTCATTTGACAGAGAGAGAGATCACAAGTAGGCAGAGAGGCAGGCAGAGAGAGAGGGGGAAGCAGGCTCACGATCCCAGGACCCTGAGATCATGACCTGAGCTGAAGGCAGAGGCTTAACCCACTGAGCCACCCAGGCGCCCCGATAGATTAATATTTAAGTATTGGTAGATTCTGTGATTTAGAGATTTGTTATAACTTTTTGTTTCTCAATAGAATCAGGAACACAGTCAGAAACAAAAAGAAGCTTTTTTTTTTAAAGGTTTTTTTTTTTTTTTAAAGATTTTATTTATTGATTTGACAGAGAGAGAGAGAGAGAGAGAGAGCAGGGACACAAGCAGGGGGAGTGGGAGAGGGAAAGCAGGCTTCCTGCCGAGCAGGGAGCCCGATGTGGGGCTCCATCCCAGGACCCTGGGATCATGACCTGAGCTGAAGGCAGATGCTTAATGACTGAGCCACTGAGGTGCCCCCAAACAGAAGCTTTAAAAAAAGAAAAAAAAATTTTTTTGGACAATTTACCTTCTTTATTCCTCTGTGTATAATTACTTTGTAGAATCAGAAAATATTTGTTGCAAAGGTGTGTATAATCTAGTCTATATGGCAGGTCTCCATTCCTAAATGTAAAGGTGTAGTCTGGATTCCTGTTAAAAAGTGAGAAATTGGGATACCTGGGTGGTTCAGTTGGTTAAGTGGCTCCCTTGGGCTCAGGTCACGATCCCAAGGTCCTGGGATCAAGTCCCACATTGGGCTCCCATCTCAGCGGGGATCCTGCTTCTACAACTCTGCCTGCTGTTCCCTCTGCTTGTGCTTGCTGGCTCTTTCTCTCTCTGATAAATAAATAAATAAAATCTTTAAAAAAAGTGAGAAATTTGGGGTGCCTGGGTGGCTTGGTAAGTTAAACATCTGCCTCCAGCTCAGGTCATGCTCCTGACATGCTGGGATGGAGTTTCCTGCTCAGCGAGGAGCCTACTTCTCCCTCTGTCTGCCACTCCCCCTGCTTGTGCACGCTCTCTCTCTCTTTCTCTCTCCGTGTCAAATAAATAATTAAAATCTTAAAAAAAAAAAAAAAAAAAAGAAAGAAAGAAACGGGAAGTTCTTAGGCATGGCAAGGATGTGAGCAATCATTGACTTACCCCAAGACAAAATGGAATTGAGACCTGTTTGGAATCAACTGTGGTCTGACATAGATGTCTCTTAACATCATGTCACTTTAATTCATTTCAGTTTCAAAGGTTTCTGCCAAGGAAATTTTGGAATCTGGAGTTTTTCTTGAGGTTTCCAGTAGTGCAAAGCCTGTTTCCTCTGCAATCTGTTTTCCTACTTCAAATTTTCTGAAATCCTATGGAGGTGAAGTAACTTTTTTTGGTGTTTTCAGTGATGCACATCAAATTCATAACATTTTAATTTGTCTTTAATGTCTGCTCCAGTGTAAGCTTCAGAGTCACCAGTGTACATTTCAGTGTAATTACCAAGCACTGCAACAGAAAATATTGTTTAAAACTAAGGGCTTTGTGGATATAACAGCATTTTCAAATTTGCCCGTCAGACTGTGGATATACTCTATGGCAGAGTAGGTGGATGAGTTCTGAAGAATTACCAGTGCCTGATGGTGATAATCCAGTGCCTTGGCATACTTTTTAAACTTCATGTGGACATGTCCCAAGTTGTTCAACAAAGGTTTCCATCTGTCATCTGTTACCTTGTTCCCAGTTGCTTTAATTTTTTCCAGAGTATCAAGAAACCTTTGTTCTGTTTTCCATTCTCCATTCTGAAATGCAAGCATACCAACCTTGTGCATAACAAAAGGATGTTCTAGTGCAATGCTTAGTTTGTGCAAAACTTAGCACTTGGCCAAAGAATCTTTCAGCCAATTTTGAGTTATTGGTCAATCCCATATTACAATCCAGTGTAGAGCATTGGCAAATGACCCTACCTCCCCTCCTATGAAGTAAGCAACCATGGCCTGGTCATGCTCACTCTCAGCTGCACACAAGTGCCTGTATGCTACCCACACTGGCCTGTACATCTTCTCAACTGTTGTTATTTCGCTGAGATACCTTCTGGCAAGTTCATATTTATGACCAAGCATGAGATAATAGCATCCCACTGCAAAACAAGACACAGGATTGCACACCAATTAATGAAAAAGACAAAACATTTGCTTTATTCAGTTCTACAAGTGTCCCTTGTATGTTGAGGTAAATAGTTTGCATGGAAAGAATCTTTCACCATTACTACAGAAGTAAGCTTGTAGCACCATTCATTCATTCATTCATTCATTCATCCCTCCATCCATTGAGCATGCTGACCGTGTGGTGGGTGGGGGAGGGGGGAGAGGGAGAGATACAATCTTAAACAGGTTCCTTGCCATGGGGGAGCCCTGCGTGGGGCTCCATCTCACAATGCTGAGATCATGACCTAACTGGAAATCAAGTCAGATCTTTAACCACTGAGCCACCCAGATATCCAGTTTGTAGCACATTAAAAAAAATTTTTTTAAAGATTTTATTTGTTTATTTGACAGAGATTACAAGCAGGCAGAGAGGCAGGCCAGGGTGGGGGGGTGGGGGGGTGGGGGGTGGGGAGGGGAAGCAGGCTCCCCACCAAGCAGAGAGCCCGATGTGGGGCTCGATCCCAGGACCCTTCAACCCGAAGCTGAAGGCAGAGGCTTTAACCCACTGAGCCACGCAGGTGCCCCGTAGCACATTTTAAAATCACAATTATAATAATGTCTTTTAGCTAAAGACACTATCACATCCACATTCTCTTGCAAACCATCTACATAATCAGGGAGTACAGTTTCACTAGGATTATTATACTTCTAAAATTTGCTCTCAAATAGGAAGCATAGCAATTCTTGTTCTTCAGTTCAGAGCATGTTAAGAGGTAGTGACTCAGGCAGTTCATTTTTTCCTTAGGCTGTCAACATGTAGTGTGACAATAGAAGTGCAAATGCTTCAAAACAGTAGGCATGGAGTTTCAAAATGTCTTTTGTAAGTATAGGTTGCTAGGGCAGGGTTATCCAGGGCATCTGAGATTTTCCCTGTTAGAGACAAATGGAACTTTTTCGAGGACCATGGCATTTTCCAGTCATTGGAGGGGTCTTTACAGCCACTTTTATCAGGTATTTCTCAGATAACCTTTAGTTGATTGGCTTCTCCTTATCAAGAATATCAAGAGCCTGCTGATACGGTTTGTCTGGTTTTGTGACCGAAGTGTATGAGCTGCTCTGTGATACTGCGCTGTCAGGTAAAGACATAGACAACCAATATATATGTCTTGGAGTTCCTTGTGAGGGAGTGAAGCCTCTTTTCTGCACAGAATAGAGCACCTTGATACTGTTGCTGGTCCACCTACTGGCCAGTACACTTCCGCAGCCGTTACAGATTCATGGCTGCGCAGCCGTGGCGTCCAGCTTAAGCACATTCCAACTTGCCTTCCTTTCTGCTGCCCACCAGGCCTGCTGAGCTTGTGTTGCCTAAAAAAAAAAAAATTCTACGCAGTTAAAATCATTGCCTTAAAAACTGGGCACTACTGTACTGATAGGGCTTACTTTTGATTTTATACAATTCTTACCTCTATCTGTTGCTCCCCCCCCCCCAAAAAAAAGGAAAAAAAGACACGTTTTTAGAAACAGAAGTTGTGGCTCTGTTTCTACTTACTTTTCCCATGATTCTTTAAACATTTTAAAAAATCAAGTTATATATTCATATAGCTTAAAATCGAATAGTTCTCCGAAGCATATTAAAAAAACCCAGTATTGTTCTCCACTACTCTGTCATCACCCCCTTTTGATTTTCTCATCCCCAGAGGCAACTCTGGAAACTTTTAAAGCTGATTGTTTTGATATTTACTGCTCGTAGCGGAGGCTGCTGGCTGTCCCCCTTCCTCAGAAATGGAACCTTTGGTTTTTAGCTGGGTACATTGCTACCTGGAATGTAGACATGCTGCAGTCTTCTTGTAGCTAGTTGTGGTGGTATGACTAAGTACTGAACAGTTAGTCACCTGTGAGTTCTGGGAGGTGTTTTTAAGAGTAAGGAGCAGAGCCTTCATTAACCTTCTTTCCTGCTGGTTAAAAGGTGGATGTTAGGGATACCTGGGTGGCTCAGTCAGTTAAAACACCTGCCTTCAGCTCAGGTCATGATCCCAGGGTCCTGGAATCGAGTCCTCTGTCCAGCTCCTTGCTTAGGGGGAGCCTGCTTCACCTTCTGCCTGCCACAGCCCCTGGTTGTGCTTTCTGTCTCTCTCTGAGACAAATAAATAAATAAAATATTTTTTTAAAAAAATGGTGGATGTTTGGGGATACCTGAGTGGCTCAGTGGGTTGGGCCTCTGCCTTCGGCTCAGGTCGTGGTCTCAGGGTCCTGGGATCAAGCCCAACATTGGGCTCTCTGCTCAGCAGGGAGCCTGCTTCCCCCTCTCTCTCTGCCTGCCTCTCTGCCTACTTGTGATCTCTCTCTCTGGCAAATAAATAAATGAAATAAAAAAAAAAATGGTGGATGTTATAGTTGGAATTTGAGCTGTCATTTTGGACTGGGAAGTACAAACTATTATGTTAAAGATTTAGAATGAAAGGATAATCATGGATTCTCCATACCAGTCCTAAAATTACTTCATTTATGTGGAAGAGAAAAAAAAAATTCCATTTTAAGCTCTTGAGGTTTCTGGTCTCCTGCAGCCCAACCTAACCCTAACGAATATGCCTCCATGTCTGTAAAGAAATCCTACTACTATTTTTTTTTTTCAAAGATTTTATTTATTTGACAGAGAGAGAGACACAAGTAGGCAGAGGCAGGCAGAGAGAGAGAGAGAGGAAGAAGCAGGCTCCCTGCTGAGCAGAGAGCTGGATGCGGGGCTCGATCCCAGGACCCTGAGACCATGACCTGAGCCGAAAGCAGAGGCTTTAACCCACTGAGCCACCCAGGCGCCCCTACTACTATTTTTTTGATTAAAATATTTGACTATATTTCTTGATTTCTTGTCATGAAAATGGGGATTGACTTTAACCTAACCTATTACATTTGCCTGCTCAGACACACTTCCCACTCACCTGGCATCTTCCTGTTATCTTGTTACATTGTAGTTTTGGTGAAGTCAGTATTCAGGGCTTTCATTTTGACTGTGTAAATGAACTTAATAATAATCTTTTGTTGTTTGTTTGCTTAGTTTTCTATTATCATTAATTGAAACTCAACTAGTTCTACCAGTTATCTAAAATCTCTCTACTAGCTTTATCTTCTTGAAGATCTCTCTCCTTGGGCCTGTTGAGATGCTTTAATCTGTATTGATTGCTTTGTATGATGCACCACTGATGTCCTGGAATATATCTTCCCCCATCATTTTGAGGATTGCCTTTTTTTCTCTTCTTTGTGTTAGATCTCTTTATTCTTGGATCTCACTTCTTTTTTTTTTTTTTTCCTTAATTTTGTTAAAGTATCTCTTCTAGTGGCATCTTGAGTAAGGGAAGGTACAAAGGAAGTAATATTACTGAGGCCTTGCATGCCTGAAGTGTTTTTATTCTTGATTGATAATTTGGATTAACTATAAATAATTTTTCCTCAGAAGTTTGAAGTTATTGATCCATTTTTTTTAATATTTCAAGATTGCAGAGGATCTAGTGCTACTTGGATTCCCAGTCCTTTATGTGGTGTTGTTTTCCCTCCCACAGAACTTTTGGGATCTTACATGTGTTCCTGTTTTTGAAACTTTGTGGCTTTTAGTGGGTCTTTTTGTATTCATTATTCTAGACCTATGGTAGGCTCTTCCAAACTGGTAGCTTGTGATTTTAAGTCCTTCCATTCCCACCGTTTCTCTTCTTTTTCTGGAAGCCTTGTTTTAATCTCTTTGGTTTTTGTTTTTTAAGATTTTATTTATTTACTTGACAGAGAGAGAGGACAAGCAAGATAGAGAATATGAGCAGGGAGAGGGCAGAGGGAGGGCAGAGGGAGACAGAGAAGCAGACTCCCGGCTAAGTAGGAAGCCCCATGCAGGGCTTGATCCCAGAACACCCCCCACACCCATCATGACTTGATCCAAAGGCAGATGCTTTACCAATTGAGCCATCCAGGTGTCCCTGTTGTGGGTTTTTGTTTTGTTTTGTCTTGTTTTGTTTTTTTGCTGTTCTTATTCTTTTCACTGTTCTGTTAGTTTCTTCTCTTTTTCTTCCATTTCCTATTCATTTCTACTGTCGTTAAAATGATTTCAACAGCTCTTTTGTCTCTTAATGTTCCTTTTCATAGCATTTGGTTCTTTTTATTATGGTTGCAGTATTTTCTCTTATGTCTAAAGATATTACTGATGTTAAAAAATGCTTTTGTTTCCTTGAATAAGTCTTTTTTTTCTAGCTTCTCCCCCCACTTTCGTTTTAATCTTTCATGTTAGAAGCTTTCTTTAGCTTTCTCCTAATATTGTAGTTAATTGTGAGGTTTTGGACTGTTGGGTTCACCATTGGTTAAAAATGGGTGATCATGCTGGGATTGGATTTGATAACTTCCCTTGTTTTTTATATTTTTACCTTTGATTTGTCAGAGTTACCGGAGAAAGATTTTTTTTTTTAAGATTTTACTTATTTGACAGAGCGAGACACAGAGAGAGAGGGAACACAAGCAGGAGGTATGGGAGAGGGAGAAGCAGGCTTCCCACCGAGCAGGGAGCCTGACCTGGGCTTTGATCCCAGGACCCCGGGATCACGACTGGAGCTGAAGGAAGACGCCCAACGACCGAGCCACCCAGGAGCCGCCAGAGAAAGATCTTTTTATTTCCTGCTTGGAGATACAGATTTAGTTGCCAAAATTTGGGGAGTGGGGTAGAGGAAGATTTGAGTTTGCAGAATTCACTATGTAAACTTTTACATAACTCCCTCTCTTTTCAGTTTTGATATTCCTGCTCTCAAATGCTAAGTATTCCCATAGGAATACTTAGGAGAATACTCTCTTTTCCTGATAGTAAATCTTGACTCTTCTGGTGTTTTGGAGCAAGTAGAGTCACTTATGTACATAGAGAGGGGAGAGTATCTGGGGATCTAAATGCTTCTTAACTAGGCGTTTAAACAGTTCTCACCTTTCGTTTCTAGAAGTATCTGGTACTGCCAACTGCAGAACTTGTTGAGAGTTCTGAAGTGTATGTAAATCAGGTAGCTTCCTGTCATCCCTCGTAATAGTTTAGGATTTAGTGTTCTGAGGTGAGCTGATTCAGCTAAATTTATCCAGCGGCCTTTCAACTTTGTGATTGCATGGCCAATCATTTGTTTCTTTGCTAGCAACTCTCCTTTATTTTAAAACTTTTGAAACAGAAAGAAATTCTAGTAATTTTGCTAGTAATTTTGCTTATTGACCATAACACCCAGTCAGGTTTCTGCAAAATCATTTTAAAATTTCAGAATTTCCTGGATATTACTTATTTTGCAAGGTTTGTTTGCTTCGTTAAAATGAGATGTCAGGGGCACCTGGGTGGCTGAGTCGGTTAAGCATCTGCCTTTGGCTTAGGTCATGATCTCAGGGTCCTGGGATCCAGTCTTGTGTGGGGCTCTCTGCTAAGCAGGGAGTCTGTTTCTTCCTCTCCCTCTGCTTGCTGCTTCCCCTGCTTGTGCTCTCTCTTTCTGTCAAATAAATAAAATCTTAAAAAATAAATAAAATGAGATATCAACTCTTAAAAAGGTGTTTTTTTTTTCTTTGTTTAGAGTGTGAGCTGCGATGGGGAGAGGGACAGAGGGAGAAGGAGGGAGAGAATCCCAAGCAAGCCCCATGGCCAGCTCAGAGCCTGACTTGGGACTTGATCTCATGATCTGAAATCATGACTTGAGCTGAAATCAGTAGTCAGATGCCCACCTGACTAAGCCACCCAGGCATCCCTTAAAAAGGTGTTTTTAAAATTAAGATAATCTTTCTTGCAATAAGAAAACAACTGAAGAATGTGTACATGTGTCTACTTTGCTTTATTGGCTAGGGCTGATACTATTTTTCTTCCTTTTCCATTATAGTCATAACAAAATGATGCTATGAATCTTTTCTCTGTAAGCTCTCAGCTCTACCTGTTGGTTAAGATAGGTAGGTATTAAGCCAGAATAGAAAGGGGTTCTGGTAAAAATAAAAAATTTAGTAATAATTGTAAGGAAATGTGAGCCATTTTTTCCTTTCATTTGGCAAATATTTATTGATATTATTTACTGGCCTGTTATGTGCTAGTAATGCACAAAATGAACATGGCCCCTGCTCTTAAGTGTGGAGTTTATAGTCAGTTTGAGAGACATTAAAAAAAAGCTTTCAGGGGAAAAAAAAAAAAAAGCTTTCAGGGGTACCGGGGGTGACTCAGTAGGTACAGCATTCAATTCTTGATTTTTGTCTCAGGTCGTGATCTCAGGGTCGTGAGATCAAGCCCAGTGTTGGGCATGGATCTTGCTTAACTCTCTTTCTCCCTCTTCATCTGCAAGCTTTTCCCCCTCCTCGACTCCCTCTCTTTCTTTAAAAAAAAAAAAAGGCCTTGAGTTATGGTTGCCTACAATGTCAAACTATGTTAATATTTACAAATACTACAAAACATTGTGCATCTCGGATGGGCTGGGTTGCTCAGTCGTTAAGTGTCTGCCTTGCGTTCGGGTCATGATCCCAGAGTCCTGAGTTGGAGTCCCGCATCGGGCCCCCTGCTGGACGGGAAGCCTGCTTCTTACTCTCCTACTCCCCCTGCTTGTGTTCTTTCTCTCACTGTGTCTCTCTCTGTTAAATAAACAAATAAAATCTGTTGAGTTATGGACATTGGGGATGGTATGTGCTATGGTGAGTGCTGTGAAGTGTGTAAACCTGGCAATTCACAGACATATACCCCTGGAGCTAAAATACATTATATGCTAATCAAAAAAATAAATAAATAAATAAATAAATAAATAAATAAAATCTTAAAAAAAATAAACCCCAAACAAAAAAAATGTGCATCTCAAATTTTAATGTGGATATGAACTTACTGGAGATTTGTTACAAATGTAGATTGTGATTCACTAAGTGAGAGGTGAGACCTGATATTCTCCATTTCTTTGTTTAAAAAAAATTATCTTTTTTTAGGTATAATTTATATATGATAAAATTCACATATTTTAGGTATGTAAGTCAACTTTCAACATGTATGTATGTATCTATATCTATCCAATTGTTATAACCACCATAAAAACAGCATTTTTAACAAGTTCCAGATAATGCTAATGCTGCTTGGTTCGAGGACCACACTTCTGAATGTCAAGGATATAATTATCAATTCAGACTTTAATCACTCAAACTGAGGTAGCTTAAAGTTAAGAGGACTTTTGGGTTGATTTTTACTTTAAAAGTGGTCATGACTATATATATACATTTTTAAATTGTTTTGAATGGAAAAGGAAGCCTCATGAATTAAAAAGATACCAAAGTTGAGATGAAAATTGTCCTATTCTTGCCTCCTAGCTACACAGTTTCCCTTGAAGAGCCATTTCTTACATATCTGTTCCTTAGATATTCTGTCCAGAGAAAAGTAATTATGTATTTAAATTCTCCACTTACCTTCTCCCTATTTACACACACGGTTGCAGTTCTAAAGACCTTTTGCTTTGATGCTTTTTTATTTTTAAAATCAGATTTTATCTTTTATTTTGTAACTTTAAAAAACAAATTCATAGATCATATATGTACTATTTAAGTTTTAACACACAAATACACTCTTGTAATGTAAATCTCAAGACTCTTGATGCTTAACTTAGGCTTCTGGCATGCTTGTTTTGATGTTTCTCTCTCTGTGATCACACTAGGATTTAATAATGCATTAAAGGAAAAAAAACAAAGCATCAATGAACCATTGTTTTATTGCATATAGGACTCATAGGTACTTTTGAGATATCATCAACTACTTCAAAAGAAATAGACTTTACTTTTTAGAGCAGTTTGAGTTTCATAGCAAAATTGAAGGGAAAGTACAGAGTTCCCACGTACCCTTTACTCTCGCATGCACAGTCTTCCCTATTATCAACATCTTGTACCAGAGCAGGACATTTGTTATAGCTGATGAACCTAAATTCACACATAATCATCCAAAGTCAAAACAAAATACAGAATGTTTCACTACCGTAGAAATCCTCTGCATTCTGCCTATTCATCTCTCCCTCTTTCTTAACCTCTGGCAACCACTATTCTTTTTTATTGTCTCCATAGTTCTGCTTTTTCCATAATGTCATATAATTGATATTATGGTATATGTAGTATGTAGCCTTCTCAGATTGGTGTCTTTCACTTAGTAATTTGTATTTAAGGGCCCTGTATGTCTCTCCGTGGCTTGATAGCTCATTTCTTTTTAGCTGTGAATAATATTTCATTGTCTTTATGTGCCATAGTTTATTAATCCATTTATCTACTGAAGGACATCTTAGTAGCTTCCAAATTTTGGCAATTATGAATCAAGCTACTCTAAACATCTGTATGCAGGTTTTTGTGTGGACATATATTTTCAACTCTTTTGAGTAAGTACCAAGGAGCACAGTTACTGGATTGTATAGGAAGAGTGTGTTTAGCTTTGTGAGAAACTGTCAAAGTGTTTTTCAAAGTGGCTGTACCATTTTGCATTCCCACCATCAACGAGTGAGAGTTCTTGTTGCTTCATATTCTTGTCAGTATTTGATGTCAGTGTTTGGATTTTGGCCATTCTAATAGATGTGTCGTGGTATTTCATTGTTTTAATTTGCAGTGCCCTAATAAAATAACATGCTGAACATTTTTTTATATGCTTATTTGCCCTTTCTGCATATCATCCTTGGTGAAGTGTCTCTTCAGATTTTTTGCTCATTTAAAAATTATTGGGTTGTCCATTTTCTCAGTTTTGAGTTTTAAGAATTCTTTGTATATTTTGGGTGAATCCTTTATCAGTCCTTTATCAGATATGTTGCTTAAAGATATTTTTTTTCCCCCAGTCTATGGCTTGTCTTCTCATTCTCTTGAATTTGGCTCACTTCTTAGAAGGGGATTCTGAAAAGATTGGAAGTTAAAAGTTCTGATATAGAGGATATTTTATAATCTTAACAGTTTAAGATAGGTCTCCAGATAAAAAAAAAGTCACAAGTACTATTTACACATTCAGAGTCACTTAAGATTTTTATTAGTTTTATGAAATAGCTATCAGTTACATTAACCTGTGTATTATTCAGATTAGAAAAACACTTCATATGCCCTCCATTGTCTCCTTTTTTTTATCCCAATAGATTTTATTTATTTACTTACTTGTTTATTTAAAGTAGGCTTTATACCCAGTGTAGAGCCCAGTGTGGGGGCCGAACTCACAACCCTGAGATCAAGACCTGAGTTGAGATCAAGAGTTGGACTTTTTTAAATATATTTTTTTTTTTTTTTTTTTTTTAGATTTTATTTATTTATTTGACAGAGAGAGATCACAAGTAGACGGAGAGGCAGGCAGAGAGAGAGAGAGGGAAGCAGGCTCCCTGCTGAGCAGAGAGCCCGATGTGGGACTCGATCCCAGGATCCTGAGATCATGACCTGAGCCGAAGGCAGCGGCTTAACCCACTGAGCCACCCAGGCACCCAAGAGTTGGACTTTTAACTGACCGAGCCACCAAGGTACCACTCAAGGATTTCATTTTATTTATTTATTTATTTATAAGATTTTATTTATTTGAGAGAGAGTGAAAGCGAGAGAGATCACAGAGGGAGAGGGAAAGGGAGAAGCGGACTCCTGGCTGAGCAGAGAGCCCAATGCAGAGCCTGAAGTAAGGCTTGATCCCAGGACCCTGGCACCATGACCTGATCCGAAGGCAGATACTTAACCAACTTGGCCACCCAGGCATCCCTCAAGGATTTTATTTTTAAGTAATCTACACTCATTGCAGGGCTTGAACTTCCAACCATGAGATGAAGAGTTGCATGCTCTACCAACTGAGCCAGCCAGGTATCCCCTGGCTACTTAATAAAATTCCTTCATTATCTTGTTGCAACCCATTTCCAATTTTTATTCTTACTGTTTTCATTTATAGAGATATACAAAGCACCCAAACTGAGCTGTTTTTAATTTTCCACAGAGCTCAGATTCAGGGTCTTGTATGTTCTTTCTCCTCTCTATTCAGAATCTTCTATACTGGGGTGCCTGGATAGCTCAGTTGGTTAAGCAAGCATCTGACTTTGGTCAGGTCGTGATCCTGGGATGGAGCCCTGCATTGGGCTCCCCTGCTTAGCAGGGAGCCTGCTTCTCCCTCTCCCTCTGTAGTTCCCCCGCTTGCATGCTCTATCTTTCTCTGAAATAAATAAATAAAATCTTAAAAAAAAAAAAAAAAGAACCACCAACGATTGATGTTGAATGCCTCCTACCAGCATCTAGGAAGAGGCAAGGTGAAATCAACAGCTTGATTCCAGACTTTTAGTGTCCAGAACTGTGAGAGAATAAATTTCTGTTGTTTAAAAAAAACCAAAACCCAAAAAACTAAAAGCCAAAAATACACTTCAAGTTCCACCTTTTTTGTGATACCTTAGGGAAGACTGTGAATCTAACCTGAGAATATAATACAAAATATGCAAAACTTACTCTGTGATGATGTTTATTACAGCATTATTTATAGTGAAATATTGAAATATTGAAGACAACCATAATCTTCAGCAACAGTGGAATCATTATAATGATCATTATAATGAAATCATTGATCATATCATATCATATCATATCATAATGCTCATTATAATGAAAAGTTATGTTGGAACATATAGACACATGGAAAGGTGATTATGGTATATTTGGGGAAAAAAGCAAAATACCAAAATCATACATGCAAAGTAATTATAGTTCTGAAATAAAAAGAAATGAAAATAGATAAAAGGAGGAAGTATACCAAAATTAGTTGTGTTAGTGTGGTAGAATCATATGTGTTTTTTTTCTCTCAATGTATAAATTTTATATTATTATAATTATATAAATAATAATATATAATATAATTATATATTATATTTTATATATCTTATATATTTATATTATATAAAATTATATATTATATAAAATAATTATATAAAATATAAAATATAATATATAATAATATAAATAATAAAGTAAAATTAAATAATTATAAATTGTTATGGTAAATATTTGTGCATTTTATCTTACTGTTTAAAGGTTTGGTCAAAGCAGTGTTGGGAAAACTCCAAAATGAAGCACATAAAATGTTGAATATTGGGTAACTGCATTGAAAGGGTTTGCAGTGTTTTATAGTTAGCTATAAAAGAGTTATGTACTTTTAGTGAAAAAAAGAGCTGAGAGACATCTGAATGTGATGTTTTGATATGGTAGAATTGGTGAAATTTTAATCTTCTAGTGTCTTGCTCTTTGAAGGAAAGAAAACATTTTAAAAAAATCATGAGGTATTTTCTGTGAGAAGAAGAGAAGGTAACATAAAGTGGGAGTGCTGATGAGCGCAGATATTCAAAGGACATAGAAAGGGGAAGGACAGGGGCGCCTGGGAGGCTCAGGGAGTTTAGTGTCTGCCTTCAGCTCTCAGGTCCTGATCCCAGAGTCCTGGGATTAAGCCCCATGTCGGGCTCCCTGCTCAGTAGGGAGTCTGCTTCTCCCTCTCCTCCCTGCTCATGCTCTCTCTCAAATAAATAAATAAAATCTTCAAGGGCACGGGGAAAGGAAAGGGGAAGGACAGCCGTATAAACAGAGATAACTATAAAAGCGAGATACCAGAGTGTAAAAATAGTGTGGAGAAGGCCAAAGCTTGGAATGAAGCTTGTGACAAATGTTTAAGTACATAAAAAGCTTTTAAAATTGTTTTAGTAGCAGTAACAACAAAGAGAAAGAATAGTCCTGCTGTTTGGACTGTGGTGTTATATTAGTAAATTGTCAGAGTGAAAATAGAACTTTTCTATTACCATTTGGCTTTGATCTTTTATTTCAAGGATAATTATCTCTTATTTTTTATTTTTATTTGAGTGTAGTTGACATGCAGTGTTACATTAGTTTCAGGTATACAACATAGTGATTCAGCAAGTTTGTAGGTTATACTAATGCTCACCACAAGTGTAGCTACCATCTGTTACCATGTAATACAATCACAATTGAGTATATTCCCTAAGCTGTACTTTTATTCCAGTGATTTACTAATTCCATAACTAGATGCCTCTAACTTCCTCTCCCATTCACTCATTTTGTCCATAACCCTACCCCACCTTTCCTTTGGCAGCCATCACTTTGAAGGAGAATTATTTTCAGAATAGAGAAGATAAAAGGGCTATTGTTCTTCCATAATTACTTATCAAATATATTTATTATGTAAGATCTCCATGTTTGTTGTAAATTTAAAAAGCAGACCTGTATGGGAAGAAAAATGCCACCTGTACTTATGCCAGTCAGATATAATAATAATAATGGTAATCATTATTTTTAAAAAAGATTTTATTTATTTATTTGACACAGAGAGAGAGAGAGAGAGTGAGAGCAGGAATGCAAGCAGGGGGAGTGGGAGAGGGAGAAGCAGGCTTCTCCCCGAACAGGGAGCCAGATGAAGGGCAGGCCCTGGGATCATGACCTGAGCTGAAGGTAGATGCTCAATGACTGAGCCACCCAGGTACCCGAGATAGAATTATTATTTTTTTTTTTTAAAGATTTTATTTATTTATTTGACAGAGAGATCACAAGCAGGCAGAGAGGCAGGCAGAGAGAGAGGAGGAAGCAGGCTCCCCTAGAGAGCAGAGAGCCCGATGCGGGGCTCGATCCCAGGACTCCGAGATCATGACCCGAGCCGAAGGCAGCGGCTTAACCCACTGAGCCACCCAGGCGCCCCTAGAATTATTATTGATATTTTGTTGTGTACCCTCTCAGAATCCTCTTGAGCATAATGTATATATGCAAAATACTTTTATAAAAAGGAGGTAAAACTGCTGCTCAGTAGTTTCTTTTTCTCAGAAGTTAATTTCCTCAGAAATATATTCTAAAGTTTTCCATGTCAGTAAATGTGGACTAAACTATCTTTTGATGAACTTTTATTAAATTATAGCATGCATACTACCCTGTATCCCTGAGTAGCCACTGATTTGCTTTCTGTTACTGCAGATCACTTGTATTTTTAGAAATTTATATAAATATACTGCATGTGCTTTTTGGGGGGCTTCTTTCACTTAGCATAATTATTTTGAGGTTCATCCCTGTGGCTGTATGTATTAGTTTCTTTTTATTGCTGAGTTGCGTTCTTTGTTTTTTTTTTTTTTTTTAAGATTTTATTTATTTATTTGACAGAGAGAGAGAGAGATCACAAGTAGGTAGAGAGGCAGGTGAGGGGGCGGTAAGCAGGCTCCCTGCTGAGCAGAGAGCCTGATGCGGGGCTCGATCTCAGGACCCTGAGACCATGACCTGAGCCTAAGGCAGAGGCTTAACCCACTGAGCCACCCAGGCACCTGCTGAGTTGTGTTCAAATGCATGGATATATCTCAGGTTGTTGATCCATTGTTCTATTAAAGGACATTTAGGTTGTTTCCAGTTTTGGGCTGTTATAAATAAAGCTGCTAGGAACATTCTTGTATAAGTGTATCATGGGCATAAGCCATGGGTATTTCTTTTCTTCCTTTCTTCCTTCTTTCCTCTCTCTCTTTTTCTTTCTCTCTCTCTCTTTTCTTCTCCTCTCCTCTCCTCTCCTTTTATTTTATTTTATTTCAGTGGGCTCCATGCCTAGCATGGAGCCCAATGTGGGGCTTGAATTCACAATCTTGAAATCAAGACCTAAGCTGAAATCAAGATTCAGACCTTAACTGAGCTGCCCCGCATTCCTTGCAGTCTGTTTCTGAAAACTCTATTTTCTGGATCCCCGTGAAGGAATGTATGGTTGCTTTAAAAAAAAAAAAAAATCCTTCCTCTTATGCCTACTCATATATTTTTAAAAGATTTTATTTACTTATTTGACACAGAGAGAGATCACAAGTAGGTAGAGAGGCAGGCAGAGAGAGAGGGGGAAGCAGGGTCCCTGTCAAGCAGAGAGCCTGATGTGGGGCTTGATCCCAGGACCCTGAGATCATGAACTGAGCCGAAGCCCAAGGCTTAACCCACTGAGCCACCCAGGTGCCCCTATGCCTACTCATATTTGGTTGAGTATTGGATATTATAAATAGAAAAGTTATAGAAATAGCTTGAGGTTTAAGTATAAAGATTTATGCTTGCTTCTGACAGGTGACTAGGGGCATTAGTGATTCTGTATCACCATAATCCAGTTTTTTTTTTTTTAATTTTAAAGATTTTATTTATTTGTCAGAGAGATAGAGCACAAGCAGGGGAAGCTGCAGGCAGAGGGAGAAGCAAACGTCCTCCTGAGCAGACATCCCAGTGCGGGGCTTGATCCCAGGACCCTGGAATCTTAACCTGAGCTGAAGGCAGATGGTTAACCGACTGAGCCACTCAGGTGCCCCTTAATCCAGTTTAAAGTACTGAGATGATTTGAAGCTAGGCTGTAATCCCAAAGATAGTTTATTTTAGGCTTTCTTGGGAGGAGCCCTTCAAGGTATGGATTCCAAACACATGGTATTTAACGATAGGCCTTTTCTTAGTGGACTCTGGACTCTAGTTTTTGTTCTTTTTAATTAAGTGCTTGTCAAAAACCTTGCTTATTTTCTAACTCTTTCGCTAGATTTGCATAGTTGCACTAGGGAAAGAGTGGCCCAAAATACAGCTCATTCTTGGTTTCCTCCTTCTTCTGAATTTGTTTCCAATAATTCTTTTTTCTGTCTTGGTGATTCTTTTTTTTTTTTTTTTTTTTAATTTTATTTATTTATTTGACAGAGAGAGATCACAAGTAGACAGAGAGGCAGGCAGAGAGAGAGAGAGAGAGAGAGAGAGAGGGAAGCAGGCTCCCTGCCGAGCAGAGAGCCCGATGCGGGACTCGATCCCAGGACCCTGAGATCACGACCTGAGCCGAAGGCAGCGGCTTAACCCACTGAGCCACCCAGGCACCCTGTCTTGGTGATTCTTTAATGCCTATAATTAGATGATTTTCATGTTTTGTTCAACTTTTCTAATTGTTTGCATTAGAAAAGTTAGTCTGGGGGCGCCTGGGTGGCTCAGTGAGTTAAAGCCTCTGCCTTCGGCTTGGGTCATGATCTCAGGGCCCTGGGATCGAGCCCTGCATCGGGCTCTCTGCTCAGCAGGGAGCCTGCTCCCCCCGCCCCCCCACACACTCTGTCTGCCTTTCTGCCTACTTATGATCTCTGTCTGTCAAATAAAATCTTAAAAAAAAAAAAAAAGTTTGTCTGAATTACTGAATTCACATGACTAGGAATGAAAGTCACACTGCTTAATTTGAACATTTTTTCAAATGTTCATGGTTATTTTTATTTCTTTTTTTGTACCTTCCTGGTCATATGAGGACCATACTTCTTGAAAAGGTTATTGATACTCATGTTGGGTGGTGAATATCTAGATGTAGTTATGATTCAAGTTTTCTGTCATGGATTAATAAAATTTTAGGGTGTTGTCAATGATGTTTCTAGAGTGTGGTCAGTGATGGTCACCAAAGAATTGCGAAGAAATGTTAGAAAGATAGTTGATATGTAAGTATTTTCTCAGTTTTCACAAAAGGCAAGAAGTTCATATACTTATATACTTGGTGTTAGTGATGGTCAGGGTTCTCAATGGCTTTTAAAAGATATTTCAGGGGCATCTGGGTGGCTTATTTGTTAAGCATCTGCCTTTGGCTCAGGTCATGATCCCAGGGTCCTGAGATTGAGCATGCGTTGGGCTCCCCACTCAGTGGGAAGCCTCCTTCTCCTTCTCCCTTTCCCTTTATCCCTGCTTGTGTTCGCTCTCTCACTGTGTCTCTCTCTGTCAAATAAATAAATAAAATCTTAAAAAGAAAAAACAAAATAAAAATATTTCAAGATTACCTGAAAAAGGACATAATTTATGTTCATAAAAAACAACAAAACATAAATTAATTGTCATTTATTGAATACTCACAAATGTTGGCAGTGAGCCAAGAACTTGATACTGTCTCCCTGTAATCTTTGTAGGTACTTTAAGATAGGTATTTGTAGTAGAAGCCACAAATCTTCACCCGTGCATGTTTTTCCATCCTTGGCACGTGAAAATGTTACCTTTGTAGCCTTCTTTGTATACAACGAGGGCCATATGACTAACTTTAGTCAATAAAATATGAGCAGATTGGCACGTCACATCTGAACTGAGGCATTTAAGAGATACTGTACCACTTACTGTTCTTTACCACACTTCTACAGCCACAATGATTTTCTTTTTGTCCAGCCAACCCACCAGACTTGTCCCCAGTGTTTTTTTCTGATTTGAATACTTGCATTCTTTTCATCACAGGGATAAAGGATAATTCATTTGAAAAGATGACATTTGACTTGTGACCTCAATATAAAGAAAAATAGTTTTGAAATATGGGCTTTTGAATACAAAGAATTTTGTTCCAGTCATTTCATAGGGTAGAAGTAACACAAATAAAATCTACCAGCTATAACTGCACATGGAAGATGTTGTTACTGATTAATCTGGTAGTGACAAAATCTTCTTGCCCTGGACTAAATTCAGATCTTTAAATATGACCTGGGAAAAACAGAATTGGTTAGGGAAAGGAAACTCATTATGGCAGAAATTGAGCCCCCCAAAATTCACAATGATAGATGCTAATATTCCAAAAATTTTGATATGAATATTAAGTAAAAATTGCTATTATAGAATGTACATGTTGAGAAGTTGTTCTAGCAATTCATCAAATAAACAGTTTTGTTTTTTTTTCCAAGAAATGATTTGGGGTACCTGGTGGCTCAGTTGATTTAGTGTTTGACTCTTGACTCTTGTTCTCAGCGCAGATCTTGATCTCAGGGTTGTGAGTTCAAGCCCCACATTGTGCTCCACACTGGGCATGGATCCTACTTTAAAAAATTTTTTAGGGGCGCCTGGGTGGCTCAGTGGGTTAAGCCTCTGCCTTTGGCTCATGTCATGATCTCAGGATCCTGGGATTGAGCCCCGCATCGGGCTCTTTGCTCAGTGGGGAGCCTGCTTCCACTCTCTCTCTGCCTGCCTCTCTGCCTACTTGTGATCTCTTTCTCTGTCAAATTAAAAAATTTAAAAAAGGTCTTTAAAAATTTTTTTTAAATTTACATACAGAAAATTAATCAAGCTAGGACATTGCCTTGGTGGAATTGGCTCAGAAAAAAATACACCAGAGTAAAACATATGCAGGATCAAAATGAGGGGTAAAAAGAACTATCAACCAACTTTCCAAATAAAACATTAAAATTCTTCTGTACATCTGTTTTTATAGCTTAATATCAATCTTTTTTCCCCCTGAAGGTCATTCTTTATTTTGATACAAAAATTAAACACTTTAATTTATAAAGAGTGTCAGTTTTCATATTGTTCTGAAGTAGCATTTTCTAAATCTTACCCTGTGAGTATCCATGGAAAAATCCAAGGGAGTATATAAATGAAGGAAGTAGATGTTTGTATTGAGATGCTAAAATTATAGTTTTATATCTGGATCTTTGATGCATAATATTGCTATATTAGTATTTTTTAAAAATTATTTATTTATTTGACAGAGAGAGAGAGATCACAAGTAGCCAGAGAGGCAGGCAGAGAGAGAAGGGGGAACGCAGTCTCTCTGCTGAGCAGGGAGCCCAATGTGGGGCTTGATCCCAGGACCCTGGGACCATGACCTGAGCCGAAGGCAGAGGCTTAACCCACCGAGCCACCCAGGTGCCCCCTGCTATATTAGTATTAAATAATTGTGTCTGTTGGTTTTTTTGCACAGAAGATGCTGAGCTGGATTTCCTACCACAGATATATACAATATTGGAGAACAATGCCTGTGAAAAATTAAAAGGAGGCAGGATAGGGCCAGGAGAGTCTCCTGACCATGATGCAGATCTGACAAGTCTTAGCTAACACAATGGGGAGCTCCAGAGCAAAGATTTCTTTTTAGAGAAGTCCCTTGTTGTGCAGAAATAACCAGGTCGTCATACCTTAACCATGCACAGTCATTCGTTGGGATATGCCTGGGAATATTGTGGTTTTGGCTGGAAAGCTGAGGCAGAACCTAAAGGCTCTAACAACTAATTACCTTCTCTGCAGCATAATCCTAAGTTCGTTTGTTCGTTCGTTCGTTCTTTCTTTCTTTCTTTCTTTTAAGACTTTATTTATCTGACACACAGAGATCACAAGTAGGCAGAGAGGCAGGTAGAGAGAGATAGGGGGAGGGAAGCAGGCTCCCCGCTGAGCAGTGAGCCCGACGCCCCACTGAGCCACCCAGGCGCCCCCTAAGTTCTTTCTTAAAAGGAGACCTGGTTTATCTCCCTGGCTGCAATACTAATTATAGTTCCTTCCTTCCTTCTTTCCTTCCATCCATCCTTCCTTCCTTCCTTCCTTTTTTGGAGAAGTATCATAGGTTGTTTAAAATAATAAAGCAATTTTAAGTTATATAAAAAATGTTTTATTTTCTTGGCTAGGGGTTATACCAACAGGTTAAAGAAAAATAAATGGATACTTTTTAGTGTAGAGAATCTTAAATATCAGTGGTATAAATAAGATGATGAGGTAAAGATTACTCAGAATACGGGGCACCTGGGTGGCTCAATGGGTTAAGCCTCTGCCTTCAGCTCAGGTCATGATCTCAGGGTCTTGGGATCGAGCCCCGCATCGGGCTCTCTGCTCAGGAGGGAGCCTGCTTCCCCCTTCCCTCTCTGCCTGCCTCTCTGCCTACTTGTGATCTCTGTCAAATAAATAAATAAAAAATCTTTAAAAAAAAAAAAAAGATTACTCAGAATAGGGGCACCTAGGTGGCTCAGTTGGTTAAACTCTGCCTTCAGCTCAGTCATATCCCAGGGTCCTGGGATTGAGTTCTGCATTGGGCTCCCTGCTCAGTGGAAGGCTTGTTTCTCCCTCTCGCTCTGCCTGTCCCCCCCCCCCCCCCCGCTTGTGTGAGCTATCTCTCTCTGTCAAATAAATAAATAAGATTTTTAAAAAAAGATTTTATTTATTTATTTGATAAAGAGAGAGAGATCACAAGTAGGCAGAGAGGCAGGCAGAGGGAGGGGGGAAGCAGGCTCCCCACTGATCAGAGAGCCTGATGTGGGGCTCGATCCCAGGACCCTGAGATCATGACCTGAGCTGAAGGCAGAGGCTTAACCCATTGAGCCACGCAGGCGCCCCAAGATTTTTTTTTTTTTTTTTAAGTTTACTCAGAATAAGAACATCTGAATAATGATCTGGCAGTAGGAAGATTTTCTTCTTTGAGGGCGGCTTGGCTACATAGTTCTTACGCTTTAACATAAACGTAAAATAGCTCTTTTTATATAGTCGTAACAAAGATTAGAACATATTGCTTGTCACCTATGTGAAGAAGTCCTGTCAAAATATGTTAAAAATGGAGAGAATGACAAGGTAACTACTCTAAAAGGGATAACTAAAGGGCTCAATTTGCATTAAGATGAAGCTTTTATTATTTTTTTAATTTGTTTAAAAAAGATTTTATTTATTTATTTGATGGAGATCACAAATAGGCAGAGAAGCAGGCAGAGAGAGAGGAGGAAGCAGGCTCCCCGCTGAGCAGAGAGCCCGATTCGGGGCTCGATCCCAGGACCCTGGGATCATGACCTGAGCCGAGGGCAGAGGCTTTAACCCACTGAGCCACCCAGGCACCCCAGATGAAGCTTTTAAAGAGAAGACATAGTAAACAGATATGAAAACCAGTATTAAAAATAAGTCTTATTTACCCCTTTATCTCCTTTTATTGAAAATATTGACTTGGGGCACCTGGGTGGCTCAGGTCATGATCTCGGGGTGCTGGGATTGAGCCCCACATCAGGCTCTGCTCAGCAGGGAGCCTGCTTCTCTCTCTCTCTCTGCCTGCTGCTCTGCCTACTTGTGATCACTCTTTCTCTGTCAAATAAATAAGATCTTAAAAAGATAAAAGAAAATATTGACTTAAAAATATTGTCTTAGGGGTGCCTGGGTAGCTCAGTGGATTAAGCCTCTGCCTTCGGCTCAGGTCATGATCTCAGGGTCCTGGGATCGAGTCCTGCATCGGGCTCTCTGCTCGGCAGGGAGCCTGCTTCCTCCTCTCTCTATGCCTGCCTCTCTGCCTACTTGTGATCTCTCTCTCTTTGTCAAATAAATAAATAAAATATTTAAAAAAATATTGCCTTAGATTCAACATATGCAAATCAATAAATGTGATGCATCACATTAATAAAATGAAAGATTAAAATCCTGTGATCCTCTCAATAGGTGCAGAAAAGGTTTTTGACAGTATATAACATCCTTTCATGATATAAAAGCCTTAACAGGGCACCTGCCTGGCTCAGTCAGTAGACCATGTGACTCGAGCTCAGGGTTATGCATTAAAGCCACACATTGGGCAAAGAGGTTACTTAAAACAACAACAACAACAACAATAACAACAACAACAAACAAACAAAAAACCCCACCTCTGGACAGGTCGGGTATAGAAGGAGCATACCCCTAGCTGACATTATACTCAATGGAGAAAAATTAAATGTGCTTCCTCTAAGATCAGGAAAAATACAAGTGTGCCCCTTTCATCACTGGTATTCAACATAATACTGGAAGTCCTAGATAGAGTAGTCAGGGAAGGCAAAGAAATGAAAGGAACCCAGATTGGAAAGGAAGATATAAAATATCATTATTTGCAGATGATATGTCCTGTACATTGAAAATATCAAAGTGTCAACTAAAAAACTGTTAGATATAATCAATGAGTTCAGTAAAGTTGTAGGATACAAAAACAAAAGTCAGTTACATTTCTATACAGTAACAACTAAAAATCTGAAAAATAAACTATTCCATTCACAACATCATAAAAAATAATGAAATATCTAGGAATAAACCAAGGATTGGAAGATTTATGCAATGAAAACTACAAGACTTTGTTGGAAGAAATCAAAGAAGACACAAACAAATTGAAGAACATCTTGTGTTCATGGATTGGAAGAATTAATACTGTTAAAATATTCACACTACTCAAAGCTATCTATAGATACAACATAATTCCTATTAAAATTCCAATGACATTTTTCAAGGAAATAGGGAAATCAAAAAATCTTGAAAATTATATGGAACCACAAAGACCCCACATAATCAAATTAATCATGAGACAAAAAAACAAAAGTTTTTTTCTTACCTCAAACTATACTACAAAACTATTGTAATGAAATATTATGGTACTGACATAAAAATAGACATATAGATTAATGGAACAGAATAGTGAGCCCAGAATTAAACCTCTGCAAATACATTGAACTAATATTTGATAAGGGAGCCAAGAACATTTAGTTGCAAAAGGATAGTCTCTTCAACAAATGGTGCTGGGAAAACTGGATAACCACATGGGGGGAAAAAAAGAGAAAGAAAAAAGAAAAAAAATGGACCTCTATCTTATACCACTTAGAAGAGTTGACTTAAAATGGATAAAGACTTAAATATAAGACCTGATACCATAAAACTCATAGAAGGTAAACCTAGAGAAGAAGCTCCTCAACATTGGTTTTGACAATGAGTTTTTTGGATATGATACCAAAAGCACAAACAATAAGAAGAAACTCGCGGGGCGCCTGGGTGGCTCAGAGGGTTAAAGCCTCTGCCTTCAGCTCAGGTCATGATCCCAGGGTCCTGGGATCGAGCCCCACATCGGGCTCTTTCCTTGGTGGGGAGCCTGCTTCCTCCTCTCTCTCTCTCTGCCTGCCTCTCTGCCTACTTGTGATCTCTCTCTGTCCAATAAATAAATAAAATCTTAAAAAAAAAAAAAAAAAGAAGAAACTCCCCAACAAATTGGGACTATATCCAACTTGAAAGCTTTTGCACATCAAAAAAACCAATAAAATGAAAAGGCAACCTATGAAGTGGGAGAAAATATTTGCAAACCGTGTACTGGATAAGTGGTTACTATCTGCAATTTATAAAGAACTCATACAACTTAATAACAGAAAACAAAACAGTCCTATTAAAAAATGGGCATAGGAGCCAACCCACCCTCCTTGGCAGGCATCCCTCCAGAGTGACACCTGCCCTGCCATACCTAACAGGCAGCCATGGCTGGGACTGTAGCTGACCCAAACTGACCCCTGGCAAGGGTTGGTTGGAAATCCCACACAGCAGCATGTCTATACTAGGCTTAGCTGGCTGGACACAAAGCAAGCCCTTTCCTTCACTGTACTGGCAGCTGTGCATAGAGGTTAATTGCCTCCAGCTAGGCTGAGTACTAGCCCTGACCAGCAGTGAGCCCATGGTGGCCACACACATGCCTCTTAACAATGCAGGGAGCAAGCCCTGCCCAGTGCATCCACAGCAGGCAAAGAGCATTACTGTAGCCAGGCTGAAGATAATTGTGACTCAGCCACAATAAGACGGTGCATGCAGCCCACACAGGGGACACTTCTAGAGTGCTTGGTTCTGGTTCAGGTACTGTAGGGCATCATAGGACCTCTTCTACACAAGGCTGCTACTTTCTAGATGAGGAGAGGTAGCTGGCCTACTAATATGTAGAAACAAACAGAATTAGACAAAATGAGGAGACAGAGGAATATGTACCAAATGAAAAAGCAAGACAAAATCACAGTAAAAGAGCTGAATGACATGGAGGTAAGCAATTTGCATGGTAAAGAATTTAACGTGATAGTTATAAAGATACTTACTGGACTTGAGGAAGAAGTTGATGAACTCAGTGAGAACTTCAATAAAAAGAGAAAATAACCTGTCAGAGCTGAAAAATTAATTAACTGAAATAAAAAATACACTGGAAGGAGTCAATAGCAATTAGAGGATGTAGAAAAATGGACCAGAAATCTGGAAGAGTGTAATGGAAAACAATTAAGCTGAACAAAAAAAGGAAAAAAAATTAAAAATGAGAATAGGTTAAGGGAACTCTGTGACATCATCAAGTATAGCAACATTGAAATTATAGGGATTCCATTAGGAAGAGAGAAAGGAAAGAGAGCAGAAAACTTATTTAAGGAAACAATAGCTTAAACCTTCTCTACTCTGGGGCAGGAAACAGGCAATTGGGTCTAGGAAGCATAGAAAGCCCCTATCAAGATGAATTTAAGAAGACCCACACCAAGACACATAAAAATTAAAATGTGAACAAGAAATGATAGAAAAATTAAAACAACAACAACAGAATTTTTATTTTTATTTTTATTTTTTTATTTTATTTTTTTTAAAGATTTTATTTATTTATTTGTCAGAGAGAGAGAGAGGGAGAGAGAGCAAGCACAGGCAGACAGAATGGTAGGCAGAGGCAGAGGGAGAAGCAGGCTCCCTGCTGAGCAAGGAGCCCGATGTGGGACTCGATCCCAGGACGCTGGGATCATGACCTGAGCCGAAGGCAGCTGCTTAACCAACTGAGCCACCCAGGCGTCCCAACAACAGAATTTTTAAAGCAGCAAGAGAAAATAGTTACATATAAGGGAACACCATAAATCTATCAGTTGATTTTTCAGCAGAAAGTTTTCAATACAGAAGGGAGTGGCACAATAGAGTCAAAGTGCTGAATGGAAAAAACCTACAATGAAGAACACTCTACCTAGCAAGGTTATCATTCAGAATAGAAAGAGAGGTAATAAGTTTCCCAAGTGAATAAAAGTTAAGTTTATCACCACTAAACCAGACTTACATGAAATGTTAAAGGGAATTCTGTAAGTGGAAAGAAAGGGCCATAACTAGAAGTAATAAAATAATGAAAGGAAAAAATTTTATAGGTCAAAGCAAGCATATATTAAAGGTAGCAGATTAATCGCTTATCAAGCCAGTATGGTGGTTGAAACACAAAAGTAGTAAAATAAATTATGTCTACAAAAATTAGCCAAGGGATACACAAAATAAAAAGATGTAAAATATGACATCATATACATAAAACACAGAGAAGAGAGTAATAATTTAGTGCTTTAGATGTGTTCATGTATAAGTGACCATCAACTTAATATAGACCGCTGTGCACAAAAGATGTTATATATGAACCAAATGGTAACCACAAATCAAAAATGTGTAATAGATACGTAAAAAATAAAGAGAATAGAGGGGTGCTTGGCTAGCTTAGTTGGTAGAGCGTGTGACTCTTGATCTTAGGGTCATGAGTTTGAGCCCCACGCTGGGGGGTAGAGTTTACTTAAAAAAATAAAGAGAATGGAATTTAAACATAACACTTAAAAAAGCCATCAAATCACTTGTTGAGAGAACAAGAGAAGAAGGAATAGAGAAGAACTACAAAAACAATCAGAGAACAATTAACTAAATGGCAGTAAGTTCATGTCTATAAATATTTACTTTAAATGTAATTGGTTTAATGCTGTAGTCAAAAAGACAGTGTGACTGAATGGATTAAAAAACAAGATATGTCTATATGCTGCCTACAAGAGACTAATTTCAGAGTGAAAGACAAATACAGACAAAGTGAAGGGATGGAAAAACATATATCATGCAAATGGAAGTGAAAAAAGAAGCTGGGGCAGCAGTGCTTATATCAGACAAAATAGATTTTTTTTAAAAGATTTTATTTGTTTATTTGACAGATCACAAGTAGGCAGAGAGGCAGGCAGAGAGACAGGGGAGGCAGGCTCCCTGCTAAGCAGAGAGCCGATGCAGGGCTCGATCCCAGGACCCCGAGATCACGACCCGAGCTGAAGGCAGAGACTTAACCCGCTGAACCACCCAGGCGCCCCGACAAAATAGATTTAAAAACAAATACTTTTAGCAAAAGACAAAGACACTACATAGTGATAAAGGGATCAGTTGAACAAGAGGATGTAGCAATTGTAAATGTCTACGCACCCAATAAAGGAACATCTAAATTCATAAAGCAGTATTAACAGACATAAAGGAAGAAATTAATGATAATGCAGTGATAGGAGGGGGCTTTAACACCCCACTTACATCAGTAGATAGATCATGCAGACAGAAAATTAAGGAAAAAAGTGCCTTTGAATGACACATTAGATCAGATCAACCTAACAGATAAATATAGAACATTCTATTCCAAAACAGTAGAATACACGTTCTTTCAAATGCACATGTAGCATCCTCCAGGATAGACCACATGTTAGCTACAAAACAAGTCTCAAAAATTTAGGAAGATCAAAATCATGTAAAGCATCCTTTTGACCACAGGAGTATGGAACTAGAAATCAATTACAAAAAAAGAAACTATAAACACACAAACACATGGAGGCTGAATGATATACTATTAAACAGTGACTGGGTTAACAAAGAAATCAAAGAGGAACAGCAGTCTGGGTGGCTTAGTCAGTTAAGTATCCAACTCTTGATTTCAGCTTGGGTCATGATCTCACAGTCCTTGGTTTGAGCCCCAGACAAGGCTCTGCACTCAGAGCACTCTGATTCTCTCCTTTTGCCTCCCCTTCTCTCTCTCTACAATAAATAAATAAATCTTTGGGGCGCCTGGGTGGCTCAGCGGGTTAAGCTTCTGCCTTCGACTCAGGTCATGATCTCAGGGTCCTGGGATCGAGCCCCGAGTCGGGCTCTCTGCTCAGCGGGGAGCCTGTTTCCTCCTCTCTCTGCCTGCCTCTCTGCCTGCTTGTGATCTCTGTCAAATAAATAATAAATAAACTCTTTAAAAATAAATAAATAAATAAATAAATCTTAAAAAAAAAGTCAAAGCGGAAATCAAATACATGGAGACAAATGAAAATGTAAATGAATGGTCCAAAATTTTTGGGTTGCAGCAAAAGCAGTTCTAAAAGGAAAGTTTATAGTGATACAGGCCTACCACAAGAATCAAGAAAAAAAATCTGAAACAACTTATACTTCTACCTAAATGAACTAGAAAAAAGAACAAAAAAGCTAAAAACTAGTGGGGGTGGTGGTGCTTGGGTGGCTCAGTGGGTTAAGCCTCTGCCTTCACCTCAGGTCATGATCCCAGGGTCCTGGGATCAAGCCCCACATCGGGCTCTCTGCTCAGCAGGGAGCCTGCTTCCCCCCCCCCCCCCCCTGCCTGCTTCTCTGCCTACTTGTGATCTCTGTCAAATAAATAAATAAAATCTTAAAAAAAAAAAAAAAGCTAGTAGAGGGAAGTGGAAATAAATGAAATAGAGACCAAAAAGCATTAGAAAAGATCAGCGAAACCAATCTTTTTTTTGAAAGGATAAGGTTGATAAAATTTAGATTCATGAAAATAGACAATCAGTAAAATTATAAATGAAAGAGGATAAATAATGACTGACATCACAGAAATACAAAGAATTTTAAGAGAATATCATGAAAAATTATGTGCCCAACAAATTGGATATCCTAGAAGAAATGGATAAATTCCTATCATACAGTCTTCTAAAACTGAATTAGGAAGAAGCAGAAAATCTGGACAGATTCATTACTAGTAATGAAATTGAATCAGTAATAAAAGAAATTTGAGAAGGTCTAGGATCAGATTTTTTTTGTTTTTAAGATTTTATTTATTATTTGACAGAGATCACAAGTAGGCAGAGAAGCAGGCAGAGAGAAGAAGGGAAGCAGGCTCCCCACTGAGCAGAGAACCCGACTCGGGGCTTGATCCCAGGACCCTGGGACCCTGGGACCACGACCTGAGCCGAAGGCAGAGGCATCCAGGTGCCCCTAGGATCAGATGGTTTTACAGGTGAACTCTACCCACCATTTAAACACTTAAAAAAAATTTTTTTTTTTTTTAGGAAATCTCTATAGCCAGAATGGGGATCAAACCCACAATTCTGAGACTGAGAGTTGCATGTTCCACCAACTGAGCCAGCCAGGTGCCCCTAAAGAAGACTTAATACCTGTTGTCCTCAAACTAGTCCAAAAAATAGAGGAGGAAGGAAAACTTCCAAATTCATTCTATGAGGCCAACATTACCCTGATTTCAAAACCAGATAAAGATACTACCAAAAAAGAGAACTACAGGCCAATATTTTTGATGAACATAGTCCTCAAAAAATTATTAGAAACCAAATTCACGGGTACATTAAAAAAGTCATTCACCAGGATGAAGTGGAACTTGTTCCAGAGGTGTAAAGGGTGGTATAGTATTCACAAATCAATTGATTCGATACATCATATTAACAAGAGGAAGGATAAAAACCACATGGGGCTGCTTAGGTGGCTCAGTCTGTTGAGTATCTGACTCTTCGTTTTGGCTCAGGTCAAGGAGCTCTGTGATGGGCTCCACGCTTGGCAGGTGTTTGCCTGAGATGTCTCTCTCCCTCTCTCTGTCCCTCCCCCGCCTTCTTGTTAGCTCTCTCTTTATTTCTATAATAAATAAATCTTTTAAAAAATCCCATATGAGGGGCGCCTGGGTGGCTCAGTGGTTAAAGCCTCTGCCTTTGACTCGGGTCATGATCTCAGGGTCCTGGGATCGAGCCCTGCATCGGGCCCTCTGCTCGGCGGATAGCCTGCTTCCTTCTCTTTCTCTGCCTGCTTCTCTGCCTACTTCTCTGCCTACTTGTGGTCTCTGTCTGTCAAATAAATAAATTTTAAAAATCTTAAAAATCCCATATGATTATCTCAATAGATGCAGAAAAAGCATTTGTTGAAATATAACATTAGTTCATGATAAAAACCCACATGGGTTTTAGAGGGAACATACCTCAAGGTTGAAGAACTGAAAGCTTCTACTCTAGGATCAGGAGCAAGACAAGGTGTCCTTTCTCACCACATTTATTCAACCTAATACTGGAACTCCTTTCTGCAGCAATTAGACATTAAAAAGTGAGAAAAGGCATCCAGATTGGTAAGGAAGAAGTAAAACTGCCATTATTTGCAGATGACATGATACTTTATGTAGAAAACCCTAAAGACTTCATAAAAAAACTATTAGAACTGGTAAATGAATTCGGTAAAGTTGTGGATACAAAAATAATGCAAGAAATTTGTTGCATTTCTGTACACTAATCATGAAATAGTGAGAGACATTTAGAAAACAGCCCCATTTACAGTTTCACTAAAAATACTAAATACATAGGAATAAATTTAATTAAAGAGCTGAGAAATGTATACTCTGAAAACTGAGACACCAGTAAAAGAAACTGAAGATAACACAAACTAATGGAAAGATATAGCATTCTCATGGTTGGGGAGAATTAATATCCTTAAAATGTTTATACTACCCAAAACCATCTACAGATTCAGTGCAATTTCTGTCATAATACCAACAGTATTTTTCACAGAATGAGAACAAATAATAGTAAAATTTTCATGGAACCACCTAAAATATCAGATAGCCAAAGCAATCTTGAGAAAGAACAACAAAGCTACAGGTATCATCCCAAGTTTCAAGTTATACTGCAAAGCTGTAGTAATCTAAACAGTGTGGTACTGGCACAAAAATACATATATCATATAGATCAATATATATAGATCATTAGAATTGGATAGAGAGGTCAGAAGTAAACCCATACCTATTTGGTCAATTAATTTATAAAAATGAAGCAAGAATATACAGTGGGAAAAAGACAGTCTCTTCAATGAATGGCATTAGGAAAACTGGACAGCTACATCCAGAGTATCAAACTGGACTGCTTTCTTAGACCTTATATAAAAATAGGGGCACCTGGGTGGCTCAGTCGATTAAGCATCTGTCTTCGGCTCAGGTTATGATCCCAGGGTCCTGGGATCGAGCCCCACATCGGGCTCCTTACTCAGTAGGGAGCTTGCTTCTCCCTCTCCCTCTGCCTGCTCGTGCGCGCTCTCTCTCTCTCTCTCTGAAATAAATAAATACAAATCATAAAACAAAACAAAACAAAACAAAAAACCCACCACAAACTCAAGTGGATTAAAGAACTAAATGTGAGACCTGAGGGGTGCCTGGGTGGCTCAGTCAGTTAAGCATCTGCCTTCGGCTCAGGTCATGATCCTGGGTCCTGGGATCAAGCCCCACATTGGGCTCTCTGCTCAGCGGAGAGCCTGCTTCTCTCTCTCCCTATCCCTTTCCCTGCTGCTCTGCCTACTTGTGCTCTCTCTCTGTTAAATAGGTAAATAAATTAAAAATAAATAAATAAAGGTCTGCACTTTTAAATTTTATTTTTAATTATTATTTTTTAAAAAGATTTTATTTTATTTTTAAAGTAATCTGTATTCCTAACATGGGGCTTGAACTTAAAACCCTGAGGTCATGAGTCACATGCTCAACTAACTGAGCTAGCCAGGTACTCCAAAAGTCTGTGTGTTTTTAAAACTTCTGAAACTTTACTAATTGATCTCTAAATTTTGCCAATTTATACTTCTACCAGCATGGTATATGAATGATGTTCTTTGTTTTTGTTTTTGTTTATTTTTTTATTTTTTATTTTTAAAGATTTTATTTATTTATTTGACAGAGAGAGATCACAAGTAGGCAGAGCGGCAGGCAGAGAGAGAAGGAAGCAGGCTCTCCGCAGAGCAGAGAGCCCGATGCGGGGCTCGATCCCAGGACCCTGGGATCATGACCTGAGCCGAAGGCAGAGGCTTTAACCCACTGAGCCACCCAGGCGCCCCTGTTTTTGTTTTTGTTTAAATCCCCTTATCAGCTCTGGGTCTTGTCAGTTTAATTTTTGCCAATTGAATATATAGTAAATTGTATCATATTTTAATTTACTACAAATGCTACAAATGTTTGAGTCTAGAATGATGAAATGTTCCTGGGTACTAGTAAAAATAGTTTCCCTTGGGATAGTTAGAAGTAAACTGCACAGAATGTTATTTTAAGATCTTCCATTGCAGGATAGATGAATTGAAGAATGCTTTTAATAGAGTTAAAAAATGAAAGCAAAAACAAACAACAAAAAAAAACAGCGCTCTCTCTCTCTCTCTCTCTCTCTCTCTCTCTCTTTTAAAGATGTTGTAGTCATTGTCATCTGGTTATCCTGTAGAGATAATAAAAGAAATAAAGATAGAACAATTATTAGGAAATAAATTTCTATTTATAATAGCACAAATACAGCCTCTACAACTAGTTTTTAGGGACAGAGAGTACTCCTTATCTCGAATTTGGATGTTTACTATTTTTTTAAGAACATTCTTATACCACTTAGACAACTGCTTTCTTGATAGGAAATTGAGTTTTCAGAATGCTGCCAGAGAGCATGAGTGGGAGTGAGGGGCAGAGGGAGAGGGAGAAGCAGGCTCCTCCTTGAGCAGGGAGACCCATGTGGGGCTGGATCCCAGCGCCCTGGGATTATGACCTGAACCAAAGGCAGATGCTAAAGCCACTGAGCCACCCAGGCACCCCTATTAATTGAAACTGTTAAATATTATTGGTAATAATCTCAAGTTGTATTTTAAGATATGCTCCTAATGTGAATTAGTTTGGAAGATTGTCAGTGATTTTGTTTTTTTGATTTCTATAAGCTTAACGATTTTTTAATCCTCCTTCTGTATAATGCAGATTCTCAGACACAGTAAAGGAAATATTTTATATTCTCTTTATTTTTATTTTTTAAAGATTTATTTATTTGACAAAGAAAGAGATTAAGTGAGCACTGGGAGGGGGAAGGGGTAGAGGGAGAGGAGAGAGAGAATTTTTTTTTTTGAAGATTTTATTTATTTATTTGACAGACAGAGGTCATAAGTAGGCAGAGAGGCAGGCAGAGAGAAAGGAGGAAGCAGGCTCCCTGCTGAGCAGAGAGCCTGATGCAGGACTCGATCCCAGGACTCTGGGATCATAACCTGAGCCGAAGGCAGAGGCTTTAACCCACTGAGCCACCCAGGAGCCCAAGAGAGAATTTCAAGCAGATTCCCTGCTGAGTGTGGAGTCCCAACACAGGGCTTAATCTCACAACCCTGAGATCATGACCTGAGCTGAAATCAAGAGCTGGACACTTAATCAGTTGAGCCATTCAGCTGCCCCTGTTCTCTTTATTTTATTTTAGATTTTATTTATTTATTTGAGAGAGAAAGAGAGAGAATGAGCTGCGTGGGGGACACAGCGAGAGGGACAAGCAGACACCCTGCTGAGCCGGGAGTACAATGTGGGGCTCCATCCCTGGACCACAAAATCATGACCTAAACTGAAGTCAGATGCTAAACCGACTGAACCACCCAGGCACCCCGTTCTCTTTATTTTTAATAAAATTTTTGTATGAACATTTATTAAGGCAGTCTCCTCAAACCTTCTTTCCCCAGGATTGTAAACAGGGATGTTAAATAAACCATTAAAATGGAACCATAAAATGGAACATTAAAATGGTATTTGAGATGTATGACTATTTTAGCCTATTTTTGGCTTTCAGTTAATAAAATAAAAAAATTAGTAAGCACTTTCAATATTCTTGTTGTATTAGCTATTGGACATCCTGGTAAACCACGCAGACATGGTTTCTGTTTTCATAGAGCTATAGTCTTATATGGGTCTCAGACAATAAAAAGCAAAGGAGAGGAAAGCAAAACAAAATAGCACCATAATTAGAATTTGTGACAAGTGTTATAAAGGGAAAGTTAGTGTAATAGTGCAGTAGAGAGTAATGGGGATTCCTATTTTTGACAAGGTGGTCAGGATAAGCACTCCGAGGAGGTGACACACAAACAAACATGTAAAGGATTAGAGGGAGCTAACTGTGTAAAAAACTGGGTGTCTTAGTTCAGCCACCTTAATAAAGTTCCATGGATTGGATGGCTTGTAAACAACAGAAATTTGTGTCTCCATTCTGGGGGCAATATGTCCGAGATTAGGAAGCCAGCATTATTGGGTTCTTATGTGAGGGCCTTCTAATAGGTTGAAGACTGCCATTTTCTTGTTGTATGCTTACAGGGTGGAAACAAGGCAGGAAAGCTTTATGGCAACTTCTTTATAAGGGAATTAATCCCCTTTGTGGGGACTCTACCCTCATGACCTAATTATCTTCTGAAAAGCCCTACCTCCTATCTGTCCTTACTTCAGCAGTGCTATCACATTGCAGTTTAGGATTTCAACGTATGAATTTGTGGGGGGATTCCATTATTTAGTCTGTTGCATAGGGGTAGGGCAAGGTAGAGGGGTTAAGGCAGTTTGAAGGAACAGTCTATAAAAAGAACTTTAGGTATAAAAGATAGTGGCTTGTTCAAAGAACTGAAGGGAGGGTGCTGTAGCTGAAATAGAATGGGTGAAGTTAAGATTAGAATGGATTGAAGGAGTTGTAGAAGTAGGGGTCTGATCATATTTTGTAAGCTTAGTAAGGGATTTTTCATTCAAAGTGCATTGGGGAGGCAATGAAGGATAGTGACACAATCCACTTTTTGTCTGTTGTGAGAATAATAAATAGATTGGTAGGGGGGAAATAGTAAGCTAGGTAAGATGATGATGGCTTGAGTAATCTAGGTAAGAAGTGATGGCTTGAGTAGAGGCAATAAAGATTGAAAGAAGAGGATCGATTTAAGATATATTTAGGAACAGAGATGACAAGACATATTGAGGAACATGGGACAGAGAGGAAACACAACTGATGTCCGTATTTCTAGCTTCTTAGGTTTTATAGTCAGTCAGTAAGTAAAAATATTTATTCACCAGTGTGTACCGACTGTGTTACTTTTTACTTTTATTCTTGATTTCATGAAATGAATAAAACTTTCAACTGTACAGTTTAGTAGAGGTGTTTTAGTCCATTAGGTCTGCTGTAACAAAAATACCATAGACTTGGGGACCCATAAACAATAGTCATTTATTTCTTATATTCCTGGAGGCTGGAAACTTCAAGATCAAGGCCAAGATCAAGGTGCTGGCAGACTCAATGTCTGATGAGGACATTTCCTTGTTTATAGGCAGCCATCTTGCTGTGTGCTCACATGGCAGAAGGGATAGCGGAGCTCTCTGTGGTCTCTTTTATAAGGGCAACAATCCTATTCATAAGGGCTTCATCCACATGACCTAATCACCTCTCAAAGGCCCACCTCCTAATAAAATCACATAGGAAGTTAGGATTTGAACCTATGAATTTTGTGAAACATAAACATTCAGTCTATAGGAGGAGGTAAAGAGACTTACGGCTGGAACGTATAGAACTGATAAAACATCCCTGAAAATACAGCATAAATTAATAAAAATGGTTTATATACAAGGTTAATGAAACACATTTACTGCCTAAAAGACATTATTTTAGGTACTAATTATTTGTTGAATTAATGAATGTATTTCCAGAATTTCCAGTGCTCTTTATTCTTTCTGAAGATCTAAGTTTCCCTTTAGTATCATTTTCCTTTAGTCCAAAGAAATTCTTTTAGTATTTTTTTTTAAGATTTTATTTATTTATTTGACAGAGAGAGAGAAAGCAGAAGCAGGGGGAGTGGCAAGCAGAGGGAGAAGCAGGCTCCTTGCTTAGCAAGGAGCCTGACATCAGGACCCTGGAATCATGAACCTGAGCGGAAGGCAGATGCTTAACCGACTGAGCCACCCTGGTGCCCCTGTCAAAGAATTTTGAACTGTATCCTGAACATTGTGAATATGATGTCGTGGAGTCTTTGAATTCTGTTATATTCCTTCAAATAGTGTTGATATGTATATTTAGTAGGCAAATAGTTACCTGATTGGACTCAAATTCTAAGCTCTGCCTCTTGGGTGGTGGTCCTAATTCAGTTCTTTTATTCTTAACTAGGCTTCTTAGAGTTTACTCCTTGCATATGCTGTTCAGAGATCAGCCAGGAAATTACAGTTTGTACCTAGATTTTATGTTTCTGTTTCTTTGGCTCTCTTCTTCTTCTTTTTTTTTTTTGGAATTTTTTAAAAAGATTTTATTTATTTATTTGACAGAGAAATCACAAGTAGGCAGAGAGTCAGGCAGAGAGAGAGAGAGAGAGAGAGAGAGAGAGAAGCAGGCTCCCCACTGAGCAGAGAACCCATTACAGGGCTCAATCCCAGGATCCCAAGATCATGACCTGAGCCGAAGGCAGTGGCTTAATCCACTGAGCCACCCAGGCGCCCCTCTTTGGCTCTCTTCTTTCTGAGATTTCTCTTTATGCCATCTGTGGTATCCCTGAACTCTGTCCTCTGGTTCTTCAAGATGTTAAGGTTGTGAGGTTTATATGGAGTTTTAGGTATCCCCATGGTGCTAACTGGACCTACCCTCAGGAAAAAGCTGTAAATGAGAAATTCACCCAATAATACTCCTTTCCAAGTATTGACTCCCCTCTGATGTTTGCCTTCTTTTGGTTACTCTTCGTTTTTTTGTTTGTTTGTTTCTTTAGGTACTTGAGTTTTGAATTTTGTTTTTAATTTAAAGTTATCTGTGTGAGGATTGATCTGGTAGGTGATTACTTAGCTGTACCAGAAGCAGAACTCTCCCTTATTCCTTTTTGTGTGGGGAAAGTCCTTTCAATATTAAGTTCCCTACTGTAGATACCAGCTTTTAGACCTATCATGTGCTAATTTAATTAGTTAAGACATTGTCATTTTGAATATTGCTTTTGTAAATTGCCTTACCCAAAGAGAAAAGTCACACTTCCTGATCTTAAACGGTGATATTCTAATGGAGAAGATAATCAAGCAAACAGAAACTAATAAATGAAAGGAGACAAGATAGAGGCATAAACAGGACACTAGGGAAAGCACAAAGAAAGGGAACCTTAACCTGATCTGGTTGTGAGGAGAGGAGACCAAGAAGACTTTCAAGAGGAAGTGAATTCTATATTGTATCTATAAGAAATAAGGGTATTGAAGTTAAAAAAATAGATTAGCGGGCTTCCTAGGAAGAAGAAAGAGCATAAATAAATATGTAGGATCTTAAGAATGAATAACCTTTTAGAAGAATTGTGGGTAGTTTTTGTGTGGCCTGAGTTATAGAATATATATGGAGATGTGTGAAAATACAAAGCCAGCAAGATTGTGCTGGAGCCAGATCATGTCAAGGACTTTGGACTTTAAATTATAGGTAGTGGGAAGCCACTGACATGTTTTAAATGTGTATGTGACATAACCAGATTTATATGTTTTATAATGTTTATTTTAGTATCCGTGCACAGCAGGGGGAGAAATGGGAAGTATGGATACATTAAGGCAAGAAATTATGAAAGCCCAAGAGTGTGGTGGTAGAGGAGGGAATGAATTCAAGTGAGAAATTAGGAGAAGCTGTAGGTCTTGGTAATAGTTTTGCTGTATATACTGTGTTAAAGCACAAGAAGTCCAGTAATTGGTAGTTATCTTTCAGAAATTATTATAAAATATGGTAACATCTCTCTAAAGCTTACAGGTTTTTGCCTTCATAAGTATCAAGAAGTAGCTGCATATATTGGCTTCTGGTAGAGGCATCACTGTCTCTGACTTGTAGCAGTGTGCATTTTGTGGTTTTACAGTGATGATACTTCCAAAGTAATAAATAAAAGAAACTATCTAATAAACTTGTCAGTGGTTGTTTCATTTGCTTTTTTTTTCTCGAGTATGTAATCACAAGTTTAACTGCTTATTTTTTTTCATGTTATATGTAATAATAACTTTTATTTTTAGTTGGTTGTTTTTGTTTTGTTTTTTAAACAAGACACTTAGTAATTTGAAGAGTATAAAATGAAAATCTCCCTTACCTTGCTCATACTCATTCCTGTGTTCTTAAATTAAAACCTCTTCATTTTTGTTTGTTTTTGTTTTGTTGGTGGACACATAATAGAGGAATGAATATATTGAATAAGTAGACAGTATCAATTGGTTCTCTAACACAGAAGATGGGTAATTTAGTAAACCTAATAACTACCTTGTCCCTCTACTTCCTGATAGTTTGTTTGCTATGTTAATGTTGTTAGTCGAGAAGAATATTTAAATTATGTTACTAAACTTCAGTTCCTTGAGTTATCAAGTGTAGTGTGTCTGCTGATTACTTAGTATGGAAAGTAAGGAAATTAGAATACCTCATGCTTATCTTTAGTTCCTAAATTATGCGCTGTGACTTTTTAGACTGCTTATTTAGACACTAATTTGTTTATAAATTAAATATTTGCTTTTTCCTAAGTTGAATTTTCTTTTTCTTTTCTTTTCTTTCTTTATTTGACAGATAGAGATCACAAGTAGGCAGAGAGGCAGGCAAAGAGAGAGGGGGGAAGCAGGCTTCCTGCTGAGCAGAGAGCCCGATGTGGGACTCGATCCCAGGACCCCGAGATCATGACCTGAGCCGAAGACAGAGGCTTTAACCCACTGAGCCACCCAGGTGCCCCACTCTGTAATTTTTTTTTTTTTAAAGATTTTATTTATTTATTTGACAGAGATCACAAGTAGGCAGAGAGGCAGGCAGAGAGAGAGGAAGGGAAGCAGGCTCCCTGCTGAGCAGAGAGCCTGACGCGGGACTCGATCCCAGGACCCTGAGATCATGACCTGAGCCGAAGGCAGCGGCTTAACCCACTGAGCCACCCAGGCACCCCCACTCTGTAATTTTTAATGAGCCTCCCCTGTCAGCAGAAGCAGCCCCTCTTTCCTTGACCTCACCTTGTAGAGCCAGGGCTATTCTCATTCCCATCCCTACCATCTCATGGTCTTTAGACCTATAGTTAAAGTCAGATCCCAGCAAGTCCAATGTGCCAATTTCAAACTGAAAGACATATTTTATGGATCAAAAGACTTGCCAGTATTTTACTCAGTTATTTTAGCAAAAACCTGGGAAATTGATATGAAATTGGATGTTGAGGGTGTTAGACCAGGAAAGGAGGAATCTAATTTTAGTTTGGGCTGAACTGATTAATTCAGCTTTACTTAATCAGAGATTTCAGATTTGGCAATTGCTCAAAGAGCAAGGACTGGTTCTAATTGCTTGTTTGGTTGACTGAAACCTTGATTCACTGGTGATCTACACTGAATAAAGTTGAGATGCCCAGAACTGGGAGTTAGGACTGTTGGGGTGAATTTATTATGTTTGGCTGGCTTCCTGGATCTCTAATTGTCCCCCCTTTGTCCCCCAAGATGGATGTTCTACTATCTTTAAGAAAATACAGTGATGAGGGGAATGCAGCATCCTTAAAAAGTGCTGTAGTAGCTGTCTTGTCTAGCCTTGGTATGAATATGAGAGACACTATTATAAGACGGTCCCCCTGAATTCAGTGGGATCCTACAATGGCAGAGGTAAGTAACAACTTAACCATCAGAGGCAAGGTGGGCATGGTTATCATGGTAGGCAAATTGATTAAGGTGTCGCTAATACTGTTATGTAGGGGCAGCTCACTAAAGTACCTTTGTTTGAGGCAGAACTTTTTCTTTTTTGGGAATATCACAAGTAGATTTACTTTTCTTCATAACCTTTGCTAAAGAAAGTGATATTTGGCCATTTATGAATATAATTGCATCAGGGAAAGGAAAATACTCAAACCTTTCAGGAGTTTTTGGGACCTGAGCTAATGCTAGTTCCTAGTGACTCAGGATATGACCTTGTCTCACCAGGCAGAATGGTAGCTTTGTAGAAATCAGGTACGGAATGAAACTTTGGCCTGAAACTATTTCATAGTGGGCCTATGAATTCATCCTGTGGTTATATCTTCTTTCTTAGTGCATATTTAGGATAAATGTGGGTTTTTTAAAAGATTTTATTTATTTATTTGAGGGGGAGAGAGAGAAAGGGAGAGAGCAAGTACAAGTGGGATGAGGGGCAGAGGGAGACACAGACTCCTGGCTGAGCTGGGAACCTGATGCGGGGCTTGATTCTGGGACTCCAGGATCATGACCTGAGCTCTTCAGATGCTTAACCAAATGAGCCGCTCAGACACCCCTGAAATAAATTTGTTTGATAGCTGGGAGAATCCCCCAATTGGTTTCTATATTCACGGATTAAGACCCATTATGGTAGGAAGAGCCAAGTGTAACCCCCTGTAGCTCTCTCTTTCTGCCAAGATAAGAAAAGCAATCTCACATCCTGAATTACAGGGATTAGTGCCACCCTTAAAGACTTGAAAGGTTCAGGGGTGGAAAGGTTCAGGCTGCTTTTAACTCTTGTTTTGCCTGTATGGAAGGTTGATCATGGAGAATGATGGTGTATGATTATAAGCCGCTTTAAACACTCTAATTGTTTTTGGTGCTCCGTGTGTCTTCTGTTTACTAGAAATAGACCGTGAAACCTGGTGATTAACTATTGATCTATCAAATGCCTTTCCTTAGACACACACACATACACACACATTCTGTTTTAACAGAAATACTAGAAATAACTAACAATGTAGTATAGTGTCACCATATTGCCTCCCATAGTTACATCATCTTTTTAGCTCTCTGCCATAGTTTAGTCTATTGGGATTTTGTTCATCTCATAATCTCAAAGTACATTCCACTGGTCTCATGCGGTGATGACATCATGCTGATTGACAGTACTTTGTAATAGAAAACCAACAGGCACCCCAGAACCTTTGTAAAGACCCAGATGATGGGTATGTGAAACACAGAGATTTTTAGTATCTGACACCTTCATGAAGTTTCTGAGATCATGTTTTGGGGTATGTTGAGATGTCCCTTCTGAAGTAGAAGATAAACCACTATGTCTTATATCCCCTGCTCTCAAAAGGACATACAATAACTGGTGGGCCTCTTTGACTTTGGGCTCAGAATATACTACATGTAAGTGTACTGTTACGACTCCTTTATTGAGTTATCTGTAAAGCTGTCCTTAGGTTGCTATATGGAACTTGTTGCAGGCTCAGAAACAAGAGTCATCATGAGGGCCCTTTGATTTGGGAGCTAAACTGTCTCCTCTTTGGCAAGCAAATATTTTGCTTTGGAAAAAATCTTCAGGCTTGCTGTTACATCTGACAGAGAATGAATATCCAAGTACTGGATACCAGTGATAAGAGCTACCTATGTAGGGCATGCCTAGTAAGCAGCATTCCATCATCAAAAGAAGTGGTATTATCTAGGATTGGGACAAGTTGAAGGTACTGAAAGCACTTGTGCATTGCACACGGAAAAGGCTCTTTCTCTAGAGGTACCTCTCATAACTCCACACCCATGTTTCATTCCTGGGGAGCTCCCCATGCGTCTGGTTAACAGATGGTTCTATACAATGTGTTGGCACTTTGTCAGGCTAATGGGTAGACACTGGTAGAAACTACCAGTTTCTTCCTAATATTAATTTTTTCTTCTCTTTCTTTAGAAACAAAACTGTGGGTTTTTTTTTTTTTTTTCCCTTTTTCCTTTTTTCTTTTCGGTCTTACAGTTGTCACTTAACTAAGGCTTTCTTTTTTTTAAAATTTTTTTTAAAAGATTTTATTTATTTGTGTGACAGAGAGATCACAAGTAGGCAGAGAGGCAGGCAGATAGAGAGGAAGGGAAGCAGGCTCCCTGCTGAGCAGAGAGCCTGATGTGGGGCTTGATCCCAGGACCCTGGGATCATGATCTGAGCCGAAGGCAGAGGCTTTAACCCACTGAGCCACCCAGGCGCCCTTAGCTAAGGCTTTCATTCGGTTGGGTATGCTTATGTGACTAGGGTTTAGCCAGTGATATATAAGTGATATTGTTCTTCTAGGAATTCTCCTTAAATAATCTGTGTTCTTCTTTCTTCTGAGTGTCTACTTGAAATGTGGATGTGTTATTTCGAGCTCTAACAGACATATTAAACCAGGGCCAAACCCTGTAGATAGTCGAGTGGGATTCCTGAGATCATAGATCTGTCAATCCTGGACTCCTAATTATGAAGTTCTTTTATATGAAATGAAATAAGCCTCTATTTTGTTTAAACTGCTAATACTTTATGTTTTCTGTCATATGCTGCTAAGCCTAATTTTAACAGAGACAATAAATGCTTAGATGGATAAAGTGCCACTCTCTGAGACAGGGAATGGAGGAGAGATACAGGTGTTACAGAAAAGATGGAAAATCCATTTTGGTCTTAATTTGCTAGTCTGCAGAAGTGATCAGTGAGGAGTATAGATGGATGACATGAGGAGCTTGAAAAAGATGCTGTTTTATCTGATAGGAGAAGACAATGTATGTTTTCAGGTGAGTTTCAAGGAAAACAGCCTGTTGTAAAGTATATTATAATCGGTCTAGAATTTGGTTTTTGTTTTGCAGAATAGGAAGTTTGATGTTTGAGAAGGGTTGAGCAGAAAATATATGGCTAAGATTATCTGTGCTATAGTTCTTCTGCTCAAAGGTGAACTTTGAGTTGGAAGTTAAGAGATGCAGAAGAACGTGGATTTGTGAAGGGGAGAACATTGTAGGTGGAGGACATGTTTAAAATATTTGAGAGGAAGAAATTTGGCATCTGTATTTCTTTAAAAGCCTGACTGATTTTTAAGGCACAGGTTACTAGAGATTCTTTAAAACATGGAGATTTTTCTGCCTTCTTTACTGACTTAGGGTTAGGGAATCCATTGATAGGGACATGTTGAATGAGTTTTAATAAAAAATTTATATGTATAATGCTAGGTTGCATTGTGCGACAAAAAGGAATCTCTTGTTTGAGAAAAATGAACATGGTAAACTTTGCTGTTCATTAATCAGTAACTTTTCTCCTTAGTTTAAAAAGTTTCCCCTTAGTTTAAAATTCTTTTTTTTTTTTTAAGATTTTATTTATTTGTCAGACAGAGATCACAAGTAGGCAAAGAGACAGGCAGAGAGAGAGTGGAGGAAGCAGGCTCCCCGCTGAGCAGTGCGCCCAATGCCGGGCTCTATCCCAGGACCCCAGGACCATGACCCCAGGACCATGACCCCGAGCAGAAGGCGGAGGCTTTAACCCACTGAGCCATCCAGGCACGCTTATTTTAAGATTCTTATGCTAAAACTAAGTACCTGTCACATAGTAGCGTGTCTTCAATAGGAGGGAAACTTAAAAAGCATAGTTAAAGTGATACAGCAAGTAGTAGAGAAGAATTGTTTCAGGAATTGTGCGGAATTTGCTATTCTCATTTCATTGTAAAAGGATGGATATATTATACTGCTAACTTATTAGTATTTTAAAGCTGTTTCTAAGAAATTTATCTGAAATGTTCATGTGGGAATATTTTTTTCTGTTGTATTATGAACAGAGGTTAGATATTCTGTGATATAATGGTAATCCATTTCTAAAATGCTTTGAAAGGCACAGTATTATGCTGCAGAAAAATTTTTTAAAAAGCTGCTTTTTCTCTTCCCTTCTCTTTTTTTGGGGGAGGGTATTTAAATTCAAATTAGTGGGGTACTGGGGTGGCTCAGTGGGTTAAGCCTCTGCCTTCGGCTCAGGTCATGATCTCGGGGTCCTGGGATCGAGTCCCACATTAGGCTCTCTGCTCAGTGGGGAGCCTTCTTCCTCCTCTCTCTCTCTCTCTGCCTGCCTCTCTGCCTACTTGTGATCTCTGTCAAATAAATAAATAAATAAATAAATAAATTCAAATTAGTTAACATACAATGTATTATTTGATTCAGGGGTTGAATTCAGTGATTCAGCATTTGCATATGATACCCAGAGCTCATTACAAGTGCTCTCCTTAATGCCTATCACCCATTTACCCCTTGCCCCCACCAGCCTCCTCCTTCCTTCTCTTTTCTTTATACCTCCGTTCTTTCTTCTCTTCTTCTACCTCTCTTTCATTTGCAAGGTTTGCTATTTTCTCAGTATTACAAAAGTACTGGTTTAAGATAAATTTAACCAGTGCAGAGAGTGGTCTTTTATTCCACATCATGCAAATAACAATGTTTAGGCAGTAGCCTGGAGTTCTTTGCCAGCAGACAAATTATTGAGGCTTAGTTTAAATTCATATAGTTTAAATAGTATAGTTTTCCTAGCAAGGTAGTCTACTTGGAAGAGGTTTTTGTCAACAATCATAGTTTTATGCCCTCTAGTGGTAAAATGTATACATTTTACATTTTCTGGTATTTGTTATATGTAGAGTTTTAGATCTAGAAGGGACCTAAGATCATTTTTCTTTGAGAGACCAAGACCGAGAGGCCTGAGAGCTCTTGATGTAGTGTTTTGTTTTGTTTTTAACAAGACTTAACGATGCTTGTGTCTATCTGTGAGGAGTTTCTTAAACTAGTTTGAATGTATTTACTGTGGGAAGATATTTACATTTTCGTTTTTTTCTATTCATAATTACTGTTGTGTCTTTACGATAGTAGTGTTTTGAGAAAAGAAAGTGTTTGGACTTAGGAGAATGAGTGACATGAGAAGGGTAATGGAAAGCAAATTGAGAAGACACAGTGTTGTCTTTTAAGTAGTTGATTACTTGTAGGAGATGGTTGAGCTTATTTTTAGCTTGTTTACATTGAGTACAAAGAATGTTAATTATTATATCTCTGGGCTTGCCCTGGAATGGTCTAGTTTCTTTCAGTAGAACAGAAGGAATAGGAGAGAGCCAGACTAGACGTATTTACTAGTGTCATATACAGATTAAGTTCTGTGTTGAAAGAAGAGTTGATTCTGGCAGCCCCCCTTCATCCGCCCTGTCAGGACGGCAGCTAAATGTTGCAAGACAGGCAAGCAATAAGCTTCAAGGACAGAGAAATTTTAAGTGATCCTGAAGCCTATTGGAATAAGGATAGAGAGTGGATGATATTGCACTGGGAAGAGGTGTGGATTCAGTGGTACTAGGGCACTAGCCATTGGTTGAGAAGTATTTGAATAGTAGATTTAGGATGACGTGGATTCACATTTGTGGTCTGCCACTTATTTATACAGTGTGACTTTGGGAGCATTATCTGATTTATTTATGTGTAAAATGGAGATTAATATTTTTATTTCATAGGTTGTTAGGAGTATATGCTTCATGTATAGTACTTATAAATGTTGGTTGGATAAATAAAATCTTTAAAAAAAAAGGGGGGGGTTGCCTGGATGGCTCAGTGGGTTAAGTCTCTGCCTTCAGCTCAGGTCCTGGTCTCAGGGTCCTGGGATCAAGCCCTGCACTGGGCTCTCTGCTCAGCGGGAAGCCTGCTTCCCCCCGTCCCCCCGCCTGCCTCTCTGCTTACTTGTGATCTCTCTTTTTGTCAAATAAATAAATAAAATCTTAAAAAAAGTGTTGGTTGGATCTCGATCTGAGGGTGACTGACCTGAGCGAAAATAAAAATCCCCAGTCCTAGATAGACTTGGATTCTGAACAGCTATTTCAACAGAAGAAAGAACTTTCTAATAATTTGGGAGGTAATGATTTCATTTCACTTCAGATGTTAAGGCAGAGGATGCACAAGTATTTGGCAATGTTTTAGAAGGTATTCAGACATTGGATTAAATTGTTATAACTTTTATTTAATCAAATATGATTGATGAAACTCATAAGAATGACAGTTTACTCTATGTACTTAATATTTTTACTTTTTCCCTTGTTCTTTCAGCTTGATGCTTCAATATTGCTTCTTGTAGCATTTCCTTTCTGTTTGAACAATTTCCTTTAGCTGATCTTTAAGGGTAGGTTTGCTAGTGACAAATTCTTTTAGTTTTTTTCATCTGAAAACATTCATTTTCCCTTCACTCCTGAAGAATAGTTTTCTTGGAAACACAATTCATAGTTGACCGTTTTTTCTTTTAACACTTAAAAAGTGTTGTACCATTTTCCTCTGACTTCAATGATTTCTGATGATCAGTTTGTTGTCATTTCAGTTGGTGTTATTCTGTTGTTAATGTGTTCTTTCCCTCTGGCTTCTTTCAAGAGCTTTTACTTCTTAGTTTCTAGAAATTTAATAATGAGGTGTCTTTGTGTAAATTGCTTTTGAGTTTATTCTGTTTGAAGTTTATTCAACTTCTTGAATTTTTTTGGTTGCTTTGCCACATTTGGGAGTATTTCAGCCATTTTACTATCTCTAAATACTCTTTCAGTGCCACCTCTTGTCTTCTAATACTCCAGTATTTGAACACTAGATGTTTTGTTATGGTCCCGTGAGTTCCCCAAGGCTCTGTTCTTCATATTTCTCTTAGTTCATTGTTTTCTCTTCCTTATTTTCTCTTAGTTTAGATTGGGTACATTCTACTGACTTGTCCTCAAGTTCGCTAATTCTAACCTATACCATAACTAGTCTATTGTGGAACCTATCCATTGAGATTTTTATTTTTGTTATTTAATGCTCAAGAATTTTATTAATTTCTTTATTTAGGAGGTTATTTTGTATTTTTTGGTTTTAGAATTTCCTTTTATGACTCTATTTCCTGATATTTTCTGTTTTTCATCATTCAGGACAATTTGTGATTGATTTTTGATGAATTTTTATGACAGCTGCTTTTTTTGTTTTTAAAAGATTTTATTTATTTATTTATTTATTTTAGAGATAGTCTGTGTGCATGAGCAGAGCAGGGAGGAGCAGAGGGAGAGGGACAAGCAGACTCCATGCTGAGCGCAAAGCCTGATGTAGGGCTAGATCCCACCACCCTAAGATCATGACCTGAGCTGAAATCAGGAGTCAGTGCCAAACTGACTGAGCCACCCAGGAACCCCTAACAGCTGCTTTAAAATCCTTGTCAGATATTCTGATATCTGATTCATGTCTGTATTGACATTAGTTGACTGTCTTTTCTCATTCAGTTTTGGTTCCTGGTATAATGGGTGATTTTTTATTATATCCTGGCCATTTTGGCCGTTATATTAGTCATTCTGTTTAGATTTAGCACATGGAACATGGTCTAATTTTGTGAGTTGTTGTTCTAGTGGCAGTTTAATTTTCAGAGCTTTTGCAGTGTTATTTTGGTCTTTTTGGTTTATGTGGTTCTCCAGCTGGTTCATGGTGGTGCTGCCTACTGTGGCAAAAGTGTTCCCCAGGCTGAGATGTCTGATGTTTCTTGGCTGGAGAGATTAATTTCAGGCCCGTAGGGCCCAAAATGTTGAGTTGATTTTTTTTCTTTCAGTATTTTATTTTATTTTTTTCCTTTCAGTATTTTAAAGATGTGATTCTACTATGTTCCAGCTTGCATTGTTTGTGAGAAGTCTGCTGTCTTTCTTATTTTTGTTATTCTATATAGGATGTGCCTTTTTTCTTATGGTTTTCAACATTTTTGCTTTATATCTTTTTAAAATAATACTGTGGGTATGCCTGGTGGCTCAGTCAGTTAAGCTGCTGCCTTCGACTCAGCTCATGATACCAGGGTCCTGGGATCAAGTCCCAAATCGGGCTCCTTGCTCAGTGGGGAGCCTGCTTCTCTCTCTGCCTCTTCCTGCCACTCTGCCTGCTTGTGCTCTCTCTCTCTCTTTGACAAATAAATAAACAAAATCTTTAAAACAAAATAATATATGATATGCCTTGGTGCAGTTTTATTATTATTATTGTATTTGGAGTTTGTTGTACTGCTTTAATCATGCATATTAGGCCATTGAAAGTTATTCCACAGGTCATTGCTGCTCTGTTCTGTACTTTTTTGGTCTGTTTCTGTGTTTCATTTTGTAGTTTCTATTGATATAACTTAAAGTTTATGAATCATTTTTTCTGTAGTGTCTAATTTGTTAATTCTATTCAGTGTATTTTTCCTATCACTATTCCTTTTTTTTTTTTTTTTAAGATTTTATTTATTTGAGAGAGAAAGAAAGAGAGCGCACACACATGCACAAGCAGGGTGGGTAGCAGAGGGAGAGGGAGAGTCAGGCTCCCTGCTGAGCAGAACCTGATGTAGTGCTTGTTCCCAGGACCCTGTTATCATGACCTGTGCCGAAAGCAGACGTTAATTGACTGAGCCACCTAGGTGCCCTCATGTCACTATTCCTGGAAATATGCATTATATTCAAAATAATTTTGAACGTCCTTATCTACTAATTTCATCACCTCTGTTGATTTGAAGTTTATTTTAGTTAGTTGGTTTTCTTTTCATTATGGCTCATATTTTTCTGCTTCTTTTCGTGGCTGGTAGTCTTTAGCTAGATATTAGACATTGCGTATTTTACTCTGTTGAGTGCTGAATATTTTTATGTTCTTGTGTATATTCTTGAACTTTGTCCTCAAATGTAATTAAATCACTTGGAAATGGTTTGATATTTTTGAGTCTTGTTTTTCCTTTTTGTTAGGTGGGCCCACAGCAGCATTTAGTGTAAGGGCTGATTTTTCCACACTACTGAGGCAATATACCCTTCTAAAATTTCTGCCTGAAGCCCAAGGAATTAAAATAGTCTTTCCCCCTCCTCCCACTTCCTGGCTATTGGGAACACAAACTATTCCTGCCTTTTGTGAGCTCTGGAGAGTCATTTTCTCTGTTCCTTTCATGTGGTTTATTCCCTGGCCTCTGAGGTGGTTTTCTCATACTCAAGTACTAATTGGTATTAGCTGAGGACTCAGGAAACCATCTATGGATCTCTGGTCTCTCTTCCTGTGACTCTCTCTTCTCTTTGGTATTCTGCACTGTGAACTCCAACCTTCTTGGCTTTCCTGAACTCCTAACTCTATTGCTTCAGCTCAGGGACACTGTTGGACTCTGCTTGGATTTCCCTTTCCGCCTTCCTGCAGTCTGGAAATGCTCACCAGGGAGTAAGCTGGAGCAATTGTAGGGCCCACTTATTTGTTTACTTTCTCTCAGGGTTCACTGTCCTCTATTGCCTGATGTCAGTGTCTGAAAACCATTGTTTCACATATTTTTGCCTGGCTTTTAGTTGTTACAGGTTGGTGGATAAATTCAGTCATTGTTATTTCCATCTTGGGTGATGTGGAAGTTCCTAAAGTAATGACTTTAGACAATTTTATTATGTAGCCACTGGGACAATCATTTAAGGATTTTGATAAAAAAAGTTAGCATGATAAATTTTGACTTTGAAGAGCTTATTTCCATACTGCCAGATGCTTGAACATGTTGGAGTGAAGAGAAGCAGGAATCTCAGGGAGTGAGGTGGTGAGGCTGCTGCTGTCTTCTAGGTGAAAGATGATGAGAGTGAACTGGGGTGATCATTAGTAGTGCTTGGGGTGAGGGCACATTTGGAAGGTATTTGGAGGTACAGACTTGAGAAGCCTTTCTTTTTAAAAATAATGATATGCAATTGTATACTTTTTTTTAAGATTTTATTTATTTATTTGACAGAAATCACAAGTAGAGAGAGAAGCAGGCAGAGAGAGGCAGGGAAGCAGGCTCCCTGCAGAGCAGAGAGCCCGATGGGGGCTCGATTCCAGGACCCTGGGATCATGACTTGAGCTGAAGACAGAGGCTTTAACCCACTGAGCCACCCAGGCGCCCCAATTGTATAGTTTTTATAGCATTTCAGACTGCCTATAGTTCTTTCTTTACTGCTATTAAAGAAAACATTTTATTAATAAGTAAGAAGATGCATTCTAAAGAGCATCATAATATGCAGGTTTATTTATTTATTTATTTATTATTATTTTTAAAAATATTTTTATTTATTTATTTGAGAAAGAGACAGCGAGAGAGAGCATGAGCAAGGAGAAGGTCAGAGGGAGAAGCAGACTCCCCATGGAGCCGGGAGCCCGATGCGGGACTCGATCCCGGGACTCTGGGATCATGACCTGAGCTGAAGGCAGTCGTCCAACCAACTGAGCCACCCAGGCGTCCCAATATGCAGGTTTTTTAAAGATTCTGTTTATTTATTTGACAGATAGCGAGAGAGGGAACACAAGCTGGGGAAGAGGGAACACAAGCTGGGGGAGTGGGAACACAAGCAGGGGGAGTGGGAGATGGAGAAGCAGGCTTCCCGCTTAAAAGGGAGCCCAATGTGGGGCTCGATCCCATGACCCTGGGATCATGACCTGAGCCCAAGGCAGACGCTTAATGACTGAGCCACCCAGGCGCCCCAGTATGCAAAGTTATACATTTAGTTTTAATTTCAGTTTGTTCTCTTTTTTGTTTTTCCTTTTTTTTTTTTTTTTTTTTTTGAGGGAACACAAGCAGGGGTATTAGGAGAGGGAGGAGCAGGCTTCCTGCTGAGCATGGAGCCCCATATGGAACTTGATTCCAGGACCCTGGGATCACTACCCGAGCCGAAGGCCGCCTCTTAACAACTGAGCATCCAGGTGCCCCTCTTTTCTGTTTTTTGTAATCCTGACATTTATTCTCTAAATCATTGAATTTATGCATTATCAATGAATTTTCAACTTACTAGAGACAAAAGTTGGATAGCTGTTGTTGATTTATTATTTTTAATGGTGTACTTTGTTCTCTATTCTGTTCAGTTTTTTTTTTTAAGATTTTAAGATTTTATTTATTTGACAGAGATCACAAGTAGAGAGAGAGAGAGAGAGAGAGGAGGAAGCAGGCTCCCTGCCTAGCAGAGAGCCCGATGTGGGACTGGATCCCAGGACCCTGTGATCATGACCTGAGCTGAAGGCAGAGGCTTAACCCACTGAGCCACCCAGGCAGCCCGCTGTTCACTTTTAAATGCATTCTTTTTCACTTCTGTAAAAGCCCATGGGCTCTTTGCTAAGTTTAACTCCAGAAAAAAATAGTTTGTGTGTTTTAAATAAACCTGTTGAATAATAGGAGATTATACTGGAAAATCGGAAAATCATATTACATTCCTACCTAAATTATTGAATAACCACAAAAGACTTGTTTCAGTTGAAATAAACAGACTTCTTTGATTAAATACTAAATGGATCAAATATGAAAGCCTTTTGTGGAATAATTTCCTACATGCTTTCATTTCAGTGAATGAACAGTTTTTATTTTCCTTATCCTTTGAAAATTGGTCTACACTGACACAATCAGATCTACTTATTTTGATGAGCTTTGATAAGTCTTCTGATGAACAAGTAAACAACATTTAAACAATTATCTTTTGCTCAAAAGCAGAATTTACCAATTGAGGCTGGGAAGCTTAGGATCTTCAAGTTGAATATGATCCTCATCTTAATTTACCTATGAACATGTAAATTAAGTTTCTCTTGTTCAGCTTCTACCCTATTAAGATGAGTAAGTCAATTGTATGTACCTGAAACGTCAGAATTTCTGATTTTCTAGCCTTGTGCTTTTGCTTTAACCATTTCCACCCGAGATGACATTCTCAATGAAGTAGAGAACAGGTACTGGGCATATCACTGAAGTTCCAAGCAGATTGTTTTGATATAGAATGCAATAGGATTGGTACCAACATCAGTAATGTGTTTATTGCATGTTTGGCCAAGACGTTTTCTAAGTAGAAATTTGACTTTATGACTCTAGTTGGTAAATTCAATTAAAAATTTAATCAGACCTATACCAATATTAATGTAGTTGTTTTTTTTTTTTTTTTTAATATTATTCACAGGAACTTCCTTTTTTTTTTTTTTTTTTTTTTAAGATTTTACTTGTTTATTTGACAGAGATCACAAGTAGGCAGAGAGGCAGGCGGGGGTGGGTGGGAAGCAGGCTCCCTGCTGAGCGGGGGGGGGGGGGGGGGGGGGGGGGGTGGAGTGCTCAAACCTAGGACTGTCAGATCATGACCTGAGTCGAAGGCAGAGGCTCAGCCCACTGAGCCACCCAGGCATCCCACTGGAGGAACTTCTTGAGCAGTTTTTTTTTTTTTCTTTTAAAAAAGATTTTATTTATTTATTTATTTATTTGGTAGAGAGAGACACACACACAGTGAGAGAGGTAACACATGCAGGGGGAGTGGGAGAGGGAGAAGCAGTCTTCCCGCTGAGCATGGAGCCCCATGTGGGGCTTGATCCCAGGACACTGGGATCATAATCTGAGCTGAAGACAGACAGGTGCCCCTTGAGCAGTTTTTTTAGTATAACACAGATCATTGCCATTTTTTTTTCCAATTTTTGTTTTTTTTACTGAAATTGTTTTTACTGAGACTTTGTCAGTATTCATCAAACTGTTAACTTAAAGTGGTCCCATTTTCTGATATATATGTCCTAACTAAAAACCAAAACCAAACCAAACCAAAACAAAACAAACAACACCTGGTGATATAAATATGGTAGGTAACAGACATAGGATATAAAAAGTGAATGTGCTGGGCTGACTAAAAAAATTTCACAGAGATATAACTTGAGTCTGAAACCTTTATATAGATACATGATAGAATCAAAATGTTAAAAAAAAAGATTTACATACTTCATTCAAAACTAACTTCAATAAATCAAGAGTCCTGTGATCACCAAAAGACCTAATACAACACTAGGCTTCACTGTTAGTGGTCCAATTATTGAGAGCGGCATTTCTCTACATTCTATCAGTTACATCAGCTCAGTGATGTCCAGTATTATATTCAGCTCTGAGTCGTGCTTAGACAAACCTGTACGTCCTCATTTTGTTGTAACATCATGGTTGTCATAATCGTTATCATCAATAACATTTATATAGTGTTTACCATATGCCAAACACTTGTTGAAATATTTTACATGTATATTAACTTAAATGTTTTTCATAGGAACTCTACGAGGTAGGGGGCACCTGGGTGGCTCAGTCGTTGAGCGTCTGCCTTCAGCTCAGGTTGTGATCCCAAGGTCCTGGAATCAAGCCCTGCATCAGGCTCCCTGCTCAACAGGAAGCCTGCTTCTCCCTCTCCCACTCCTCCTGATTGTATTCCCTCTCTCGCTGTCTCTCTCTGTGTCAAATAAATAAATAAAATCTTAGGGAAAAAAAAAAAGAACTCTAAGAGGTAGGAATCCCTTTTTAATGCTGTGAAAAAAATGAAGCACAGAGAGGTAATGTCATTTTCCCTGGGTCACATAGGAAATAGACATGGACTATGGAACTGGGTTAGGATATAGGTAGTGTAGATCCTGAGTCCATGTTCTTAACCGTGTAAAAAAAAAAAAAGTATATATATATATATATATATGTTATATATATAAATATATATATATAGGGATCCATGGGACAAATTGAAAATATTTAGAGAAGATTGGGGCAGTGGGGAGAGGCATGGGAACAAGATTTTTGTTAGCTGTATTAAAATATTTGAAGGACTGTCAAGTAGAAATGGGCCTAAATTTATCCTGTATCCCAAGAAGGTAGACTGTGACCAACAGGTAGATAGTATAGCAAAACAGATTTTTTTCTCAAGTTTTTTTCATGTAAACAAAATCAAGTACCTATTAATGTAATGAAGTGGTTATTACCAAATATTTCAGTTTTCTAGGAGTGCTATAACAAAATACTGCAAATTGGTGGTAGCTTAAGACAATAGAAATTTATTCTCACTGTTCTAGAAACCAGAAGACTGAAATGAGGGTGTTTGGCAAGGTTGTTTTTTTCTGGAGTGTTCTGAAAGTCGATACCATTGCCTCTCTCCTATTTTGGTGTTTGCCTGCAATCTTTGTCATTCTTTGACTTACAGTTACAACTCTATAGTCTCTGCTTTTGTCTTCAAGTGATATTTTCCCTGAGTATTTATCTTTGTCTCTATTTATTTTATTTTAAATATTTTATTTATTTGGTGGGGGAGAGGTAGTGGTAGGGAGGGGTAAAGGAAGAGGAAGAAGCAGACTCCCCAGAGTGGGGAGCCCGACTTGGGGCTCTGGGGCTCTATCTCGGGACCCTGGGATCATGACTTGAGCTGAAGGCAGATGCATAACCAACTGAGCCACCCAGGCGCCTTGTGTCTCTGTTTTTTATTACGGGGGCACCTATCACTGGATTAAGGCATACCCTAATGCACTATGACTTCAACTTAACGATTATATCTTCTAAGACTATATTTCCAAATAAGGTTTCATTTTGAGGTTTTAGGTAGACACGAATCTTTGAGGTACACTATTCAACCTGGTGTATCTAAAAACTAAACACATGTCCTATCCTCTGGGGTTTTAAATTACTCAAATTTATTTAAAGATACCTATTTATATTGTGATGAAAAACCAAAAGGTATATAAAAAGAGAGCCAGAAAAGAGAGAAAAATAACTAGTCTTAAATTTTAACAGATACACTTGTCTTCTCAGTTTCAATTCACATATTACATTTAGTGTCATTTTTAAAATAAAAGAATTTGATAAATTGATTATGATAACATACATGCATAATTAAATATTTCACATATCAGTTTCTCAGAAAGATCTTCTGCTATGATAATAATCCAAAGGTAAGATAGGCTGCCTTGAGATACTGCACATTTGTTTCACAATACCTGTCCAAACAGATTAGAAGAGCCTGGTGAAATATAGGAGGAATGTATACATTACAGATGAGTTGTGTCGGGACTCTCTTCATCCTTCCATAGGCAAAATCTATTTATTTATTTATTTATTTATTTTTTAAAAAAAGATTTTATTTATTTATTTTACAGACAGAGATCACAAGTAGGCAGAGAGGCAGGAAGAGAGAGAGGCGGGGAGCAGGCTCCCCGCTGAGCAGAGAGCCTGACACGGGGCTCGATCCCAGTACCCTGGGATCATGACCTGAGCAGAAGGCAGAGACTTTAACCCACTGAGCCACCTAGCTACCCTCCATAGGCAAAATTAAAGAAGACATGTGTCTCCCAGATTGTCTTCATTCTGGTAGCAGAAGTGTGTAAGCATCACTGCAATGAAAATAAGATTTTCATCACTCTAAAAAGGTCTCTTGCACCCTTTACAATCAACCCTTGATACCCAGTCCTGGCCCTGGACAAGCACTAATTTCCTTTCTATCAGTATAAATTAGTCTTTTCTGTAATTTCAGAGGAATGAAATCCTGTAGTATACAGTTTTGTTGGCTTCCTTTGTTCAACATAATTGAGATTTATCCAGTTTGTTGCATATATCAGTGATTTTCTTTCCCATTTAGTGCTGAATACTATTCCATTGTGTGGATAGACTACAATTTGTTTTTTCATTTACCTGTTAATGACCCTAACTATTCATAGATTTTGATGCTATGGCATATGGTATTTTTTTTAAAGATTTTATTTATTTATTTGACAGAGAGAGATCACAAGTAAGCAAAGGGGTAGGCAGAGAGAGAGAGTGGGTAGCAGGCTCCCCACTGAGCAGAGAGCCTGATTCAGGGCTCGATCCCAGGACCCTGGGATCACAACCTGAGCGGAAGGCAGAGGCTTTAACCCACTGAGCCACCCAGGCGTCCCTGTTTTATTTATTTATTTATAAAAAGATTTTATTTATTTATTTATCTGACAGAGAGAGAGATCACAAGCAGGCAGAGAGGCAGGCAGAGAGAGGAGGAAGCAGGCTCCCCGCTGAGCAGAGAGCCCGACGCGGGGCTCGATCCCAGGTCCCTGAGATCATGATCTGAGCCGAAGGCAGAGGCTTTAACCCACTGAGCCACCCAGGTGCCCCTGTTTGTTTGTTTTTTAAAGATTTTATTCATTGGGACACCGGGGTGGCTCAGTGGGTTAAAGCCTCTGCCTTCGGCTCAGGTCATGATCCCAGGGTCCTGGGATCGAGCCCCGTGTCAGGCTTTCTGCTCAGTGGGGAGCCTGCTTCCCTTCCTCTCTCTCTGCCTCCTCTCTGCCTGCTTGTGATCTCTCTCTGTCAGATAAATAAATTAAAAAAAAGATTTTATTCATTTATTTGACAGAGATCACAAGCAGGCAGAGAGGCAGGCAGAGAGAGAGAGGGAAGCAGGCTCCCTGCTGAGCAGAGAGTCCGATGAGGGCCTTGATCCCAGGACCCTGAGATCATGACCTGAGCAGAAGGCAGAGGCTTAACCCACTGAGCCACCCAGGTGCCTCTCAAATGCTTTTTCTGCATTTATTGAGACAGTTCTAAGGTTTTCCTTTTATTGTCTATTAATATAATTTATTTATTGATTTTAATGGCAGTACAACATTTTCTTGATTTCTGTAGCTTTATTATAAAAGACTTTAAGTCAGGTAGTATAAGTCCTTTCCTGCTCAGTTTTGATTCCACTCCCTATAGTTTCTTCAGTATGGGGGCCTTGATTACTCCAGCAATTTTAGTTCTTATTGCAGAAATGTTGTCTTTGCTCTTCCATGTTTAGTTGATGTTTTTAAGTTGGCCATTCAGGTTTCCAGTGAATACTTGTTGGGTATTTGGGGTTCTCTTGTTTTCTTATCTGCTGGTCTCAAGCCATTATTGTTGCTTCCTTCTTACTCTTGTACGAAAGATGCTGATACTTTGCAGGCTTTGTGATTGCTAGTAGTTTTTCTCCAGTTGCAGTATTTTGGGGGATAACTTTTTACCTAGTTTTTTTTTTTTTTTTTTTAAGATTTTATCTATTTATTTATGAGAGGCAGAGAGAGAGAGATTGGCAGTGGGAGAAGCAGGCAGAACACGGAGGCTGATGTAGGACTCAGTCCCAGGACCCTGGCATCATGACCTGAGACAAAGGCAGGCGCTCAACCAACTGAGCCACCCAGGTGCCCACCTTTTCACCTAGTTTTGTTGGAAATGTTGTCCATGAGTTTTTGGTTTTGCCATCTTTTTCCTTTTTTTTAATTGTGGTAAAAAAACACATATAAAATATACCATCTTAAACATTTTTGAGTATATAATATAGTAGCGTTAACTCTTATACATATACTATAGCACATCGTTCTATAACATATCCCCAGAATTTTCTCATCTTGCAAAACTAAATCTTTTTACTAACTGAACAACTCACCTTTCCACCCTGCTTGCAGCATCTGGCAACTACCATTTTACTTTCTGTCTAAGAGCTTGACTGCTTTACATACTGCATGTAAATGGAATCGTATTTTTTTTTTTTGGTAAAAGATTTATATTATTTAGCCTAAAGTCCTCAAAACTCATTCATATGACAAGATTTCTTTTTTTTTATATTCTAGACAGTAGTGCACAAGGGTTCCAGTTTCTCTGCATTCTCACCTACATTTTTTATTTTCTGGAAATTTGATAGTGGCCATCCTAATCTATGTGAGGTGATATCTCGTGGTTTTGATTTGCATTTTTCCAATGATTTAGTGATGTTGAGAATCTTTTTATTTTTTATTTATTTTTTTGAGAAATTTTTTATATGGTGTTAGCCGTTTGTATCTTTTCTTTGCAGAAATGTCTTTTCATGTCCTTCCCTATATTTTTATTGGATCACTTGGTTTTTGTTGTTAAGTTGTAGTTCTTTAAAAAAACAAGAAGAAGATTTATTTATTTATTTTAGGGGGAGACAGCATGAGCTGGCTGCGAGGGGGTGGGGAGGACAGAGGGAGATTGAGAGAGAAAATTTTGAGCGAACTCCTTGCTGAGCACAGAGCCCAATGCAGGGCTCCATCTCACAACCCTGAGATCATGACCAATGCCAATACCATACTATCTTGACTACTATAACTTTGTAATATAGCTTGAAATCAAGGAGTCTGTTGCCTCTAGTTTTGTTCTTTCTAATGGTTGCTTTGTCTATTCGAGGTCTTTTGTGGTTTTATACAAATTTTAGGATTGCTCGTTCTATTTCTATAAAAAAATGCCATGGGAATTTTGTTAGGGATTTCAATGAATCCATGTATTGCTTTGGGTAGTATGGACATTTTAGCAATATGGAAAAACTCTTCCATTAATGAGCATGGAAAACCTTTCTATTTATTCGTGTCTTCAATTTCTTTCATCAGTGTCTTGTAGTTTCCAGTATACAGGTCTTTTATCCCCCTGGTTAAATTCATTCCTAGGTATTTTATTCTTTTTGCTGTAATTGTAAATGGGATTATTTTCCTAGTTTCTCTTTCCAGTAGTTTTTCTAATTAGCATATAGAAATACAATTTTTATGTATTGGTTTTGTATCCTGCAAGTTTTCTGAATTTGTTTATTAGTTTCAACTTTATTTTTGGTGGAGTCTTTAAGGTTTTCTGTATATAATATCATGTCATTTGCAAATAGTGACAGTTTTACTTCCCCTTTACCAATTTAGATGCCTTTCATTTCTTTTTTTCTTGCCTAATTGCTCTGGCTAGGACTTCCAATACTATGTTTTAAAAGTGGCAAGAGTGGGCATCTTCATTTTGTTTGTGATCTTGAAGGAAAAGCTTTCAGCTTTTTACTGCTGGGTATGATGTTAGCTGTGGGATTGTCATATATAGCCTTTATCATATTGAGTTACATTCCCTCTACACCCACCTATTAAGAATTTTTATCATAAACAGATGTTGAAAAGACCTTACTCAACTCATACTTGAAGGTTTTTACCCTTTTTACTAATCTTTCCCTATTTTCCACTACCCCCCAGTGTAATGCTAAGTGAAAAAGCTACACAGAAAAAGACAAATACACTTCATTATTAATAGAACTAAAGCAACTTTTGTTTTTGCATGTAAATAATAATAAATTTAGTTTAAAATGTGTTAGCCAGGCAGAAAGTCCATACTTAAATTCCCACAGTTTTCCATGAATATCTTTGCAGTATTAAAGTATAATACTAGACTGAGTATAAAGTTTGCTAGGTGTAAAAATCATCTAAAAAAACAAAGTCATCGTGAGAAGTCTTCATGTGAGCATCGTACACTTATAGACAATTTTGAATTGCCTTTTAAGCCATGAAAGAATGTCAGCTTTTAAGCTTTTTCTTTCTTTCTTTCTTTTTTTTTTTTTTTAAAGCTTTTTCTTTTGTGTACTCCCTTAGTTATTTTTTATTTGGATTTTTGAAAATTTACATTTCTTGTCTTTGGGTTAAATGATGCTGCTAGTACATCAAAATGGAAGTGAGAAATAGCTGTGTTCCAAAAATGTGGATTTTTCTTTTTTCTTTTTTTTTTTTTGTCAGAGAGAGGGAGAGCAAGCACAGGCAGACAGAATGGCAGGCAGAGGCAGAGGGAGAAGCAGGCTCCCTGATGAGCAAGGAGCCCGATGTGGGACTCTATCCCAGGACGCTGGGATCATGACCTGAGCCGAAGGCAGCTGCTTAACCAACTGAGCCACCCAGGCGTCCCAAAAATGTGGATTTTTTAGTTTGAAATTTTTTAGTCTGTCTCTGATTTCATTAGACTCATGACCTGATTTCTAAACAATATGGTTTTCTTTCCTAATCTTTACTGTCTTATACTGTGCCTACATCTGCCCTTTTATTTGCATTTCAAAAACCTCTATTCAAGTTCTAAATATTCTCACAGCAAGTTTTATCCTTGTCTTCTCAGCACCTAACACAAACTTGGCATAGTGTTATTGTATAAATAACAATAAATAAAATAATTTATGTGATAGTTTGCTTGCCAGCTTTTCTGGATTTGTTCTCTTACCATTCTGTATGGTTTCCTAGACCAGAAAAATTGGTAGCTTGTTCTAAAACTTCAGGTATGATCATTGCTTTCTGTGACAAATCATTCTTTTTTTTTTTTTTAAATAATTGTCATTCCTAGAAGGTTCTTTCTTTATGTTGACTCAAAAATAACTAAAAAATAATCAGAATTAAATCTTTGGCTCTAGTTTGCTTCACTCCATCTTCTTTCATGTAATAGCTCTTCAGGTATTTAGAGCAGGATAGTCTCTTAGGTCCTATTACTTTTCTTTTTAAGTTTTCCGACTAAAGGTTTTAATGTAATTGTTTCCAGATCTTTTACCAGTTTGAAGGAGCTGATCTATCAGGGTGCTTGATACAGTGTATTCTAGTTTGGATTCTTTAGTGACAAGTAATATGGACCTATTCATTCTAACTTGAGGGAAGGATATCATAAAAATACCTCTGGGGTCGCATGGGTGGCTCAGTGGGTTGGGCCTCTGCCTTCGGCTCAGGCCCTGGTCTCAGGGTTCTGGGTTCGTGCCTCGCATCCGGCTGTCTGCTCAGCGGGGAGCCTGCTTCCCCCTCTTCCTCTGCCTGCCTCTCTGCCTGCTTGTGATCTCTCTCTCTGTCTCTTAAAAAAAAAACAACACCTCTAAAGTTTGGTGACAGACATTATAGTGCTGCCAGAGTTTACTGGAGGTAGAATTTAGCAGTACAGCCTTTCTCTTGTGGCATCTCTGCTTCCTTCTATGTGTGTATACTCTTCACTTGTTTCTGCTGGCAAGTCTGCCTAGAGTTTTTGTTGTTCTCTAACTTGGGTTTTACACATGACCACTTGTGGTGCCTGACCTTTTCTACATCATAACAAGACTTTTTCTTTTTTTTTTTTCTTTACTTGAAAGATTTTATTCATTTATTTGACACAGAGAGAGTGAGTGAGCAAGCAAGAACAAGCAGGGGGGAGTGGCAGAGGGAGAGGGAGAAGCAGGCTCCCCACCAAGCAGAGATTCCCATGTGGGGCTCGATCCCAGGACCCTGGGATCATGACCTAAGCTGAAGACAGACCCTTAACTGACTGAGCCACCCAGGTGCACCTATCATCGCAAATTTTGATACATTTGTATGTTTGTTTGTTTTTTATTGCTTTAGTCTCATTTTTCCTATTCAGAATTCCCTCGCTATAGGATTTGTTTTGTCTCGCATACCTTTTACAGCCAGGTCATTCTGGTCATAAGTTGCTTGCCAGTTTATAGATGGCCTTACCCACCTACAGTCCCATTTATTTATTCAACAAATATTTTATTGAGTATCTAATAAATACCAGGAATTATTCTAAGTGCCTAGGATACATCAGTAAACAAAGTAGGACAAAAATCATTGTTTTCATCCTAGTGAGATGAGACAGACAAGTAACAATAAATATAATAACCAAATAAAGGATTTAGTAATTTTTTTCTGGCTGGTGAGAGGAGTGGTAGGATTGTATGTTTTTTTGTTTTTTTTTTTTTAAAGATTTTATTTATTTATTTGACAGAGAGATCACGAGCAGGCAGAGAGGCAGGCAGAGAGAGAGGAGGAAGCAGGCTCCCCGCCTAGCAGAGAGCCCGATGCAGGGCTCGATCCCAGGACCTGAGATCATGACCTGAGTCGAAGGCAGAGGTTTTAACCCATTGAGCCACCCAGGCGCCCCGGATTGTATGTTCTTGAATGTGGCTGCTGCCCTTTCTTGAACTGTGAGTGATGCCATTTTTGATAGAAAATGATGTGAACAGACGGACATCATATAGCTAGTCTAGTGTGGGTAACCCCTAATCTAGTTTTTTAGATAAACATATCACAGGAAGATTTAGTGAATCATATATTAGAGTAGCATCTCTCAAAGTTCAGAGTCTATATTAGCAGTATATACTTTGTACATCTATACTCTAAACACGCAGAGAAGGCACTCAAGTAACTGATTTTTGTCAGTTGGTACAAACAACAAATTATCAAGCATCCTGTTTTGTGCGGAGCAGAGTATTACATTTCTCTGCCTAATCAGTCCTTACTCAGTCAGTAGTTCTTCTGCAGATATACTTCTTCCTTCTAACTTCTGGCAATGCCATACCTGTAGTATATTAGTTAGCAACCCCAGAGAATATGCTGGGCTCTTCTGGGGCCATTGACCAAGTCACTTTGTCAGGGGGGTGATGGATGGTTGGATCATCCTTTGTGGCTGAGCTGGGTAGCCCACAGCCCTAGCAGGACCCAGGGGAAAGTGGGTTACCAAACATAAAGGAGGGAAAAGTGTGCCTGACCACACCAGTATTTCCTCACCCTTTGTAAATTTGTTTTGGACAGTTTGTCTAGAATATATACTTTTTTCAAAGAAAAGCATTTCCAAATGTGTTGGTATCCTGCTGAACATCCCCTTTCAATATATTAAAATACTACATCAGTCATCCTATTTCTTAATTTTATGATGGGGTAGGAGACCAGGGACTGGAAAGAAAACATGAAGGCACTGATTACTAACTGACCCTTCCTTTTCCAGTTTAGCTACATACAATGCATTGGACAATCACAATTTTGTCTGCCTAACACCTCTCCTTTGTAGGAAGTGTCCCCTTTCTTTTAAGGAATTTCTTCCTCCCCAACTCAATAACTCAGCCCCATTTAATATGTGGTACAAATAAGAGCTGCTTCTACAGCCGCTCTGGTTGGCATGGTGTACTTTGCTTCTAGTCATAGGGATCAGTCCACAGTGGACATCTGACTCTAGAACACTCTTCCCTCACTGGCTTGCTTCTCAATGTAAAATGCCATTTTCTTAGCATTCTTACATACAAACAGTATTGCGTATAAGAATAAGTGTCAGGGACGCCTGGGTGGCTCAGTTGGTTAAGCAGCTGCCTTCGGCTCGGGTCATGATCCCAGCGTCCTGGGATCGAGTCCCACATCGGGCTCCTTGCTCAGCAGGGAGCCTGCTTCTCCCTCTGCCTCTGCCTGCCATTCTGTCTGCCTGTGCTTGCTCTCTCTCCCTCTCTCTCTCTCTGACAAATAAATAAATAAAATCTTTAAAAAAAAAAAAAAAAAAGAATAAGTGTCAGATAAAATATATAAACCAGGAAAATGAGTTTAAATACTCTGACTAAATGCTTAAAAAAATCAAGAAACAAGAAACAATGTTCATTTACTTTTTGTAAGATACCTTCGTAAGTTCCTTAAAAGTTGGTAGCTGCAGCAATTTATATGCATTTTATTTGTGGTGAGATATTATTTTACCGTTTTTGTTATTTTCTAACATAATTTCCATTTTCAGATAACATTATCTGATATAACTGGAAGTTATATCACTCAAGAATCATATTTCTGTGTGCATTTAGAGATGTTATATCAGTATTTCAAACTGAGCTTTCATGTTATTGAAACACTACATATAATTTTAAAATCAGTAAATAAGTTACTTCTGGAGAACTTTGGAAAGTTATGCTGCTGCCAAGGAAGAGCTTTTAATCTCTCAAATTGACAGTAATTAAAGCAAACGAGTGTTTAGAATAGTTGATAAGAATGTGGTGAAAATGCCGATCTTATGCTTAAAGAATTTACAGAATGTAAAAAGACTGTTGAATGTCTTCTGATGGGCCCAATGGGATTGTGCTAGTTGTAAAATTTTTTATTCTCTTTCACCCAGTAGTTATATATTGAAGAATTTTTCTGGGAAAAACAGAGGTGAAGATAAAGATTCATATAGAAAGATGCTTTTTGCAGTATTATTTATAATAGTAACTAGAAAATGTGTGTTTAACATCAAAGACTTACTGTGAAATACCAAGTAATAAATGAATAGATATAGCTAGAATTTGAATAGATATAGCTAGAGTTTAGTATGATCTTAATTCTGTAGAAAAAAATACATGTGTACAAAAATACATGTGTTCACAAAAAAACTTGGGATAAAATAGTCTAAAATAATGACAGTGATTTTCTCTAGCTGTGGAATTATGGGTGATTTCTTCTTTATATTTTTATATATTTAAAAAATTTTCTACAATTAACATTTATAATTTTTATAAGTGTATAAAAATTAATATAAAGTATTTCTTGAGCCTAAAATGTATTACATATCACTCTTAGAACTGAATAAGCAATATATGGATACCTTGTTAAACATAAGATAAATAACTTGCATTTATCTCTGTTTGAAAAGACAGGGAGATGTGATTTGAAAACAATTTATGTCAGTATTAACAAATTTATTAAAATTAACATTTAACTCAGTATGAATTAAATGCCAGGTATTTAGGATGCTCTGTGCTTGGGGATACAAAGATGGTACTGAAAGAAAGAAAAAGCTTGTTGTCATTTTTTCTAGAATGTTTTCTATAGTATTCTCTGTTATGCTGGTTTAAATTCCCTTCTATCCTTGTACTTACCATAATATACTGAAATTATCAGTTTATTTGTTTCTCCTAATAATTATGAATTTTTTGAGGATAGGAGTCATGTCTTTTCCATTTGTTTATCCCCAGCACTTAGCAATTTACTGACTTAGCTCTGCTTGCCATGTCAGAAGTGGTTATGTTTGAGGTAGATTTTGAAAAAGAAGTGCCTGTGATAACCATTTTTAATTTAGGTTTACCTTGAATGAGATCCTTCATTCCCCTATAATGATGGATATATGAGGAGTTACTGTACTGCAGAGTTGTTAATTTAATTGAGAATGTTTTTATTTTGCCTTTTCAAATGTGACCTCATTTTTAGAACACAGTACTGAGTTGTTCAGTTAAATGAATTAAACTTTTTATTTGTCCCTTAAAGATAAAATTTGTCCGTAAAGTGATTGAACTCTACACAAGGGCCAAAGGGGAAGTTGATTTCACAGGGAAAGAGTAATAGATGATGGTGGATAATTTTTTAAATTAGCAAATTGAATCAGGTGTTAAAGGATCCCTTAAGGTAGGTGTACAAATAACCAGAGTGTGGTGCTTTTGCTATGAAGTCAACTGGGACAACAGGTAAAATATGCAAGGACCCAATGCTCTTTAAAAAGGATAGCAAAACGTAATTTAGATCTAACATGTACTTTCCATCCCTAATTTACCCACAGATTATATCTCCAGTGTTCAATTATAAGTTGATCTGTTCTTTAGAATCACAGGATAATTTTAAGACAGTGACACTATAGGCTGGTGGCTTTACCTGGGGCAGTTTTGCCCCCTTTTCCCAGGACACAGCAATGTCTGGAGATGTTTTTGGTTGTAATGACTTGGTGGTGATAGTGGGTTGAAGCTAAAGGTGCTGCTAAACTAAATAACCTAGACAGGACGAGCCCAGCCCTGACCCCCAGCACACAACAAAGGATCATCCGGCCCAAAATGCCAGTAGTGCTGATGTTGAGAAACCCTGCTTACACAATTGTCAGGTTCTCAGACCACTCTAAAAATCCTTACTTTACCTGTAATAGTGCCCATGTACCCTATAACTGAAGCATAGTCCTAATAGTCCCATTTCGTTTGTCACTTTAAGATTACCTGGTCTCCCTAGAAGAGTTTTCTTTAGGTTTCAACTAGATATACTGAGAAGGTTGCTTTCCTTATTTAGGAATAGAAGTAGTTCTCTCATGGTATGGTAGAGGCTCTAGATATTAATGCCTCTGTTTATTTTTCTTAGCTTTTCATATGTGTCACTCTTTTGGGGTCTATAGGGTAGGGATTGCTTGGTATTTCAATATTATCTTTAGAAGGTAAATACTTTTATTAAGCCTCTTAAAACTTGAGAATATTTAATTAATATATTGATTTCTTCAACCAATACACATTTATAAATAAGTATTAATATAACAAGTATTAAGACTTTTTTGTGCTGTATAACTAATTCACTTTGATTTTAATAGGGTCAGGAGCAGGTCTGGGGAAAATAATCCAGAGATTTCCGCAGAAGGACTGGGATGATACACCTTTTCCACAGGGAATTGAATTGGTAAGTTGATGTTGCTTCATTGTGCTTTTATAGTGATACTTTTCTTTTTATGCTACATTTATGGTTCTATTTATTTTATAGTTACTGTTAAATAATCTGGTGATTTAACGTAACATGTTACTAGAAATAATCCTCCTGTCCCCAATTACAGTATCCTTTGAATATATTGATTCTGGAATGCCTGTTTTGCTATTCTTTTCTCTTTTGAACTTCTTTATAATATTAAAGAAGAAATTGATGATCTTTATGTAAATGGAAGCTGAAAAATTCCTGACTCGTTAGTTAAAATCTTAGCCTAGTGGCTTCAGTGGTAGTGTGTCACTAAACAAATACTTAACAAAAGTATTTTGCAATGACTATAAAGTTTTGTTCTCAAACATAGTGGAGTGTGGATATATGTATATGTGTGTGTCTATATGTATTTATATCATGTGAGTGTGTATACACACACACACACACAGACACACACACACACGAGAACTTTTCTCTAAAGCAGTTCTTGTTGAGAGAACATTTGGTATGATTTGATAGTGAAGAGTGTAGGCAATGGAGGAGACTGTCTGGGTGGAAATCCCAGCTGTATGGTATGACTTTAGTCGAGTTACTTAACTTCTTTGAGCAGCAGTGTCCTCATCTATAAAATGAGGATAATGACAGTACCAATCTCATAGGGTCTTAAAAAGATAAAATGGGAAAAAATATACAGAATGCTGAGAACAACGGCGTCCATTAAGTAAGTGCTCAGCAAATGAGGTAGCTTGTTGATAATGATGATGATGATGATTGCTGTCATTGTTGCTTGTTCGACATGTTGCAGCATCTCCCCTTTCTCCCCAACCCCCGCAGCAGAATTGTTCATTCTCTTGTTATCATGGGTCTGAAATACCCAGTAGGAATAAAACTGATGTTGAAAACTGAGAATTTTCTCATTCTAGCTAATGACTGTCCATTTCTGCTTAGAGAGGATAAAAGATACATTGTCGAATGCTTAATTTGTTATAACCCAACTGTATAAAGAGGGCTGTGTGTTCTGTAGAAACACAGAGAGGGCAAATCTTGAAGTTTGGTATTAAAAATGGGGAAAGAGGGCGCCTGTGTGGCTCAGTTGGTTAAGCGACTGTCTTCGGTTCAGGTCATGATCCTGGAGTCCCGGGATTGAGTCCCACATCTGGCTTCCTGCTCGGCAGGGAGTCTGCTTCTCCCACTGACCTCTCTCCTCTCATGCTCTCTCTCCCTCTCTCTCTCAAATAAATAAATAAAATCTTTTAAAAAAAAATGGGGAAAGAATGTGAGGATCTCAGGAAAAGTAACTTTCTGGAGAGCTCCTTACTATAGTCCTTTCTCTTCTCCCCCACATGCATACATATACTTGTAATTGGTCTTATGAATAAGCAGGTATTTGTGCTAATAAAGCTTTTAAGCCCTGCTTCAGCATCCTTTCTAGTGATGACTGAAAGGGGAAAATTTTGGTGCTGGGGACCATTGAAAAGTTTTTTGTGAGTTCTCCCAGAGTGTGGAGGAATGTAAACTACATCATTTTGACAGTGTGAACAGTAAACCACTGTTGTAAGTTTCAAGAACAACAGACATTATTGGGGCTATTTAGCTATGACTGGGAAGGGGTTATTCTTGTGTTTTGAAATGGATACCCTGCTGTCTCTGGTGTTTTTCCTATAGGGAGGGAGAGACACATACTGATTTCACTACCTAGTAAATGGTATTTTTCCCTTGTGTGACAGACACTCCCATGTTCAAGTGCTATCAGTGTATCTCCAGTAACAAGTAGAGTCATGTGCCACTGACTGGTGAAGTGGAGGAGCTAAGAGGTTGACAGAACTTTTCCTCACCTAAGATTTTCCTAGATGACCTCTTGGCTGATTCTTAGCAAAGCATTTCAAGACTTTTTTTTTTTTTTTTTTTTTTTTTGGTGCTGGGTTAATATTTAAAAAATATTTTATCTGCTGGATTACATTGGAAATTGTTTTTCTTTTTAATTTTTTCATCATTGAATAGCAATTTTTTGGGGGGAGTTTGTTGAGTAGCAATTTTGATCCTCTTAATGTCTGTTGTGCTTTGTCAAATACAAAATAAATCTGTTGATCTAACATGTATTAAAGCCCATTTTAAAAACATGATAGACTCATTAACTGTTAAATTTTTGTTGTCTTTTTATTATTTATTGCTTTGTGCTATGCTTGATGCGTTAGGGGCATGTAACTATTCTGCACTTGAATAATAATAACTTGAATAACTGTGAGATACTGTGTAACTTAAAGTAACTCCTGTCGTATCTAGACCAGATATAGGCCTGATAAAATTTTAGTCTAATTGGAGGTGATCTGGCTCAGTCCCTGAGTGGTTTGTTTTTTAAAAATTTTATTTATTTATTTTATTTTCACAGAGAGAGGGAGAGAGAGCACAAGTAGGGGGAGCAGCAGGCAGAGGGGTAGGGAGAAGCAGGCTCCTCACTGAGCAGGGAGCCCTTTGTGGGGCTTGATCCAAGGTTTCTGGGATCATGACCTGAGCTGAAGGCAGACATATAACCAACTGAGCCACCCAGGCACCCCCCTGAAATGGTTCGTTGATTCCAGGGTGATTGTGACCCTATACCAGTGATTTACAGGGGGGAAAAAAATCTTAGCCCTTCCAAAGTAGTGTCACAACTTTTAGCATATAATATTAATATTAATATCTAATGGTTGCACAGGATTGATAGATTATGATGAACTCACATAAATTGGTTGAATAGTGGTAGTCTATCTAATTTACAATAAGTAAACTGAGGATTAAGAAGTTAAAACAAATTCACTAAGCTCTAATAGCTAAGATGTAGCAGAGCTAGGTTTTAAACCCATTACCACATGAAGTAGTGACTCTTAGTCTCAGCCACAATCTGAGAATATTCCGAGAGTGACACTTTAAACTATGGTTGGCATTTATGTTTTAGTGTAAGGGCAGGATCTGAAATCAGGGTTCTATAAATTTGAAGACCTGAGGTTCAGAAATGTTAAGAGAATGCTGTGTTGTATAGAAACAAACTTCACATGTTTATTTTGCCTGAGGATAAATATGGATTCAGAGTATAATACTGAAATTATTTTATATTGTCACCTCTCCTCAATCAGCATATATTTGTTGTATATAAGTTCTGACACAAGTTACTATGCTTAGCCTGAAGATTAAACTTTATGACTTGTGGGAAAGGACTTTAGGTATCCATTCACTAATAAGTCAAAACCCAAATTTAATTTAGAGGATGCTGAATTTGTTCCTTCTGTTTTTATGTAAAGAATTTGCTTCTTGGGCAGCTGGATGGCTGAGTCAGTTAAGTGTCTGCCTTCTGCTGAGGTCATGATCCCAGAGTCCTGAGTCAGGCTCCCTGCTCAGTGGGGAGTCTGCTTCTCTGCCCCTCCCCTGGCTCCTGCTCTCTCTCTTTCTCTCTCCCTTCCCCCTTCCCACCTCTTGTCACTCTCTCTCTCAAACAAATAAAATCTTTTGTAAAAAATTGCCCCTTTCCGAAACCCTTTCATCTATTGAGAAATGCTGAACTTAATTTGGATGGATTTTAAAAATAAAAATATGAAAATAAGCTAAACCAAACATAATGACTACTTTTCCAATTCTGGGATATTTTTATCTTTTTCTCGTGCTTTTTAGGCACACATGAAAACCACAGACAGTCATATAAATAAAGTTACAGTTAATTTTAGTAACAGTATTTCAAAGAAAATGTAAGAATTGTTTTGCAGAGGAATTCTATGGCTAACAATCTATTTCTGATTATGGGATGAAGTATTTTTATTGGCTAGGGTTTGGACATAAGCAAAATAGTATTGTTCTGGCACTAGCTCTTTTTAAAGATGCCCAGTCTCAGAAGTGAATCCTTTTGTATTATTATTCAGAAAATTTTATGTCATATTCTTCACTGGAATGCCTGCACTGAGGCATTTGTAGAACTATCTGATTTTTTTAAGAAGACTAAAGTAGTATGATAAAAAAAATGTGGCTTGAGTAAAAGAGTAATAAATGTTTAGTTAGAATTTTTAAGTTTCATGTTTGTAAAAAAGTAGTTGAGTTATTTATAGACTGGGGATTTGACCACCATCAGTATGAATCCAGTGTTCTGTAACTGTGAGTATAGATTGGAGAAAAGAGGAAAAAAATAGTGTATGCAACATTCTGCAGTTTTAACATAGAAGTAGTCTTAGTATGGGATATTATTTGTGCAGAGAAGTTGGTATAAGTACCATGTGATGCTCTAATTCTTTAAGCTGTTTAGAATACATCGAGCATAACAAATGGGATAGCAGTTGTCCTTTTGACCAAGATATAAATTCTGTGTGGTCAGGGAACTGAGTGTAGAAAAGAAGGAAGAGAATATTCTCCCTTTTTTGTAGAGGAGTATTCATGAAAGGAGAATGAGAAAGGTAGTGAGCATATTGGATGATAGAATCAGGATTCACAAAGATTTTAAAAGGCTGTAATTATAGGCTGTTAGTTAAGAAGATGAAATATATGGCAAAAGGTAAAAATGTGGGTTTCTGCATGTGAGTATAAAAAGCCACCTGTATGAGTAATTATTTAGAATAAAGAAGGCAGGTTAATTTGCCAACCAGAGAGATTTGAGAAATACATGAAGACAGCTAAAAATAAAAATATATAATTATAAAAGATACTTATAAAAGATATTATAGGTAGTGTCCAAAGCCTTTGTGCTGACATGGGGTACTTGGTGATGAATTCAGTTTTTATTTTATTTTATTTTAAAAAAGATTTTATTTATTTATTAGATAGTGAGAAAGAGCATGAGGGGGGGAGGGTCAGAGGGAGAAGCAGATACCATGCTGAGTGGGGAGCCCCATGTGGGACTCAATCCTGTGACTCCGGGATCATGACCTGAGCTGAAGGCAGACATTTAACAGACTGAGCCACCCAGGAGCCCTCAGTTTCTTTCTTTCTTTCTCTTTCTCTTTTCTTCTTTTCTTTTTTCTTTTCTTTTCTTTTCTTTTCTTTTCTTTTCTTTTCTTTTCTTTTCTTTTCTTTCTTTCTTCCTTCCTTCCTTCCTTTCTCTCTTTCTTTTTTAAGATTTATTTATTTATCTTAGAGAGCACATGTGCTGTGAGTTGGGGGAAGGGCAGAGGGAGAGAATCTTAAAGCAGGCTTCCACTGAGCAGGGAGCCCATCAGGTGGCTTGTTCCTCAGATGCATGAGATCAGGACCTGAGCCAAAAACAAGCCTAACTGACTGAGCCACCCAGATGCTCCTGATGGTCAGTTTTAAAGATGATATGAAGAATTTGTGGAAGGGCTTTCAATTTTGCATGGGTTTTAAAATATCCTAGGGACTACAAAAAGGACTTTTAAAGTTCTGTTCATGACAAAGCAAGTAGATATAAATGGAGGTTAAGCTGGTAAGTGGTGGTTTGAACTCACATTTTTGTTTTCTACTCCTAGACAGTTGTGCCTTTGAAGTAGTAAAACCACGTGGCAGGTTGGAACCTGATGTAGTCTAGAGCATGCATCTCTCTCAGCATCTCTGAAATGGAGGATACTCAGTCTTAATGTTATTCTCACATTCCTCTATGCTCATTGAAGAGGCTTATTATCTTATACTAGACTTTTCAGTTACTTGTAATTCTCTTTATTTTACTGATGCATTGATAATCTCCATTATGCCATAGAATCTTTTAGCTACCCAGTCTCTGTGGTCTGCTACTTCAGTACTGCTCTCAGAGCCACCATAGGGCAAGGTTCACAGCCCTAGAGAATTTCCTGAGGAAGATGTAGATCTACATAGGCCTAACCTACTACAAATTACCGTTGTTTGCAAATAGCCTGGCCCTCATTACCTCAGGGAGTACTGCTGCTCATCTGTCCTATAATTGTTGTAGCACTGCTATGGATTATTCTACTCTTCTTAACTTCCAGTTCCTTTTTTGAGTCTTCTCTTTCCATTGATCCCAAGTATATCGTTAAGACTAGCTAAAAAAAAAAATCTTTTCTTAACTTTTTCTCTTTTAGCTATTATCCTATTTCTCTATTATAATATGTTTCAAAAGATTCTCCTTGATTTGCTGTCTCCATTTCTCTGAGAGACAAGTGTGGTACAGTGGAAAGAATATGGCATCAAGAATTAAAACCTTGAAAGTTCATTTACCCTTTCTGATAACACTACTTCTTCTAAGGGCTATTATCAGGTGATTGTTAATATTTTAATATGCTATAGTGTTATGATTTCTTGCCATCCACTGTCAGCTCATCACCTATCTTACTCACATCTCAAGGGTTTATTCTGAAGTGTAGTTTATGTCTTTCCCATTCTGAAATTACAAAGTTGAAGTTTTTAATATTTTCTTACTTCATGAAGGTAATAATAGCTGTTATGATAGATAAACCTTGAGATTTTTGTGGCTAGCATGATAGAAGTTTTTCTCTTCTTACACTCATGAAGTCTAATTAGTGGCATGGGATAGATGGGTGTGGGGTTTACCATCATCAGAGTGTTATTCTCAAGGTCATCTTGGGTATTGCCACTGACAGAGTGGTAAGAGAAAGCATGGAGGATAGGGTTGACTTTCATGGAATAGGCCTGGGAGGGTGTGTGGGTCACTTCATTCGATTTATCAGAAGTCAGTAATGTAGCCCCCCACCCTCTTAACTATAATGGGAGTTTAATGGGCAAATAAAGCCTAGATATCTGCCCAGGAGAAAAGTGAAACAGATTTAGTGAACAGCTAGCTTTTCTCTACCACAGTATTCTTGTTGAATTTGAATGTCTTTTTCCTTATCGTAATTCTCCTTGAGTGTTTTATTTTGTGACATCGCTAATATTTAGTCTTTGTGTTAGTTCCTGGCTCTGAGCTCCTGAAACTCTTGGAATTTACTATTCTGTCTTTTCTATGCTAATGAATAGCTGATTGGTTTAGTGGACCCTAGACTGCTTTAGGAACCAACCCTGTGAATAGAAGTTCAGAAATTTCAGCCCTCCCTAGGGAAGGATGAGAGGCTGGAGACCACCAGCAGCCAATGATTTAATCAGTCTTGACTACCTATTAAAATTTACCATAAAAACACCTAAATGAAAGGGTTCAGAGATCTTCTGTATTGGTGATATGGTGGGAAGGTAGTGTCCTTCGAGAAGGTATGGAGGCTCTGAAGGTCGCCCTTCTCCATACTTTGCCTAATACTTCTATTTGGTTGTTCCCCCGTTGTATTCTTTATAATAGATTGATAAATACAAATATTTTTTTCTTGAATTCTCTTTTTCTAACAAATTATTGAACTTGAGGCAGAGGTGGTATTTTGGATTTGTATTCTGCATGCAGAAATGGATAAGCTTAGGGACCCAGTTTGCAGCTATTATCTAAAGAGAGGGCATTCTTGTGGAACCTGAGTCCTGAGTCCTTGACCTGCGGAGTCTATGCTAACACTGGTAGTTAGTGTCAGAATTCTTGAATTGTTGGACACCTAGTTGTTATTGGGAAAACAAACAAACAAACATGCATTTGGTGTCAGACAATGTACAAGACAGTCTTCATCATGCTAATTTGATGAACAAATTTCATAGGGTTTGTTTCATATATATACTACATATTTGTGGCACATTTTCTTTATTTATCCTTTGATGGATACTTAGGTTGCTTCCATATTTTGGCTATGGTAAATAATGCTGCAGTGAACACAAGGGTACATATAACTCATTGAATTTTTTTTTTTAAGATTTTATTTATTTATGGGGTGCCTGGTGGCTCAGTGGGTTAAAGCCTCTCTGCCTTTGGCTCAGGTTGTGATCCCAGGGTCCTGCGATCGAGCCCTGCATCAGACTCTCTGCTCAGCGGGGAGCCTGCTTCCCCCTCTCTCTCTCTGCTTGCCTCTCTGCCTACTTGTGATCTCTGTCAAATAAATAAAAATTAAAAAAAAAAAGATTTTATTTATTTATTTGTCAGAGAGAACACAGTGGAGTGTCAGGCAGAGGGAGAAGAAGGCTTCCCGCTGAGCAGGGAGCCTGATGTGGGACAATCCCAGGACCCTGGGATCATGACCTGAGCCAAAAGGCAGATGCTTAATTGGCTAAGCCATCCAGACATCCCTTGAGTTGGTGTTTTTGTTTTCTTTGGATAAAACCTGAAAGTGGAATTACTAGATCGTGTGGTAGTTCTAGTTTTAATATTTTGAGGAACCTCCATACTGTTTTCCACAGTGGCTGCACCACTTTGCATTCCCACCAGTAGTGCCCAAGGGTTCCCATTTATGTACAGCCTCACCAACACTTATTTTTTTCATAGTAGCTAATTTGACGGGTGTGAGGTAATATTACCTTGTGGTTTTGCATTTCCCTCATGATCAGTGATGTTGACCATCTTTTCATATGCTTGTTGGAAATCTGTATGGCTTCTTTGAAAAAGAATGTTCAAGTGCTCTGCCATTTTAAACATCAGGTTGGTTTTTTTGGTACTAAGTTGTATAACTTTTTATGTATTTTGAATAATTTCTTATCAGATGTATGATTTGCAAATATCTTCTCCTATTCATTAGGTTGCCTCTGAGTTTTGTTGATGGTTTCTTTTATGTGTAAAAGCTTTTTTATTATTTTTTTAATTAACATATAATGTATTACTTGCTTCGGGGATACAGGTCTGTGAATCATCAGTCTTACACAATTCACAGCACTCACCATAGCACATACCTTCCCCAGTGTCCATAACCCATCCATCCCATCCCTCGCCACCAGCAACCCTCAGTTTGTTTCCTGAGATTAAGAGTCTCTTTTGTTTTGCCTTCCTCCCTGGTCCCATTGTTTCATATTTTCCTTCGCTACCCCCACAGCCCCCCACTCTGCCTCTCAAATTCCTCATATCAGAAAGATCATATAATTGTCTTTCTTTGATTGACTTATTTTGCTTAGCATAATACCCTCTAGTGCAAAAGCTTTTTAGTTTGATGTAATCCCATTTGTCTCAACTTTTGTTGCTCTTCCCTGAGGAGACTGGTCCCCCCAAAATATTGCTAAGACCAGTGTCCCAGAGCTTGTGGCCTGTGTTATAGAGGAGTTTTATGGTTTCAGATCCTACCTACAAATCTAATTCATTTTCAATTTATTTTTGTACATGGTGTAAGAAAATGGTCCAGTTTCATTCTTGTGCATGTGGCTGTCTAGTTTTACAGCTCCATTTGTTGAAGAGAGTGGGTATTTTTGCCTCCTTTGTTATAGATTAATTGACCTTGTAAGCATGAGTTTATTTCTGAGCTCTTTATTCTGTCCCGTTGATCTATGTGTCAATCCTTGTGTTTTTTCTTGCTAGTACTATACTATTTTGATTACTATGTCAGTTTTCTTTTCTTTTCCTTTTTTAGGATTTTATTTATTTATTTGACAGACAGAGATCACAAGTAGTCAGAGAGGCAGGAAGAGAGAGAGAGGAGGAAGCAGGCTCCCTGCGGAGCAGAGAGCCTGATGTGGGGCTTGATCCCAGGACCCTGGGATCATGACCCGAGCTGAAGGCAGAGGCTTTAACCCACCGAGCCACCCAGGCACCCCACTATGTCAGTTTTCTTCCTGTGTGTGTGTGTGTGTGTGTGTGTGTGCCTATTTTATTTTCTCTGGAAAGTGGTAGTATCAGTATTCTGTCAGTCTTCTGTACTTGAATCTTAGTCATACCTCACACTACACAGAAAAACTAACCTGAAATTGATTATGGACTAACTGTAAAAGCTGGAACTAAAAGGTTTTAAAAGAGAACTTAAGAGAATGTCTTTGCAACGTTTACTTAAGGAAAGACTTTAGATAGAACACCAAAAGCATGACTACATTAAGTTTTTCTGGAGTACCTGGAAACCTTTGAAGCGGAATATATCATTATGCAAAAAAGGTGGATATTCAGATAGCAAGAATTCCCATTTTGTCTCATAGATTTCACGTGGATCTACAGAATTTAGATGCTATTTGAGCCTTCTGTTCTTTTTTTTCTCTTTTCTTTTAGTGAGGAGGAAGACATTGGAAGAAATGAAGGGACATGTAACAGATTACCTAGAAACTCAGGGCAAAGTTTTTTCAGGTTTTATCTATGATTCTGAGCCAGATTTTATTCTTCAAGTCAGAATTTTGGATATATTCAAATATGTGGGGTGACTTTGACAATAGAACTTCTTAAAGTTTTAATTGCTGTAGATGGTAGCCAACTTTAGATATGAAAACATTATTATATGTGAAAGACTTCCATACTTTGTGGTATGGAAGAAAAAATAGCGAAATTTGGATTTTATTTATCTGTCTATATCAGTATATATATACCTCTGTATAGATAAATAATTTAATATAAATGACAACAGCTATTTAGAGAGAGCATCCATTTCCTAGGTCACATAATCTATTTTCAAAGGTGTACAAGGAATGATATTTTCATATTATCTATCTCCCCAACCCTCAGCTTTTGGTCTAATCAAGTTCTTCTGTAATTTAGACATCTTATTTATTATATGGAATATGTTCAGATATTTTTGCTTGAGTTGTTATTATCTTTGAGTATTCATGCGGAACTTTGCAAGTTATAGATATTACTGTGCACGGTCATCTCCTTATGTTATAAATGAGCCAGTTTTAAAAAGTGAAGTATTTGGTGGCCTCTAGTGGTACTTATGTGTCTATAAAAAGTCACTAATATCACCAATATACAAAATTTTAGGGAGAAAGAGTTACTAAGGTGACAAAACACATATATGTGGATTTATCAAGGAAGAGTTTTTTTGATCATTGAGAACTAAAATTTTATTAATCAGTTATATATTTGTCAATTATGAATCTGCCAGTGATGTGGTTGTCTCTACCAGTTTAGAGCAAATTTTATCATCATTAGACTTCCTTTACTTTTCAGAAATGCCTTGAGGGCTGCTTGGTGGCTCAGTCAGTTCAACGTCTGCCTTCTGCTCAGATGATGATCCTGAGGTCCTGGCATAAAGGCCTTCGGATCAACTCCCACTGAGCATGGAGCCCACTTTCCCCTTGCTGCTCTCAGTGCTTGTACTCTCTCCCTCTGTCAAATAAATAAATAAAATCTTAAAAAAAAAAAATCCCTTGAAATGATATACATATATCTTTACTGGAAATAATTTCTATGTAGCTTGTACTTAGGTAGCAATAGTGTACTATTGAATTGTTCTGAGATGTGTTCATGCAGGGGGATGGTAAGAATAAATTCTGATGTCTCCTTAAATATAATAAAAGATAAAAATAGGTATCAGTATTTCATAAATTAATAATAAAGATAATAAGTCCTTAAGGTTTATTTCTTTAAACATCAAATTCTGGCTAACTTAAAGATAATTCAAGTTCAGCCAAGAATTGTCCGGAATCTTGGGGTGCCTGGGAGGCTCAGTTGTTAAGCATCTGCCTTTGACTCAGGTCATGATCCCAGGGTCCTGGGATCAAGCCCCACAACGGGCTTCCTGCTGGTCGGGAAGCCTCCGTCTCACTCTCCCACTCCCCCTGTTTGTGTTCCCTCTCTCTCTGTGTCTCTCTCTGTCAAATAAATAAATAAAATCTTAAAAAAAAAAATAAAAAAAGGAATTCTCCAGAATCTGAAATATATGTAGAAGTTGGGAAAATTTTGGAAAGCTAAAGAGAAAACTGACAGTTTTAGGTAAGTTAAATTTTTTTTAAGTGCTGAAATTAATCTGCATTCATACTAAAAACAAGATACTGAAATCTAGAGATTTAATAAGTTGTCCAAGATCATAAAGCTCCTAACTGTTGGCTGAGATGATAAAACCCTGGTCCTTTGACTTTTTACTAAGGCCTGTTAGTTGGGACAAACTCATTCTTTTTAAAAAGTTTTTTTTGGGGCGCCTGGGTGGCTCAGTTGGTTAAGCGACTGCCTTCGGCTCAGGTCATGATCCTGGAGTCCCGGGATCGAGTCCCGCGTCAGGCTCCCAGCTCCACGGGGAGTCTGCTTCTCCCTCTGACCTTCTCCTCGCTCATGCTCTCTCTCACTGTCTCTCTCTAGGAAAAAAAAAAAAAAAAAAAAAGGGGGTTTTTTTTGGGGGGTCCCGGGGTGGCTCGGTGGATTAAAGCCTTTGTCTTCGGCTCAGGTCATGATCCTGGGGTCCTGGGATTGACCCCCACATGGGGCTCTCGGCTCAGGGGGGACCCAATTAAAAAAAAAAAAAAAAGTTTTTTTTTTCCCTGCTACTTTAAAAAATGATTAAGTTAACAGGATAGGCCTTATACTAATTAGGCTTAAGTGGTATTAGAAGGACTTGAAAAGTGCTTCAACATTAAAATCAGGAAAGTCTAATGATACAAATCTGTGCTAACTAAGGAGTTGGTGTTTTTTATTTCCTCCAAAAAGAGACTGTTTTTTAAAAGAAATGCCTATCATACATGTGAATTTGGGAATAACTTTGATTATGACAACCGTGGTATTCTAATGAAGAAGTTAGATTGCACTATTGGTTTCATAACTGACAGAAAGATTTCATTAAGAGTATAGTAAGATCTTGGGGCACCTGGGTGGCTCAGTGGGTCAAGTCTCTGTCTTTGGCTCAGGTCGTGATTTCAAGGTCCTGGGATCGAGCCCCACATTGGGCTCTCTGCTCAGTGGGGAGCCTACTTCCTCCTCTGCCTGCCCCCCTGCCTACTTGTGATCTCTCTCTCTGTGTCAAATAAATAAAATCTTTAAAAAAAAGAGAGTGTAGTAAAATCTTAAGTATTTTTCTCCAATTCAGTAGTATGTACTTTGGAGAGAAATAAACTATTATAAAACTTATATGAGATTGTTAGGTGCCCCCCCCCGAAATGGGTCCGTGATTAGAGGAGCGAGACTGATAGAAAGCGAAGGTCAAGCAAAGCTTTATTTCACGCCAAACATCAAGAATCAAACTGACTGGCCAGGGCTGTGCCTCTTACAAGAGAGGGCGTCCTTTCTCTGTTTCACAGACAAGCTTTTAAGGGCAAAGGCCATGCGGTTGGGCCTGGCCATGCACAGGTGGCCAATGAAACTGTAACACACAGAGAAAGCTGCACAGGCATGCTAGGTGACCAACTGAATTACAATTTACCCTAGTAGACATTTGAACCAGCCTATCACCTTGGTCAGAATTGGCACCCAAAAGGTGCCCAAAGGGCGGGGCCCATACTCCTTGGTAACTAGGGAGACAGTATGCATCCCCCCACTGATCGGATGTCTCTACCTGGCCTGACCCCTCCTTGTATTTGAGCTTTGTTACCTGGGGCTGGTTTCCGGGACTTGTTTTTAAGTAAGTCCCCTGGGGGAAGGGGAACAGGGACAGTTTAAGGGTTAAACAACAAGGTTATTGTTTTAACCTTGATGGAAGCCTCTGCTAAATAGGTCCTTACAGAGATGTGCCATCAGTTTGTGAATTAATTGTGATTTACATTGGTCAAGGCACACAGGGTTCCAGGCGGAGACAGCTTTTCCTGAGACTTCTGAGTGCTAATAAATAAGATGGAGTAGAGTCCTGGATTCTTGTTTTAAATGTTTTACTTTCTGACAGGCCAGAGAAGTAGAGGAAGAAACACTTCCTCTGATGCCAAGTGATGTTGAGCATCTTTATGTATGTCTGTTGGCCATCTGTATGTCTTCTTCAGAAAAATGTCTATTCATGTTTTCTGTCCATTTCTTAACTAGATTATTTGTTTTTTGGGTGTTGAGTGTTGTAAGTTTGAATAGATTTTATCAGATATGTCATTTGGAAATTTCTTATCCCATTCTGTAGGTTGCCTTTTCATTTTGTTGATTGTGTCCTTCATTGTGCAGAAGCTTTTTATTGTGATGAAGTCCCAGTAGTTTATTTTTTCTTTTGTTTCCTTTGCCGTGGAGTGATATCTAATAAGAAGTTGCTCTGGCCAGTGTCATAGAGGTTACTGCTTGTGTTCTCCTCTAGGATTTTGAGGGTGTCCTTTCTCACATTTAGGGTTTTTCATCCATTTTGAATTTATTTTTGTGTAAGAAAGCAGTCCAATTTCTGGTTTTTGCATCTTGCTGTTCAGTTTCCCAACACTATTTGTTGAAGAGACTCTCTTTTTTCCATTGGATAGTCTTTCCTGCTTTGTCAAAGATTGGTTGGCCATAGAGTTGTGGGTTCATTTTTGGGTTCTCTGTTCTGTTCCACTGATCTATGTGTCTGTTTTTGTGCCAGTACCATACATCTTGATCAGTACAGCTTTGTAATATAATTTAAAGCCCGGAATTTTGATACCTGTATTTCTGCTTTTCAAGATTGCTTTGGTTATTCAGGGTATTTTGTGGTTCCATACATATTTTAGGACTGTTGTTCTAGGTCTGTGAAAAATGCTGTTGGTATTTTGAAAGGCATTGTGTTAAATGTGTAGATTGCTTTGGGTAATATAGACATTTTAACAACATTTGTTTTTCTAATCCATGAACGTGGAATGTTTTCCTATTTCTTTGTGTCATGTTCAGTTTCTTTTGTAAGTGTTTTATCGTTTTCAGAGTATAAATCTTTAACCTCTTTGGTTAGGTTTATTCCTAGTTTTTTTTTTTATTTTTTTTTTGTAAATGGAATTGTTTTTTTATTTTTCCTTCTGATGCTTCATTACTGGTGTATAGAAATACAACAGATTTCTTTTTTTCTTTTTTTTCTTTTTTTTTTAAGATTTTATTCATTTATTTGTCAGAGAGAGAGGGAGAGAGAGCGAGCACAGGCAGACAGAATGGCAGGCAGAGGCAGAGGGAGAAGCAGGCTCCCTGCCGAGCAAGGAGCCCGATGTGGGACTCGATCCCAGGGTGCTGGGATCATGACCTGAGCCGAAGGCAGCTGCTTAACCAACTGAGCCACCCAGGCGTCCCGAAATACAACTGATTTCTGTGCATTGATTTTGTATCCTGTGACTTTACTGAATTTGTGTATCAGTTCTTATAACATGATTATTAAAGAGAAGATCATTAAAGAACAAGCTTGTGAATAGTTATGAAAAACACAATTTCTTTTTTGGTAGTTTGCTCATTTGTCCAGAATTTTGCTTTAAAATTTATGGCCATAAAAAAAAAAAAATTTATGGCCATTTTGAAATTTAGTTATGATTTAATGCCATTTTGTTTATTTAACAGTTGTTTATTGAGCACTTACTATATATCAGGCATAGTGTTGAAGATACAGCAGTGAACCAGATAAAATCCTTGTCTTCTTAGAATTTAAGTATCTAGTGGAAAGAGACTGGGACTAACCATAATGAATAAGTAAATTCTAAAATATGTGAGAATTGATAAGCACTATTAAAAAATAATAAAGCAATAAAAAAAATAAGAAGTGACACGAACAGTGGTGGCCCCTTCATGTGTAAATAACCATGGCAACCTGTTGCTGCTTGTCAAATAGTCTAAGGAAAGCAAATGAGCTAGGTTAAATAGCTTTTGAATATTGAATATTTCTGATATTACCAAGCAAAATTGTAACTATATGCCCTGTAGTTTATATATCCAAATATATATATATGTAGTTTATATATACCAAATTATTGTTATTATTTTTAAAGATTTTATTTATTTTAGAGAGAAAGAGAGACAAAGAGCAAGTTAGGGGAGGAACAGAGGGAGAGGAATAAGCAGACTCCATGCAGAGTGCGGTGCCTGACATGGGGCTTGATCTCACAACCCTGAAATCATGACTCAAGCCCCTAGTGTTGAAGTCTTCAAGTCTCTGTGTTTTAATAGAATAGGAAATAAGATTGATACATTTTTATTTTAAAGTTTTGCTTTTCTAGTGTTTGGTATATATCTGGAAGGGAAAGTTAAGATATAGGCTAGAATGATAAACTGATGTAGAGGTGGTAAGTTCATGTGAAAAAGATGTTTTATCAGTAAGGTTGGCATGAGCTGTTGGCTTCTTGAAAAGTTGATGCAGTTTTTGGCTATGGAATCACCAGGATGATGGCAGTAGGAGTGGAAATGGAGTGGTATTCAACTGACAGGATTTTGTTACGTGACTGGAATGCACTGAGAGACCAAAAGTCACCACACAGATTCAAATTTGGGTGAATGGAGAATAGCAGTACCTTGACAAGATAGTGCAACAGAAGAAATAATTTCAGGGGTACCTGGGTAGCTCAGTCACTTAAGCATCTGCCTTTGGCTCAGGTCATGATTGAGCCCCGCATCAGGCTCCCTGCTCAGTAGGGAGCCCACTTCTCCCTCTCCTTGTGCTGCTTCCTCTTCTTGTGCTCTCTCTCTCAGTCTCTGTCAGATATATAAATAAAATCTTAAAAAAGAAAACAAATAGCTTCATATCTGTCCAATTTGACTACAAACGAATTTAGGTGTTACAACACCTAGAAAGACAATTTGGTAGAATAATTAAGAGCATGGATTCTAGAACTGGAGCTTTTGGTTTGTTTTTTTTGTTTGTTTGTTTTGTTTTTTTAAAAGATTTTATTTATTTATTTGACAGACAGAGATCACAAGTAGGCAGAGAGGCAGGCAGAGAGAGAGGAAGGGAAGCAGGTTCCCTGCTGAGCAGAGAGCCCGACTCGGGGCTCGATCCCAGGACCCTGGGATCATGACCTGAGCCCCAGGCAGAGGCTTTAACCCACTGAGCCACCCAGGCGCCCCTAGAACTTGAGTTTTAATTCCAGCTTAATGTAGTAACTCTGTGAACATAGGCAAATTATTTAAAGACTGTGCCTTTTTTCTTCATTCTAATGGGGTAAAAATAGTATTTACCTTATAGAATCATTATGAGGATTAAATGAATTAATACATGTAAAGTGCTTAGAACAGTGCATGGTACATAGTAATCATTATGTCTTACCTCTTGTTACTATTGCATTATTAGGTTATGTTTTCCAAAATAATACTGTGATTTTGGAATAAAACTTAGTGATTTAAAAAAAAAGATTTCTTTCACTTGGAGTAATCCCAGGAGACTTGACTCTCTTTCCTTTCCTGCTCTCTATACACTCTCTAACTTATAGAACCAAGGTATAGAAAATTAATTATGCAGTTTTATTTATTTATTTATTTATTTTGAAGATTTTATCTATTTATTTGAGAGAGAGAGTGAGAGAGAGCACGAGAGGAAGAGGTCAGAGGGAGAAGTAGACTCCCCGCAGAGCCGGGAGCCGGATGCGTTACTCTATCCTAGGACTCCGGGATCGTGACTTGAGCTGAGGGCAGTTGCTTAACCATCTGAGCCACCCAGGCATCCAGCTGTGCAGTTTTAATTATTAAATCATGTTAGTCTTACTGTGTATTTTAAGGAAATCTGAGATGGAAAAGGTGTTTGAAAATATTTTATAACTGTAATTATAATTCTTTTTGATTCTTTTAAAATGCCATATTGAAGATGTTTATTTCCTACTTTTGTCACCCTCGTCTGGACACTGTCTTAGCTCAATTAAATCCATAGCTTGGATGTCAGATTTCATTTTTTCCTGTTAGACCTCACTGTATAGCATTAGCTTTGTCCTTCAATGAATTTATCTGGTATTTTAGATTATCCTGCATAGTTTTTGCTTACTTCTATCTTCATATACTTCCTAGTGTTCTCATGGAACCTACAAGAAGCAAATTGCTTTCTCAGAGGAACTTTAACTTAAAGATTTATCTGGAAAAGCCGTTTTTCAGAAATTACAGATGAAAGGGACAGTCTAAGGAAAGCTGTCAGACTGGAGGAAGCCCACAAGTAAACAGGACTGTCCTTAGATATTCTTAGGCCTGTGGAATTCATACAGTTTTGATTTCCCTCTACTTTAAATAAGCTATGCTATACATACTGTTTTCTGTCCATTTCTTATAAATGTTTAACGAACCTGTCTGTTTAACTGCATGCAGATAAATGTTTGAATATGGAATGTGCATAGCAGTTTGATTCCGATAATTCATCTATCAAAACCTGTGACTGTTCTATTTAATTTTTTAAAAGAGTATATTTAAGGTCATTTAAAAAATAATGTTGTTCTCAGCTGCATTCTAATATCCTTGCCCAGAAGAGAAAGCAGTGCCATTGTTGTTAATGCTCTGTCTAGCAAGGAAGAAACCTGCTCAGATAGCTTTGTACCCTGAGTTCTTATTTCAGGCAACTTTGCTCTGAGTGTGCAGCATGAGGGTGTGTCTTTCCACTCTTGGCTGTGTATGTTTTTGGGAATTAAATTCTTCCATTGCTCCCAAGGACAGAGGTTTAATTTAGTTCCATTATTTATCATCAGCATTCGTTAGGCTTAGATTCAACTACAAATAACAGAAAACCCACAAGAGAAGCTTCAGTGAGTTGGGGATATATTTTTCTTCCCTGTAAAGTGTGGAGGTAGGTGGTTTGATGCTGGTGTAACAATTTTGTGATTTCATTAAAGGCTCAGCTCTAACTTTCTTTTCTTCCCTTTATGGGATGTTACCCTTATTTTTATTTTCTTATTCTAGGCAGAAAGAAGGGAAAGAGGGGAGAGGATTAGAAATGTGGCCGAGTCTTCCTCCTTTTTTAGAAGAGCTTTTTCAGAAGTGTACCCAGTGACTTCTGTTTACATCTCCTTGGCCAGAACTAGTATGTAACCATGCCTACTACAAGAAAGGCAGAAAAATTTGGTGGTTTTTTTGGTTTGTTGGTTTTAAAGCTGAGAGTATTGCCAGCCCCAGCAAAATCTCTTAATGGGGGGAAAAGGCAAAAATTGGAATTGGGTGGGCAGCTAGTTGTCTCTGTCATGTTTCTAGTACCTTCAGATATATTCTGTGATGGTAGTGTCCTCCAGTATAGAGTCCTTGTAAGGCATACTTCGCCAGACACTCCTGGACTAATTGTTTGTGGCAGGAAATTAAGATTGGTCTTGAACTCTTGAAGTTTGCAAGTCATAAAGAACTGCTTTTTGTTGTTGTTGTTGTTTTGTTTTTGTTTTTTAAGTAAACTCTGTCCCCAACATGGGGCTCAAACTCACAATCTTAAGATCAAGAGATTCATGCTCTACTAACAAAGCCAGCCAGGCACCCCTGTTTTGGTTTGTTTTTTAAAGAAGGCATGGTATAACTGGTAAGCACTATTAGGCTTCATGCCTTGTTTATTAGGAGTGGAGTTATTTAGTATGTTGTAGAAAGAATGCATAACTCTGGATATATTCATGTATGTGACAGTCAAAAAAAAAAGGAAGAAAAATTAAAATTATTGTCTTCAAGTAACCAAATCTCATTTCTAATTCAGAATCTTTGCTCTTTCCAAATATGGTGATGTTCTTCATTATATGTTCTATTAGAAATGAACTTCTCAATTTTAGGGACAGTTCACTAGTGTTTATTTAGTAGCTTTTAGTGTTTAGCCATTATTTGTCTTCTCCTCTCCCCACCTCTAAGCATTATAAGAAAACTCATCATTTTTAATTATCCTTACGTCCCCAATATCAGGTATATATGGGGTAGTAAATAAATATTTGGTGAATCACTAACTGATTGAAAGAACAAGAATGGTAGCATTCTGTTTCACTTTGAATACTCCCAGACTGGGAATCTGTTATTTTAGAAATTTACCTTTTCAACTTTTATACAGCTCTAGAGAGACAATATCATAAGATAGAAATAATATGACTTTGGAGTCATTAGCACAGCAAACTTTTTGGTCCGTTACTGTGTGTCAGGTACTGCTTTAGATGTTGGAGTAGGAAAAGAAGTACATGTTCCTTTATCTCAAGGAAAGAGGGGGACAAGCTTATAAATAGTACTTATTAAACTTACTGTGATGTGTGCTGTATTGTATGTATGTACTAGGATTTTTTTTTTTTTTTAAAGATTTTATTTATTTATTTGACAGAGAGAAATCACAAGCAGGCAGAGAGGCAGGCAGAGAGAGAGGAGGAAGCAGGCTCCCCGCTGAGCAGAAAGCCCGACGCGGGGCT
>NW_019154152.1:4344645-4387052 GCF_002288905.1 Enhydra lutris kenyoni
TAGGATTTTTTTTTTTTTTAAAGATTTTATTTATTTATTTGACAGAGAGAAATCACAAGCAGGCAGAGAGGCAGGCAGAGAGAGAGGAGGAAGCAGGCTCCCCGCTGAGCAGAAAGCCCGACGCGGGGCTTGAACCCAGGACCTGGGATCATGACCTGAGCCGAAGGCAGCGGCTTAACCCACTGAGCCACCCAGGCGCCCCTAGGATTTTTTTTTAAAAGATTTTATTTATGTATTTGACAGAGAGAGAGAGAACATAAGCAGGAGGAGTAGCAGGAAGAGGGAGAGGGAGAAGCAGACTCCCCACTAAGCAGGGAACCCACTGCGAGGCTTGATCCCAGGACCTTGGGATCATGACTTGAGTCGAAGGCAGTCACTCAACCAACTGAGCCACCCAGGCGCCCCATATACGCTAGGTTCTAAAGGTAGATCCTACTGGGTTAACCTAGGTTGGAACAGTGGGTTTGAACAGAGCGGGATGTGGCCCAATAAGACTTTGCAGAGAAGATGGTCGTAGTTATGTGGGTGATAATTAGCTGGATGAGGTGAATGGAGATCACGTTCTGGATAGAGAGTAACTCCTTGTGCAGGGGTACGAATAGAAGAGGACACAAGGGGCATACAAGGAGTGGCAGAAGGTATAGGAACCAGCTGATGGAGAACTTAGATTTTATCCAGAATCTCAGTAAAGACATTTTCAAAACAGCTTTTTTCTCTCCGCTGAAAAGGGAAGCACATTTTATCTTTTAGAAGATCTCAGAAAGACAGAAGAGTGAATAAAGTATGTAATCACTTGTATTCTCTTCAAATAGAGATTACGACTCTTAACATTTTGGTACATATACTGCCATAATTCCTCAGTTTTTCTCCCTTCTGTCTTCCCTTCTCTTCTCTTCTCCTTCTTCCCCCGGCCCTCATTTGTTCTTTTACCTTTTTCTGGCCAGATCTTGTTGGCTCATAGGACAATTAAGTGAAGGACTCACTGAAAAGGAGGTTAAGTTATAGAAAGGGGCAAAGTTGTGTCTTAGATTTTCTGAAATAAATATTATAAAAGAGGCATAATTTGGGGGGATGGAGAGTTTGAATTTGGTTTTTAGGTATGTTTTAAAATTTTTTCATAAACACCTATAGCAGTTAGTATGTGTCCAGTTCTATTTTAAGAGCTTTCAAAAATTATGTATTTAAATCTCAGGGACAACCTTATAAACTATTAACTATTCCCATTTTATAGATGAGGAAGTTGAGGCATAAAGAGGTCACACAGTTTGTTCAAGGTCTGTATTAGCTGTAACTGTGAGACACCCTGGAATCCAGGTTCTGTATTTTAAGTCATGGCAGTCTGCCTCCAGTGTTCATGCTCTTTACACTGTACTGTCAGGTTGAGTGAAACAGTAAAGTAAATATATTCAGCAGGGATGTGGTTATGCATTTGAAACCCGGGGCAGGTCAGGATATAAATTTGGAAGTCATCACACAGGAGGATATTAAAGTTAATGTTTCTAGTACTTCAGATATATTCTGTGCTGATAGTGAGTGTTCCTTGTTTTCTGGTTGCTTTTCTCGCAGAATCTCTACTTTGGCACTATTACTTTTAAAACTGTGCTGTACATAACTAGATGTAGAAGTTGTAATGCAGAGAAAATGACTGTATTTTCCCCTTTAGGATACATGTTACATCTGTTAATGCTTTGGTTGTATTATTGCTTCCCCCACCCTTTCTTTATAATAACTATACTATATTGACTGAACATATTGACCTTGTGGTCACAGTCGAACACCTGGTACTCCCCTTTCTTTTCTTTTTTTTTTTTCTTTTTTTTAAATACATATTTATTTATTTGACAGAGGGAGGGACTACAATTAGGCAGAGAGGCAGATGGAGAGAGGGGGAAAGCAGGCTCCCTGCTGGGCAGGGAGCCCGATATGGGGCTCGATCCCAGGACCCCGAGATCATGACCCCAGCCGAAGGCAGAGGCTTAACCCACTGAGCCACCAGGTGCCCTTGGTACTCCCCTTTCTTAGGTTTTGTTTACACAAGAGCTTACCAAGATAATCTTCCCCATAATATACTAATGCAGTTGATTTTTTTAAAAACCAAAATGAAAACCTTATATGGTACCTATAATTTATTTGAAGTTCGTAATTTTATTCTACCCATCCATTTTACTTTTCCTTGTCATTAGGGAAGGAGTCAGAGAGCAAAGGAAATTTCCAGAAAAAACAAGAATATATATAGCCTTTCCCTAGTGTTCCTGCTTCTGAATGTTCTTGGACATTGGATATGTATCACATAATTGACTTATATACCTTGAAGAATGCCATGTATGAAAAAGGGAAAGTCAAAACAGAGGATGTGAGGTCATTTAAATCAGTTTTGCTTATAAGTAGCAGTTGATCAGATCAGATAAAAGAATTTTTTTTGGCTTTTAAAAAAAATTATCTTTAGAATAGTAGTATAGGGGTATAGTTGTGGATGGTTGGTGCTTTGCAGTCACACCTCAACAACTTGCATTTATATGTGATAAAATTTAGACATTCTATGTCTAAAAATATTTAGATCAATATAAATAAATACTGATTTTGGTTTGTTTTGTGGGAAGCAGTTTTTTAACATTAAAAGAGCCTAGTTTTCAATCATTTAGGTTTGGCTTTTTTTTTTTTTTTTTAATATATCTTTAGTGAATTGAAAGGTGAACACTATATAGAAATGGGTTTTATCTAGCCGCTTGTGATATTCATTTACTTTCAGTAAAGTAAATGATCTGATAGCATGTCAGTTGGATTTTTTTTTTTTAACATATATACTGTATTATTTGCTTCAAGGGTGCAGGTCTGTGCATCATCAGTCTTACACAATTCACAGTACTCACCATAGCACATATCCTCCCCAATGTCCATAACCCAGCCACCCTGTCCCTCCCCCACAACATCCCAGCAACCCTCAGTATGTTTGCTGACATTAAGAATCTCTTATGGTTTGTCTCCCTCCCCAGTCCTCTCTTGTTTCATTTTTTCCCTCCCTACCCCCCACAACCCCCGCCCCCCGCCTCTCAAATTCCTCGTACCAGAGAGACCATATGATAATTATCTTTCTCTGATTGACTTATTTTCCTTAGCATAATACCCTCTAGTTCCATCCACATCATTGCAAATGGCAAGATTTCAGTGTTTTGTTTTGGTTTTTTTTTTTTTTTGGATGGCTGCATAGTATTCTCGTGTGTGTGTGTGTGTGTGTGTGTGTGTGTGTGTACCACATCTTCTTTATCCATTCATTTGTTGATGGACATCTAGGTTCTTTCCGTAGTTGGGCTATTGTGGGCATTGCTGCTATAAACATTTGGGGGCATGTGCCCTGTCAGATCACTACATTTGTATCTTTAGGGTAAATACCCAGTAGTGGTGCAATTGCTGGGTCGTAGGGTAGCTCTATTTTCAACTTTTTGAGGAACCTCCATACTGTTTTCCAGAGTGGCTGCCCCAGCTTGCATTCCTACCAACAGTGTAGGAGGGTTCCCCTTTCTCCACATCCTCGCCAACAGCTGTCGTTTCCTGACTTGTTAATTTTAGCCATTCTGACTGGCGTGAGGTGGTTTTGATTTGTATTTCCCTGATGCTGAGTGATGTTGGGCACTTTTTCATATGTCTGTTGGCCATTTGGATGTCTTCTTTGCAGAAGAAGACTTTGCAGTCTGTTCATGTCTTCTGCTCATCTTTTTAAGATATAAACAATTTTTAAAAAAGATTTTATTTATTTAACAGAGAGACACAGCGAGAGAGGGAACACAAGCAGGGAGAGTGGGAGAGGGAGAAATAGGCTCCCTGCTGGGCAGGGAGCCCGATGCCGATGCGGGGCCCTAGGATCATGACCTGAGCCGAAGGCAGATGCTTAATGACTAGCTACCCAGGTGCCTCCGATATAAATATTTTAAAGTGCTTGGCAGTTTTTCCCATTTCTAACTGTTCCTGTAATGTGAAAACACTGGTAGGACTAGAAAAATAAAATTAAGAAGACATTTTAAAAGTTACTATATTTTAAGAAAAGAAGGAGGTGAAAATTGTCAGAAATATGAAGGGTATTTAGCAATTTAATTCTGTGTATGTATATATACATGTATGTGTGTATATATAAATATATACACACATATACACATATGAGCTTTTAAAATATATATCACCATTCTTCTGAAGTAGAAATAAAATGCAATTTTAACAAAAGAACATACAGAATTTTTAGACTATGAAGATATATATAATTTTTTTTGTCATTGCCCCAGAGTCTCAATTTTAGATCTCCCTTTGTAAAATTCAAATACATGGGGAGTATATCTTTTAGCATGGTATTGCCCCTTTTCTTGAACCAAGAACACTTTATACACTTTTAGACTAAGTTTATTTCACCTTTTTAAAATATTATCTGTCAGCAGAACATGCAATGGTGTTATAAAAATTTTTTTAAATTTATTATTTGAGAGAGATCACAAGTAGACAGAGAGGCAGGCAGAGAGAGAGAGAGAGAGATGCAGTCTCCCTGCTGAGCGGAGAGCGCGATGCAGGACTCGATCCCAGGACCCTGAGATCGTGACCTGAGCCGAAGGCAGCAGCTTAACCCACTGAGCCACCCAGGCGCCCCTGGTGTTATAAAATTTAATGTCTCTATTAATGGCTTTTATATTTTCTAACAGTTGAATATTCTGTTTTTATTTTGAGGGAGATAAAATTGTGGATTAAGTGTGACCAAGGTATAAGACAATTTTCTTCTGAGTGATAGTGAAACATTTACTAAATTGTAACTATTAGCAAAAATAAAGTTGACTAGCATTTATTTTCCATGTGAACAACAGTGTAGCTCACTGCTGTCTGTTTATTACAGTTAAAAAGTAAGTTTGGTTAAAGTTTAACACCAAATCTGGCTTTAGAGAGAAAGAGTATTCAGTTATTCAGAGAGCTCTCAATAATAAAATAGGTAGTAAGAATTTTGTGATTTTGTTGGAGTCAAAAGGTGGGTAACTTCCATTTTTTTTTTTTTTTAACTTAAATCAGTTTCTGGGTTTATAAGTGTTATAATAGGCTACATTGTAGATGTATGGGTGAACTAGAAAGAGATCAGCCCTCATAGGGGCTGCAACCCTATGAGTTTGAATTACTTTAACTCCTGATTGGGTTAAGGTTATCTGCTATTTCTAGAGCCTTTCAGCTACTTGCGTGCTAAAAGAAAACGTAAATTCGTGTTGGAAACGTAAATTCGTGTAATACCATGCAGAATCTCAAATTATTTCAACCTTTTTTTTTTTTTTTAAACATAAAATACTCAGCATCCAGTTGAAAGTAATCAGACATCCAAGGAGACAAAACAACATCGCAAAAAACTAAGATACAAGAAACAGACAGACGTAAAAGGGATTTAGATAGTGGCACTCAGACAAACCTGCGCTTGATATGTTTAAAGAAAATAGAAGATTAGCATTTTGTCAGAGTGTTGGTAATGAATGAAAAAACTAAATCGAATTCAAGAACTGAAAAAATACAGTAAGTGAAGTAAGTAACCAGAAGATTGACTTAATAGCATATTAGGCAGTGCTACAGAGACAATTAGTATACTAGAAGATAGGTCAGAAACTGCCTTACAAACTATATCATGGTAAAGGAGAAAAAAAAAAGGATAAAAAGTACAGAAATGAGTAGATGAAATGAATCAATGTGTAAAATATTGTAAGGAATCACCAAATAATAGTAGAACTAATAAATGAATTCAGGGAAGTTGTAAAAGATCCATATAGATCAATATACAAAACTTGCTTTTGAATATTAATAATGAACTATTGGAATTCAAATACATAAGGAAATGTGAAAGAACAAGAATAGGAAAACAACTTCCACAAAGTTGGACGACTTAAACTAATTGACTTGAGGCCTATCATTAAGCTACAGTGATCAAAATAGTTTAATACTGGAGTCAAGATAGATAATGAAACAATATTAATTCATCAGTAGAACAGAAGAAAGAACCTAAACAAAGGTATAGACACAAATGCACATACATACACAACTGATTTTTTTTTTAAGATTTATTTATTTATTTATTTGACAGACAGAGATCACAAGTAGGCAGAGAGGCAGGCAGAGAGAGAGAGAGAGGAAGAAGCAGGCTCCCTGCTGAGCAGAGAGCCCAATGCGGGGCTCGATCCCAGGACCCTGGGATCATGACCTGAACCGAAGGCAGAGGCTTTAACCCACTGAGCCACCCAGGAGCCCCACAACTGATTTTTCAACAAAATTAGAAAGATGGTTTAGGGACGCCTGGGTGGCTCAGTTGGTTAAGCAGCTGCCTTCGGCTCAGGTCATGATCCCAGCGTCCTGGGATCGAGTCCCGCGTCGGGCTCCTTGCTCATCAGGGAGCCTGCTTCTCCCTCTGTCTCTGCCTGCCATTCTGTCTGCCTGTGCTTGCTCTCTCTCCCTCTCTCTCTCTGATAAATAAAATCTTTAAAAAAAAAAAAAAAGAAAGAAAGATGGTTTAGTGGAAAAAAAAAATCAACAAATGATGCCAAAACAATTGCATAACTATTAACAAATGAACTTCCATTCACATCTTAGGAACTCCAAATAGATAATTAATGTAAAAGTAAAATCTAAAACTAAAACCTTTCTTCCCTGATTAGTCTACTAAACTTACTAATTTTATTGATCTCTTTCTTGTTTTTTTCTTTGCTTTTCTATTATTAATTTCATTAATTGCTTTCTCATCTTTATTATTTTCATTCTTCTGATTACTTTGGGCTCAATTTGCTCTTCTGTTTTGATTTTTTCCCCATTTTCCAGACTTCTGTTTCAATTTCTTATGGTGGAAGCTGAAGTCATTGATTTGAGACTTTAATTCTCTTCTAATAAAAGGTGCTTAGTACTATAAATTAATCTCTAAGTATTGCCTTAACTACATCTCACAAACTTTAATAAATTGTGTTTTCATTTTCATTGAGTTCAAACTATTTTTTAACTTACCTTTAAATTATTCTTTGGCCCATAAGTTATTTAGAGTTGTGTTTCTTACTATTTGGGGATTTTGTAGATAATCTCTCTTTTATTAGTTTTTAATTTAATTCCATTGTGGTCAGAGAATTTGGTTTGTGTGATTCAAATAATTTCCAGTTTAGTGAATGACTTTTTCATGGCCCAGAATATGGTCTATCTTGACTTCTACTACTTGTGTTTGGGGTTCTTAAATCTTTCTTCTTGGTAATTGTCACAATTTCCCATCCAGTTTTACTTCATTATCACTATTTATATTTCACTATTTCTAGAGTTATTATTCCTAAATACTAATCTCATTCTGACACTCTTTACTTTTTCCAAAAGCTCTGGTAATAGCCCCATTATCTACAGAATGAAATTCATTTTCTTTATTGCAGGAGACAAGGTCTTTCATTTTCTGGCTACAAGTTATTTTAAGAAAGCCTCATCTAGTATTACCATCCTTTTCTGCCTCTTTTCATACATTCTGTATTCCAACCATGTTAAACTGATTTTCTTTTCCAAAAATACTTAATGGAGTACATTTCTTACATCGATATACCTTTGATCAAGATGTTCTTTTCTCCTGGAATTATCTTTCTCTTCCCTTCTTACTTTGTATTTAACATTCATGCCAGTTTTGCACATCTGTGGAAATTTTCTTTGCTTTCTTCAGCCAGAGTCTACTATGTCTTTAGTTCATTGTTTATACATATCTTACAGTATACTTTGATGTGGGATGCCATATTTATGTAGGCACTCAGTGTTTCTTTAGATCTCAATAGTAAGGAAATTAAGACAATAAGAGGTTTTTTAAAACTAATAAAACTAATATCCTTAATTCTGCACGTGGATCAAGAAATCCACTAAAAGTGAAAATTTATTTATTTATTTATTTTTTTTATTTGTCAGAGAGAGAGAGGGAGAGAGAGCAAGCACAGGCAGACAGAATGGCAGGCAGAGGCAGAGGAAGAAGCAGGCTCCCTGACGAGCAAGGAGCCCGATGCGGGACTCGATCCCAGGATGCTGGGATCATGACCTGAGCCGAAGGCAGCTGCTTAACCAACTGAGCCACCCAGGTGTCCCTAAAAGTGAAAATTTTTAAGTTGTGTTTTGGAATAGAATACATGATTATAGGCTTTCTGCATCATCTATAAGTTACTGTTAAAGATAGTGTTTACAAATGGAACAAAATCCCAGCTCAGTTTTCACTAAATATTAGACATCACCAGTGAGTGAGTTTGACAATGCTATAGAAATTAATGAATTGCAAAAAGAAAATGAAAATACTTTACCATTTATAAAATTGTATGTTCCTAAGGTTTAGTGAAGGTGATATGTAGTAATTAATATTGATGATTAGTTGGAAAATAAAATTATGAATGATGTTGATATCATACACATTACAACACAGATAGATGGATCAAAATATGAACAGGAAGAGGAGGTGAAATGACCTCCAAAGGTAGAAATTCCTTCTGTGGTAGCCAGAGCTATTCAATCTATAATTTCATATTATATTCAAAATTTGGTTTAAGTTATGATAAAGCAATAGAAATAATATTTCTTTTAAACAACCTAAAAATTTCTCATATGATTAAGTGACATACATTTATGTTTTAAGTTAAAATAAAAATTCAGAGATGTTTTTCATTTTTTTGTGATTCCCTTCTTTCACTAATTTGTTCAATCAGCTAATTGCCTGCTGTATACTTTGTGATCTATAAAGAATTCTGTGAATGGGACTTGTTCTTATAGCCAAGAAAATAAGCTCTGTGCAGTAATAACATTTGAGTAGCTCTTTACTGTTTTCAAAGCCCTTTCAGGTGTGCTGTTTCTTGGGAGGAAAGGAATCCTAGTGAAAGGTGTCATTGGGTGTATGGAATCTGTGGTTTTTCTTTCTAGTCAGTGGAAGGAAGCAGAGGAAAGAGAGCCAGGTGAGCAAAGATGTGCTAAGGTTTTTCTTGTCACCGTTACAGAACCTCTTTAAAACTGGATTACTTGGACTGTATCATAGACATTTTTAGTGGTATTAAGTATGGTGTGTGTATGTATAATTGAATATAGACATTTTCAAATGTTATCGAGGCTTTAGAAGGTGAGATCATGTATACCAGAATCTAAGATTTGGTGATATATAAATGCATTCTCCTCCAAGGAAGATGCATGGCAACCTTTAGTATAGAAAATTGGGAGGAACCCTTTAGTTATCTAGGAGTCTTCAAGAAATGCTGACTAGTGTTTCTATAATGATTTCATCCCAATTCCAGAAGGTGTAAGTCATATGTGATTATGAATTTAATACATTAGGTAATTGCTCCAGTTCTGCCTTTATCCTTATTTGGTTATTTATCCTCCCATTCATGCCTGTTCATGTTTTCACTTAGCAGTTGACCTTTTTACACAGTCTTGGGAAAGAAACCCAGCAAGAACTAAATGCCTCCATTTTGTACCTGCTATATTTACAAATGTTTTTCTTTGGAGTGTTAAGTCTGAACTGTTTTATCCAGATGCAAAATGTGGGAGATATGTTTTAAAATAGAATTAAAACATGATCAATTATTTTCAAGTTGAAGCATTTCCAGTTACATTGCTTAAAAGATTAGCTTTTGTAGTCTCATTAGTTTTATTCAGTAAAATATATTCACTTGTTAACAAAACAGATCAATGTAGCTGAAACTTAAATTTATTTTTTGAAGCATTTTAAACTATTTCAGTCAACTTAAAATAAATTTAAATGTTAAATTGTTAAATTAACATTTAATACCCCTTCTTTCATCACTAATGCTCTTCTCCAGAAATAACTAATCATAATCTGTTGATTTTAATCCTCTATGCTGATATTTATTTAGAGAATGAGAATAGTGCTCTGCCCCTGCACTGTCTGAATTCCTGACCTCTAGATTCCATGAGCATAATAAAATGGTGCTTAATTTAAGCAACTGTGTTTTGGGATAGCTTATTATGCAGCAAGAGTAATCGAAGGATAAATGGAATTTGAACATGCTAGAGAAAAGGCTCTTTACTGCTTTAGTAAAAATCCTGAGATAGGATGTTAAATTGCCTGAACCTTAGTATTTATTTTGGGTTTGGAGGGATGTTAGTTCCTAACAGAAGAGAAAGCTGCAAAGCTAGTACGGGCCAATTGTTTGTGGCTTTTAACGCTTCATTAGTGGGTTTAAACTTTTTCTGTGTGCAATGGGAACATAAAGATTTTTTGAGTATAGAAGATCATAGAAGGGACACCTGGGTGGCTCAGTTGTTAAGTGTCTGCCTTCTGCTCAGGTCATGATCCCAGGGTCCTGGGATGGAACCCTGCATCGGCCTCCTTGCTCAGCAGGAAGCCTGCTTCTCCCTCTTCCACTCCCCCTGCTTGTATTCCTGCTCTTGCTGTCTCTTTTTCTGTCAAATAAATAAATAAAATCTTTAAACAAACAAACAAAAAGATCATAGAAAAAGACAATGGAACTCTTACTTCATTCCAGCATCTTGGAATGTGTCTCAGGTTTGTTTATCCTTATATGTGTTTACTCAGCAAACATTTGTCACACTTACACTTTTGACCAGGGGCATAGTTTTGATTTCAATATGAAGGCTTGTTTACTTATTTTTATGAAATTATATACAGTCAGAATAAGGGTCTAGTAAGAAACCCAGCCATGACTTTTTTTATGTCTCTCAGTAGGGGACTAAAAATTATCCTGGCTATGTGTATATATTAAGTAGTTATAATGATAATGGAGACCATGACTATGGTAGAAAAAACTTGTTGTTAAATTCAGAAAATATTTAGTGGGCATACATATTTCTGTGAATTTGTTAACTCTCACTTACTGATATTTATGAAAAACCATGCTGGCAATTTGATTGGAACTGCATTGAATTTATGGTTCAGTTTTGGGGAGAATTGACATCTTAACAATATCAATCTACTAATCCAGGAACCCAGAATTACTTTCCATTTACTTAGGTCTTCTGTAATTTCCTTCATCAGTGATTTATAGTTATCTTACAAACCTGCTAAGATCATTTTTTAGTTCTGTGAGTTTATGTTCAACTTTTTGAGTGCTTTTATTTTGTATTATTTTTATTTAGAAAGTAGTCTTGAACTTTCACATCATGGTAACTTATTTGTGACTGTGTTAGTCATTATGACTTTTTTAAAATTTTTTATCGTAGTATTTTATTCACAAACTAAGAAAATGTTTTGTTTTAAGCCTTTGTTTCTATCTATCTTTTATTTGTTTATTACTTATTATTTTCTACCAGTTTGGGTTCCAAAAGATTTTGTCAGTATCTTTCATTGCATATTGTTTCACATAGGATTGTATCATGGGAGTCAGCAAATTTCTACCTGTTATGCCTTTCTTTGATCTCTTTTTATTTATTTATTTATTTATTTATTTTTTAAAGATTTTGTTTATTTATTTGTCAGAGAAAGAGAGAGAGAGCAAGCACAGGCAGACAGAGTGGCAGGCAGAGGCAGAGGGAGAAGCAGACTCCCTGCCGAGCAAGGAGCCCGATGCGGGACTTGATCGCAGGACGCTGGGATCATGACCCGAGCCGAAGGCAGCTGCTTAACCAACTGAGCCACCCAGGCGTCCCATTGGATCTCTTTTTATAGGCAAAAATTCATATACAGTTGACCCTTTAACAACATGGGGTTTAGGGACCCCACATTTCCCCTTTCCCATTCAGTCAAAAATCTGTGTATGACTTGGTTTCCCCAAAACTTAACCACTAATAGCCTGTTGTTGACCTGAATCCTTACCAATAACAAACAGCCAATTAACACATATTTTGTATGTTCTGTGTATTATATACTGTATTGTTACAATAAAAAAGAGAAAAATGTTATTAAGAAAATCATAAGGAAGGGAAATATACTTATCGTGCTGCACTGTATTTATTGAATAAAAAATCCACATATAAGCAGACTTGTGGGGTTCAAACTCCTGTTGTTCAAGGGTCAACTGTAATTTAATTTCTTAGTTTTCTCAATGCTTAAGCACAGTTCATGGCTCTTGTGTTTAATAGCTATTGATTGTTATGAGGAGAAGAGAGAAGTTGCATGTAGGTAACATAAAACCACTTTTATCAAGGCTTATTACCACCAAGGAAATAATAGCAAAGTAGCAAGAAATAGTATTCCATGGGAAACATGACTCTCAGCTTGTTGTCAGCTTGTGTGAATATTATCTGCATTGGTCCAGGTGAAGAGAAATTCCTGTGCTGATAGCTGAATTAAACTAGATAAGAAAACAAACAGAAAACACTTACATAAAATAATTAGGAAATACAGTTTGAAAGAAAACACAGCTATTTCCCCTACCTTTTTTAAACTGATGAAAGACTTATAACTCTATAAATTCACTATCTTTTATTTTGTTGAACATTTTTTCCTATAAATAAAACTGACAAAATGTACTTATTTCTCATTTTCAGTCCAAACAACAATAGTTTTTTTTTTTTTTTTTTTTAGAATTGAAGCTCAGTAACTATACTTTCATCTAATTCCAAAGTTATCAAAGTCTTTAACCAATGTGCCACTATAGATTCTTTACTTGGCCATCTGTTCTTGGTATTAGAACATAGGTTGGTTCTTCTGTGGTGATCCTTTTCCAAAATAAAACCTTTGCTTGCTTTTAGTTTTCAGGAAGTAAGAATCAATTTTTTTTTTTTTGAATGGAAGAGAGGTTGTTGTTAATGATATAAATATCTGTGTTAACTCTTTGGACTTTATAAAATATTAGCCATTTCATTAATCAGTATTAATCAGCATTAATCATTGAATGCCAAATTTGTGTACAGTATGCTTCTTCCATATTGTTATAGATGCTTCAATGAAGTAATAAATTAGAAAGTCTATTACATGTTTATTCTCAAAAATTAAGTAATCCTTTGGTGGGCTTATTAAAACTGTGCTCCAGTATGACAATGAAAAGATATGCTATATATTCTCATTTCATTTCCAAGTTTTGGATAAATTTTCTTAGCAATGGATACTGTGGTAGACATTGTAAAATGAGTTAAAAGACAAAGAGTGTTGATACTCTTAATCAATGAGCACCTAGAAATGAATAATAAAACCCAATAGAAAAAAATAGGAAGAATACAAATTGTCTTTTCAATGAAGAAGAAATTCACTTTGCCAGTAACCATGAGAAGTTACCTCTAATCTCAGTTATAATGTTAAAAGGCAAATTAAAATAACAGTGAGTGAATAGTTTGACAGTCAGACTGGCCAAATTATAAAGGTCTGTAAGTAAGTGTTGGTAACTGAATAGGTATATTCACACATTGATGATGAGGTTTTAATTTGTTACAACAAGCATGTTCTTTGGTATTTCTTGTAACAGAACAATACAGAAAAATTTCTCAGTAGGTTTGTAGTTAGGTAAAGAGACCAGGTTTCAGATTTACAGAAAAGAATTAGGTAGGTTTGTCTGGAAAGCTCTTCATACCATTAAGTGAGAAAAAGAAGATGTGGACAGATAAGAAATTTTTACTTGTAAAACTATTTTTTAAAAGATTTTGTTTATTTGAGAGAGGGAACACAAGTAGGGAGGAGTTGTGGAGGGAGAGAGAGAAGCAGACTTTCCACTTGATGAGCAGGGAGCCCGATGAGGGACTCCATCTTAGGACCCTGGGATCATGACCCGAACCAAAGGCAGATGCCCAAGGAACTGAGCCACCCTGGTGCCCAAAAAACTGTTACGTGTGTGTATTTATAGGTAGGTCTGAAGAAATGGAGGAATATTTGTTTATGTTAGTGGCATAAGAAGATATTTTACTTTTTTTTTCAAGTAGAAGTAGATGATTTTAACAGTATTTTAAAAATAATAAAAAACTGAAATAATAGCATTCTTTAGAAGATTCCCTATTGTGGGATTTTGTAAAATTATGCAGTTACTAGGGAAAGCCTTTGGTTCTTCTTACTGATATTAATGAGGAAGAAAGCAAAATAAGTATTAATAGTATGTAATACCCCAAAGTGTCTGTTAAAAATAAAAAAAAAAAAGAGTGGAGGAATGGATATTTTTATTCAAATAAATTATAATTATTTGTGAGCTGGGCCTCATGTTTTACTTGTTATATCTATTTCTTTTCCTCAGTACCCTTTCTCCTTGCCTTTCTCTTTCAAAGGGGAACATTCTTTGATTCAGTTTTATAGTATTTTGAGACATTCTAATCCCAATGAATTCTTCACTTTCAGTATGTAAGCTAGAGGGAGGGTTTCCTCCAGTTGAGTCAAGTGGTTGGAATGGTGAGACTAGGCAGGGAGGGATAAACCAAAGTCATGAGTAACTTAAGTGGTGACTCATGAAGAAATCAAGGTTTGAGTAGCTGTTGGCCAAAGGAGAAGAAAGGGGTATGAGTGTGTGTGCATACACGTGCGTGCCTGCACATGTGTGCACCACAGCTGCAGAGGTATATAACTTACAGCTGTGCACCTAAGCTTCTGTAATTAACTTAATCTGTAATGCATAAGGCTACTCAGTATGAGTATCAGTTCTCGTAATATGCTGTAATAAGTGATGCTTGCAAGTAGAATGCCATATGTAAATAAGGGCCACCTAAATGAGTGTGTTTGTTCAGATTTCCATGTCTCCATCTTCATCCCTAGTGTAAATGCATTTGTTACTGATTGGAAAATAATATACTTTACTAAAGTTATGTGTAAACTGATAATATCCAGTAACTAAGTCAAAGGACCCTTCTTATAAGGAAATCAAGTGCCTTTTAGCAAGGATTTTTGATGTCTAATTTTACTCTTTAACTATTTGGTTGTTTGGCCTATTTTTAGGATCTTGGTCATATTCTGCATGATTGAGGGTGTTGAACAAATGAGATGTTGGAAAATTCTTATGATTCAAATTTCAAGCACATTTTCAGTACCTGCTTTAAGTTTCTGCTCCACCTGCTAAGATACGTAAGAAATATGCAGTTTATTCTACAGTGTTCAAGTAAATGCTTGATGTATACCACTATATATTCTTATATTGACTTTGGTTGTTTTTGATTCTAAAAATCATTAGGGATGTCTGGCTGGCTCAGTTAGTGGAGCTGACTCTTGATCTTGGGGTTGTGAATTTGAGCCCCATGTTGGACATTGAGATTATGTTAAAAAAAAAAAATACTATTGGAGCACCTGGCTAGCTCAGCTGGTGGAGCATGTGGCTCTTGATTTTGGGTTCATGAGAACATGAACATAGAGTTTACTTAACATAGAGTTTACTTAAAAAAAAAAAAAACAAAAAAAAAACATAGAGTTTACTTAAAAAAAAAAAAAAAATCAGCCTTAGGAAAAATAGGTGACCAACTACTGGAGAGTCATCTTTAAAACTGGTTTGTGAGAGTACCAGCTCTGAGTTACCTCTGTTTTGAAGTTGTGGCTTAAAGCTTCTTTTTACCATGCGGAAAAAAAAAAAAATCTTTCCCTATCTAAACAATGTTAAGTCTTATGTAAATTCTCTGGGGAGAAATGAGAAACATTCCCAAATTCATATTAAATTCTTCCTTAGAAACAGAATTAGATTAAAAGAAAGAATATGCTACAGGAAAAGGAGAGATGGGAGAGGTTCAAGGAAGGAAGCAGGCTGAGTGGGATGGAAGAATTAAACCAGTCTTACCTGAAAGTTTTATCTATTATCTAAGTGTATTTCAACGATTATCTCTCTGTGCATGATTATTTTCTTTTCTGAATGTCAATTCCATTTCTTTGACTGGAGAATAACTTTCATTTATTGAATGTTGGCAATCATCACTAACAGGGAAATCAGGGAAATGCAAATTGAAACCACAGTGATATACCACCTCACACTGACAGGGATGAGTACTGTTGACAAAGCCCAGAAAATAGCAAGTGTTAGCAAGGATGTGGATGTGCACTGTTGATGGGAATGTAAAACGGTACAGCTGCCGTATAGTGGTTCTTCAAAAAATTAAAAATAGAATTATCATATGATCCAGCAGATCCACTTCTGGATATGTATTCAGAAGCATTGAAAGTAGTCTCAAAGAGATATTTGTACATCCATGTTGAAAGCAGCATCATTCATAATAGCTCAAATGTGGAAGCAACCCAAGTGTTAAATGACTCATGAATGGATAAAGAAAATGTGGCATATGTATACAATGGAATATTGGCCTTGAAAGAGAAGGAAATCCTATCCCATGATAAAACATGGATGAACCTTGAGGTTCATGTAAATCTTTAAAGTAGTCAAACTCTTAGAAATAAAAAGTTGAATGGCATTTGCCAGGAACTGTAGGGTAGGTTAAATGTTGAGATGTTGTTCAGTGTGTATAGAGTTTTGACCCTGCACGATGATATAGTTCTAGAGTCTATTGCACATCAATGTGAATATAGTTAACACTATTGAACTGCACAATTAAAAATGGTTATGGTGGTAAGTTTTATGTGTTTTTACCATGATCAAAAATTAAAAAAAATATATTGCTACTGAGGTCGAACTACCAAGATATTCCAATTTATATGGTTTGGGATGAAGTCCTGGCACTAAAAAATTTTAAAAGCCTCCTGGGTGATTCCACAGCATACTCAGGTTTAAGAATCACTGAAATAAGCATAAAAACATAAGGAATTAGGGGCACATGAGTGGCTCAGTCAGTTAAGTGGCTGTCTTTGGCTCAGGTCATGATCTCAGGGTCCTGGGATTGAGCCCCAAATCAGGTTTCCTGCTCAGTGGGAAGTTTGCTTATCCCTCTCTTTCTGTCCCTCCCCCTGTTGGTGCATGCACTTTCCCTCCTTCAAATAAATAAACAAAATCTTTAAAACAAAAACAAAAAAAAACCCCAAACACATAAGGAAGTGTAAGACAAGCTACTAGGTAGATGATATCATGTGTTCTAAATAATTTCATTCCAGGAAATTAAATATTCTTTCATTCACATATTGTTAAATTTTGATTTACTAAGCAACTATTAATTCAGCCATCGGAGTTGAAATCAGAGAACCCTTTTAATAGTAATTTGAAGATATTTGTAAAAACGAATGAATCGGGGCACCTGGGTGGCTCAGTGGGCTAAAGCCTCTGTCTTCAGCTCAGGTCATGATCCCAGGATTCTGGGATCAAGCCCCGGATTGGGCTCTCTGCTCGGCGGGGAGCCTGCTTCCTCCTCTCTCTCTCTCTGCTTGCCTCTCTGCCTACTTGTGATCTGTCTGTCAAATAAATCAATAAATAAATCTAAAAAAAAAAAAAACAAAAAACGAATGAATCAAGTTCTCTCATGAACGATTTTCACCAATGCCTGTAATATAATAGCACATCACTTGGTTAAGAATTTTTAAATCTACTTAAAAAAAAAAAAAGACTTTATTTATTTATTTGACAGAGAGAGAGACAGGAAGAGAGGGAACACAAACAGGGAGTGGGAGAGGGAGAAGCAGGCTTCCTGCTGAGCAGGGAGTGTGATGTGGGGCTCTATCCCAGAACCCTGGGATCACAACCTGAGCCTAAGGACTGAGCTACCCAGGTGCCCCTAAATCTACTTTTAACTTTGCAGTGGCATACATACAGTTAAATAACATTTAACTTAAACCTTTGCTGTATTTGAAAGATTTAGTGCAGTTCAGCTAGAATTGTGCTTGTTGTTTATACCTCCAACATTTTTTTCTGTACATATGTCCAAATTCTCACTTTTTGGGTTTTTATTTTATTTTTATTTTATTTTATTTTTTGAGGTCAGGGGAGAGATGAGGGAAAGGGAGAAAGGGAGAGAGAGAATCTCAAACAGGTTCCATACCCAGTCTAGCGCCCGACCCAAGGCCCCATCCCATGACTCTGAGATCACGACCTGAGCCAAAGTTAAGAGTCTGGAGGCTCGAGTGATTGAGCCATGCAGAGGCGCCTTCTTTTGGTTTTTTAAAAAGGAAATTTTTTCTAGTTTGTTGCTGATAATAGTATTGACACATGAATCATAAGTGGTAAATATATTTGATGCAAAAGACAAAGGGGAACAGGGAATAAGACAATTTTTGTTCTCCAGGGTTTAAAGAAAACTGGAGACTCAGACGAAAGTGAGAGACTTATTTAGTAAAATATAATAATGAATCATACAACTACCATTTTAATTTTCTAATTCTAGAATTTCTACCTTAAGTATATGAGAATATGAAATTATTTCTTTGAAAACATTTTCCAGCCTTGAACATTGCAAAATATCTACTGGCAGGATATTAACTTGGAACAGCAGACTGTTCTTTTTTTAGTAGCCTTTTTCCTGCAGATGTGACTTTAACAGAGGAAGATGTGTTGTTTTGTTTTTTTGTTTTGTTTTGTTTCTTGTTCTGGTTTTTTTTTGTTTGTTTGTTGGTTGGTTTGGTTTGGTTTGTTGTTGTTGTTGTTGTTGTTGTTGTTTTTTTGGTGCTCCAGCAGGTAATCAGTACAAGTAAAGACAGCAGTCATTTGCTAAAAGAACTCTGGTCAGTTTATGTATATTGTGTGTACAACTGTTTAAATGTTGGCAATTTCTAGTATTCTTATACATTCGTTTTTTTGAAACTCCTCTAGGTAAATTTTAGAAGTAAATTTTAACTACTTTATTACTATGATCTGTAATTTTGGATGTGGGGGAAGAGCAGATATATTTAGTTTCTATTCTAAAGTGGAAGATGAAAAATTGGTGGTAACAGTTCTTAAATTCGATTATCACGTGGCATTAGAAAAAACAGGATGCATGGTGCAGTCAAATATTATTTATTACAAACTTTTAAAAATGCTTTGTTAATAGTTTGTTTTGTTAATTCTTTCCCCTTAACTATGTTAGAATACTTTGTTTTGCTTTGTTAATACTTTCCCCTTAACTATGTTAGAATACTCACTTTCTGGTCACATTTTAAATTTGATAGTAAGGCAGAATTCTCTTTAGGCTAAATTAGGTAATATTTCTTTAAAATCTTTTATAAAGATTAATATCCCACTGAACAGGAATTTGACCCAGACTTACCTACATATGTGTATATGCTTCTAACTCTGGTCCTGACACTTGACTTTTTGCATTTTTCCTTTGTTGTTCTTCAGTCCCTTTTGTAATCTGGAATGTAAAAAGAACTTCCGGGAAGGACATAGTATTACTTTAAAAATGTGCAAATAGGAATAGAGTCATTAGTCAGTGACTAAGGATAGCTGAATTCAATTTTGCTGATGTTTAAAGTGTCTAATGTTTTGTCTTTCAGTGAGACCAATATTTGGCATTCAATATCTGGGATTGTGGGTGAGGTGAAAGGAAAGGTGAATTCTCATAATGAATCAAGGCAGGAACTGAAGGAGGCTTTGTTTGTTTCTTTAACTTGTTTTGTAATAAGATCAGTTGTTTCAGTGAATAACCAAATTGTAGTGACATGAGGAATTGCACGTTGCTTGTGAGATGTAGAATGACATAGGAACTGCCAAAATTCTTTTCATTTATCATGAATTCCAGAAACAGAACTTTTGACCAGAAGTATCACATTCCTTTTTTTTTTTTTTTTTAAACCAAACACTTTTCATTCTTTAGGGAATAAAGCATTCCAGCTTTACTCGAAATCCCAAATGGAATCATATTGCATGATTGTAATCAGAAAAAAAAAATTTGTAAATAGCTCCCAAGAGAGACTCTTAAGGCCACTTTACCAAGTTTAAATACAGCTTTGTGTCTCTGAGCAAGTCTATAACTAATCCTTTCTCTCTCTCCTCCCCTCTGAACAATCACACTTAATTTGTATTGGAACTTTACTGAAAATACATAAACTTTCAGTCTACTTGTGAAAGAGGAATGTCACCAGGTTAACATGGACGAAACTGAAGTATATAATGGGCCTGGTTTGTGATTTTTTAAAAAAATGTGTTAAGCTGAAAAGCAAAATAAGACCTGCGGGTATGAATGAGTAAATGTATGTATATATGTATGTATGTATGTATGTATTCATTCATTCATTTGGGGGAGGGGAATGGGCGATCGGGAAGAGGGGGAGAGAATCTCCCATCATGGAGCTCCACATGGGGCTCAGATCTTGACCTGAGCCAAAATCAAGAGTTGGTCGCTTAACCAGCTGAGTCACCCACGTGCCACAGGACCTAGATTTAATACATATCTTTTCTTTTGCCCCTTACATCACGTACATCAATCCTGTGTTGCAGGGAAAGAACACTAAACTGGCCTTTTGACTTGCTTGAACTATTCAGCCTCTTGGTTATGGGCACTTTTTCTCTGAGGTTTAGTTCCCTAAGTCTTAATTTTCTTTCTTTCTTTCCTCCCTCCCTTCCTTGCTTGCTTGCTTTCTTCCTTTTCTTTCTTAATTTGACAAATCTGTGTGTTAGGAGTTCCATTTCTTTCTAATAGAATTTCTCTCCTCTAATGGAGAAAAGAAGGGATAAATGATATTTTTCCATATTCCCAAACCTCTTAAAATCTAAGTTAGGAAAAAGGCATAGTTAATAAACAAATAAATAGATAAATGTCATTGGTGACTTATATAATAGCATCTCTAGCTGCAACAGAAGCTTAGAATTAAGTAGATTAAGACTTGAAATGTGATAAAATGGTGAGTATGGTTTTAGTCACTAGGAAGAAGAGGGTGGTGGGAGGGGAGGGGAGGAGGTAGTGAACAGATCAAGGCAGAGTTTTAAGACAGGTGGAGGGGGGCATCTGGGTGGCTCAGCGGGTTAAAGCCTCTGCCTTCGGCTCAGGTCATGATCCCAGGGTTCTGGGATCAAGCCACGCGTCGCATCGGGCTCTCTGCTCAGCAGGGAGCCTGCTTCCCTTCCTCTCTCTCTGCCTGCCTCTCTGCCTACTTGTGATCTCTCTCTCTCTGTCAAGTAAATAAATAAATAAAAAAAAAAAAAAAAAAAAAAGACAGGTGGAGATTTCCTGTAACAGACTGATCTGACTGAAACAGAGACTCAGGGAGATAGAAGTGGGGAAAAAGTGGAAATTAAAATGGCATAAATGTGTGAAGCCAAGTAATGGAGGAAAGTTGTATAGAAATGTGTATTTGAATTAGAAGAGGCAGTAAGAAGCCAGTGTGGATTCTTGAGCAGGAAAGAAACATGATAAAAGAATGTTTTAAAAAATTACTCTATCAGCAGTGTTTTCTTGGAATGTTTGGAAGAGAATACCTCAGTTTTCCCTGATACAAGTATTCTGTCCTAGCATTGGAATTTGGCAATCAATTATTTTTTTTCTTCTTAAGATTTTATTTATTTATTTGAGAGAAAGACAGAGAAAGCGAGAGAGAGAGCACAAGGGGGGAGGAGAGGGAGAAGCAGGCTCCCTGAGGGGCTCTATCCCAGGACGTTGGGATCATGACCCAAGCTCAAGGCAGACATGCAACCAGCTGAGCCACCCATCTGCCCCTGACAATTAATTCCTTTTTTTTTTTTTTTAAGATTTTATTTATTTATTTCACAGAGATCACAAGTAGGCAGAGAGGCAGGTAGAGAGAGAGAGGGAAGCAGGCTCCGCGCTAAGCAGAGAGTCCAATGCGGGGCTCAATCCCAGGACTCTGGGATCATGACCTGAGCCGAAGGCAGAGGCTTTAACCCACTGAGCCACCCAGGTGCCCCATAATTTTTTTTTTTTTTTAAGATTTTATTTATTTATTTGACATACAGAGATCACAAGTAGGCAGAGAGGCAGGCAGAGAGAGGAAGGGAAGCAGGTTCCCTGCTGAGCAGAGAGCCGGATGCAGGGCTCAATCCCAGGACCCTGGGACCATGACCTGAGCTGAAGGTAGAGGCTTAACCCACTGAGCCACCCAGGCGCCCCTTTGGTGCCCCATAATTCCTAAAAACTTAACAGTTTTCTACTGTACTGAATTATCTTGGTAACTGAAATTTGGCATATGAAAATCAACTTTCTATGTATTTTTACATTCAGAGAAGCATCTCAGTATAATCTTGGGGAAAACAAAACAAAACAAAACAAAACACAAAACTTAACAGAGTAGCAGCTGGCTGGCTCACTAGGACTGGACTCTTGATCTTGGAGTTGTGAGTTCAAGCCCCACGTTGGGTATAGAGATTTTAAAAAAACTTAGCAGACACCTTGGGATTCAAATTTGAATAAAAATTCAACCACATTTGGGGCTGCAAATCCAAATACCTCAAACAGTTTGATGTTGAGATAAACAAATAGATATTTTATGTGCACAGTTGTGTTTGTAATGGTGTCATAACTTGCTTTTCTGCATAATTACTAGCAGGTTTCTTTTGACATTAATTGGAAGTTCTGTCCTGATTGTAGAAACATTTAAGTATGAAAGATATGTCTTAGAATTGAGATTATATGATCTTTTCATAATGCTCATAGCAGATTTATATCTCCAGTAGATTTGGAGTCTCGATTAATATTATGTACTAATAATTGAAGCAATAAAATAGATGGGGAATGTTGTAGGATTTAATATCCAGAATTAGCAGGAAACAAAAATAATAGTTGCCAGTAATATGTGTACTGTGAATGAATAGTAAGTGAGAGTACAGTATATTTCTGTGTGTATACATGAACCAACAACTTTGGACTTCTGATTTTAATTTCTAAAATGGAGGGTAGTAAATCCTGCCCTATCTTGCTGGGTTGGTTCTGAGGAACAAATGAAAGACACTGTGTTTTAAATGTGCTTAAAGGATTATGTAAACTCTTAACATACTGCCCAAATGTTTTTTTTTTCCTTTAAGATTTTATTTATTTAATAAAATAGAGACAGCAAGAGAGGGAATACAAGCAGGGGGACTGTGAGAGGGTGAGGGAGAAGCAGATTCAGTACTGTGCAGGAAGCCTGATGCAGGACTTGATCCCAGCACCCTGGGATCATGACCTGAGCTGAAGGCAGACGCTTAACAACTGAGCCACCCAGGCATCCCTGCCCAAATGGTTTTATTATAATTATTATCACTGCTATTTCAAAAAATACACAATTGTGTAATACAGTTCTTTATTAAAAAGATGATTTACAGAAAAGATTAGAACTTCTAGTACTTGGGATAGGAATATACATTTCTGATATGATTTGAATGTATTATTATTTCAGAAAAAAATATTCTAAGAGAATATTATACTTATTTGCTTATTGCAGTCAGGAATTTCTGTAACAGTGATTAAATCATCCATGTCATAATTAAAAGAATAATCTAAAATACACAAAAAGGTATGCATATATAAATAATTCATACAAACTCAAGTGTGCAGATGAACTTCTTTCCCATCTCCCTTGTCAGGGACCAATGAAATTCCTTGAGGCTAGGCAAAAACAAATGAAGAAATGTACCTGTCCTTTGGGTGTGTTTTCACAGCTCAGGGCAAACCAGGTCCCAAAGAATAATGCAACCTCTGCTGAACGGTTGTAGACATTGTTTCCTTAGGAGGAAACAAACTACCAAGCAGAGAGTAAGTAGATACAACAAACGAGAATAAATACAACAAGAACTGGAGATAATAGAAAAACCTTAAAGAGACTATAAAGCAAGTTTGTTTTAAATGATTAGAGATTAAAAGAAGGAATAGGAACTATAACGTTAAACTTGAGCAATATGCAAGAGGAAAAAGGAATATTTGAAAGAGACCAAATAATACTTAGAAATGAAAAAAATCCAGTACTTGAAATTAAAATGTCAGTGATTTTCAGTTAACAAACTTTTATGTTTTATGTGCTATAATGTGTTTCTTACTATAGTATAATACTTATAAAAGAATTAGTTAATTTGAAGAGGACTTTGAGGATATCACCAGAAAAATGGCATAGACATACAAAGAGAAAATATATATATATATTAGAAATGTTAAGAACATTGAAGACAGATTGTGTCCAACTTAAGTGTAATAGAAGTTTCAGAACCAGAGAATAGAGAGAACGAGTAAGAGAGATAATGTCTGAAAGGAAGATAAAGGCCATATGTTTTCCAAAATTAAAGAAAATCATGAGATTTTAGATCAAAGAAGTGTCCTATATTCTGAACAAGATGCGTAAAAAATAAATCCACACTTAGGGACACCTAGGTGGCTCAGTCAGTTAAGCGTCTGCCTTCAGCTCAGGTCATAATCCTAGGGTCTTGGGATAGAGTCCCTGCATCAGGCTCCTTGCTTATCAGGGAGCCAGCTTCTCTCTTTGCCTGCCACTCCCCCTGTTTATGCTCTCTCTCTCTCTCTGACTAATAAATAAGATATTGAAAAAAAAAAATCCACACGTAGTATATATTGAACACTTAATATTTGCCAAGCATGTTCTAATTACTTTACATATATTATTTTACTTAATTTCTTCAATAATCCTTTAGGAAAATTACTATTTTTATTCCTATTTAAATTTTGAGGAAACTGAGGCACCTGGGTAGCTGAGTTGGTTAAGTGTCCGACTCTTGACTTTGGCTCAGGTCATAATCTCAGTTTGTGAGATCAAACCCTGTTTAGGGCTCTGCACTGAGCATGCAGCCTCCTTAAGATTCTCCCTACCGGGGCGCCTGGGTGGCTCAGTGGGTTAAGCTTCTGCCTTCGGCTCAGGTCATGATCTCAGGGTCCTGGGATCGAGCCCCACATCGGGCTCTCTGCTCCGCGGGGAGCCTGCTTCCTCCTCTCTCTCTGCCTCTCTGCCTACTTGTGATCTCTGTCAAATAAATAAATAAAATATAAAAAAAAAAAAAAAGATTCTCCCTACCACCCCACACACTTGTGCACACTTGCATTTACTCTTTCTCTCAAATAAGATAATAAAATAAAGTAACATAACATAACATAACATAACAAAATTTGAGGAAACTGAGCCCAGGGAAGTTAAAAGTAACATAACTTATAAATGATGGAGTCGTATTTGAACAGGTTGAATCACCCTTGACAGGAATGATGAAGAAATAATAGAAGTAGACACTAATAATGTTAATAATATAGAGGGTATATATTGAGATTTTAAAAATTAAAATAACAACTTTAAGCAGGCTTGTAACTAAAAATACAAAGATTTTGAATAAAATTTAGAATTTCTAGTTTTTGAGAAAAATATAAATTATCGAAGTTGACTAAAGGAAATAGAAAACCTAAAAACTCTAATCATTAAAGAAATTGATTTAGTTTTAAAAACTGCATGTATGAGAAATACCAGCCCCAGTTATTTCACTTGTGACTTTTACCAAAATTTATATTAGAAGGTATCCTTTGTCTGGGACACCTGAGTGGCTCAGTTGGTTAAGTGGCTGCCTTCGGCTCGGGTCATGATCCCAGCGTCCTAGGATCAAGTCCCGCATCTGGCTCCTTGCTCAGCGGGAAGCCTGCTTCTCCCTCTGCCTCTGCCTGTCACTCTGTCTGCCTGTGCTCACTCTCTCTGACCAAAAAAAAAAAAAAAAAAAAAAAGCATCCTTTGTCTTAAATGTTCCAAAAATGAAAAATTTAATAATTTTCCTGATTAGCACTTATCACATCTCTAACTTATGTCTTACTGCCCTCAAGAGGATAACCTTTATGAGGGCAGGGATCATGCCTTGTTTATTTGTTTACTGCACCTTTTGCATTTAATAAACTACCTGTCATTTGGTAGACTCTCAGTAAATTCTTGACTGAAAAGTATAGTAATATAGTAATGATTATTTAAAAAATATTTAGGAATCTGTATGTTCTCCTTATTTGAACTATCATAATTCCTATAGAGAAATAGTTTATGAAACAAGTTTTTGATATTATTATTTTGATATTTTAGGATTTATTCTTTTTTTTTTTTAAAGATTTTATTTATTTATTTGACAGACAGAGATCACAAGCAGGCAGAGAGGCAGGCAGAGAGAGAGGAGGAAGCAGGCTCCCCGCCGAGCAGAGAGCCCGATGCGGGGCTCGATCCCAGGACCCTGAGATCATGACCTGAGCCGAAGGCAGCGGCTTAACCCACTGAGCCACCCAGGCGCCCCTTTAGGATTTATTCTTTACAAAGTGTATTTTTTGAGGTTTTAATAAAAATACATAAAAATTTTAAAGTATGCCATTTTAGAGTCATTAAATAACTTAATAGGGGAATCCTTTCATGATGTATGCATATATCACATCACCGTGTTGTACATTTAAGTACCTTACAGTTTTATTTGTCAGTTATATCTCAGTAAAGCTGGGGGGGAATACCCCCCAAAAAGGATATCATTTTAAACATGTTTATTATCAGAGAATGACGTATGTGAGATATAACAATTCTTTGATACTTTAAAAAATAATTTAGTGGAAGAAATAAAAAAAATCCTCTTTCCTGTTCTCTGTCATAAGTACACAGTTTTATGCATTTTTCCTTGTTTGTTCTTCATCCTGTTTTCAACATACTTGGTACGTTTTTGTCTTAACAGGAACATTTTCTTATATTCTTTTCTTTCATTCACTTTATTATTTAAAGAGGTATGTCAGATTCAAATGATTTTGCTTTCCTTCCTCTTACCTCTTCTCTTTATTCATTTTGCTTGTATATTCTGTTTCTTGCACTCTACAAATTTTATCTTCTCCCAAGATGTGTTAGCGGACTTTTAAAGATTAATAAATCTTATTAAAGGTTTATCTGATGATAAATGCCAGACTTACTTTCAGATTTTTTGTTTTTTCTTTCATGAGTTATTTATTTATTTATTTATTTATTTTTAATGATTTTATTTATTTGAGAGAGAGAGGGAGAGAGAGAGAACATGAGAGGGGAGAAGGTCAGAGGGAGAAGCAAACTCCCCGTGTAGCTGGGAGCCCAATACGGGACTCAATCCTGGAACTCCGGGATCATGACCTGAGCCAAAGGCAGTGGCTTAATCAACTGAGTCACCCAGGCACCCCATTTCATGAATTTAAATAAAGGAAAAGCCAGATGTATTTTAGAAATCAAGGGTTCATTCTTGCCATGTATGGAATGTGACATTTTATTCATGACTAGTGTTGTTCTTTGAAATCAGTTTTTTCATCTTTCTGTGATTCAGACTAACTTCTGATATCATTTAAATTCAAATGTGAAAATTAAATAAAGCTTGTAACTTGTTTCTTCTTAAATGAATGAGTTTTTGTGCTTGACAGATTTTTTTTTAATAGAAGGAAACATCTGTAAAAGAGCACTTAAGTTAAATTTTTGTTCTTAATTTATTTGCATTTAAAATCCAACCACAGTTACTTACTTCCAAAGAGGATATCTTAGTGAAGCTAAGAGTTATTGGCACAACACCAAAATTTTGTGTTAAATAAATACACGTGGGTGTAAAAGGATTATTTCTGGTATTTTACAGTTTTGGAAAAGTAACATTGTTTCTCAGATTGAATTATTGCAGTTTTACTGACGTCCGTAGCATATATTCTTTTTCTTGTTATTAAATAGATTTAAAGTCTTTATGTTCTCTTTATAGTCTCCAAAATTCACTGGAAAGTGGTTTATTCTGAAAAATGTCTATGATTAAGTATTTCTTTTTTTGTTTTGCTTTGAAACTTTTTGAGTATAATTGACACACAGTGTCAGGTGTATAACATAGGGATTAAGTTTCTCTCTACCTTACTACAGTGCCTTTTCTTGTCTATTACTTCCCACCTTTTTTTTTTTTTTTAAAGTTTTGTTTATTTATTTGAGAGAGAGGGAGTGTGTATGCCCATGAGCAGTGGGGAGGGGCACAGGGAGAGGGAGAAACAGACTCCCTGCAGAGTGGGGAGCCTGGCACAGGGTCTTGTGATCGTCACCTGAGCCAAAGGCAGATGCTTAACTGACTGAGCCACCCAGGCACCCTGCTTGGCACTTCTTTCTTTCTTTTCTTCTCCCTTTTTTAAGATTTTATTTATTTATTTGACAGACAGAGATCACAAATAGGCAAAGAGGCAGGCAGAGAGAGTGGGGGAAGCAGGCTCCCCACTGAGCAGAGAGCCCGACTCAGGGCTCGATCCCAGGACCCTGAGACCACGACCCGAGCCGAAGGCAGAGGTTTCAACCCACCTGAGGCACCTAGGCGCCCCTTGCACTTATTTCTGATGCATATGGGAAATCATTCCCCTCCCTTAGGTTAAAACCTAGTTATTTATATAATATTTCCTACCTGGAAAAGTTTCTTCTTTTGGATTAGAATTTAAATTCTTGGAATAACCACAGAGTATTTCTGTGAAATCATGTAAAATTATATTACAGTATATTAAAATGGGTTACCAAATTTAAAGTAGTCATTTTATGCCAGGATAACATAACTTTAGCTTTCTTATTAAATCATTGAAAACATAAGGTGGACAGAAATTAAGTAAGTTTAAAGTGCTTTATGTGTTTATGTATGTATACTTCTGTAACATGCATTTATGTATGGTTAGCTACTATTAGTGCATTAAATAATTTTCATATAATAGAAGTCTTAAAGTTATTCCCATTCACAACTATTGTAACAAATTAGTACGTGTACACATCCTTTGCTGGATAAAATTAAACATTCAGCAAGATTACCCATTTTCCTGATTAGACATTTTTTGGGTAAGTATTTAAATGGAAGCTGTTAAGTACTTAAAGGATGTCTGGTAGAAGAAATGTATGTGTTGGAAGATCCATTTTTGTGTGTGTGTTTCTGGTTAGCCAAGATCTTAATAGGATGGAGGTTGGTTTTTGTGATATTAAATTTCTTGATTTTAGGATTTGTGTTTATGGTATTCTAAAATGGTTTAAAACTTTGAGACCATGCAATTAGATTCAGGTATATTATTAATCTTATTAAATTTTGCTGTGATTAATTTTTTTTTAATGTGTAGAAATTTATCTCAGATGTTGAAGTCATGACATTTTAGATAAGCTGTAGGTATATTTTTCTCTTAAGTTCCATATAATGTCAAAACAAGAATTGTTTAAAACAGTTTATGTTATAACTAGTATGGTTACTTAACACATAAAAATAGAGGTCTGTAAATGTTAAATTTATTCTGTGTTACAAGTTAATGTTCATTGATGATATAGTAACTATACCTGTAGTTTGGTAATTTCATAATAATTCAATCAATTACTGCTTTAGAGTAGGGGAAGACTCAGGAGTTGTAGGATTTTCTTTTTTGCTGTCTCTACCTTGGTGTATTTTTGTATGCTCAGAAAAGACAGTGAAGAAATGTTTTATTTTTCCTCAAACATATAAAATACATCTGGAAAAATAAATTCACATCTGGTTCATGGATTTCCTCCATGGAGATGATCCAAATTCAGTGTCAAGATTAGAGTTTGTACTCATGGGTTTGCAGAATCTTCTGTGGAATTTGAAATATTTTGTTTGGAAGAAGTTGGGGAAACAATTGATTCAGATGTTTGTGTTAAGTTCTAATTTTAGATATATTTCTCTCTTATTAAAAATAAAAATGTTTTGTGCTTCATAATATCAAGGTACTTGTAAACACTGTACATTTAACGAGATGTTTTGTGGGACCATTCTCAAACAATGTTTTATGAAAGAGAGATCAATTAAATTGTTAAACCTACCAGGTCATGATCATTGGTGACCCTAACTATGACCTAACTTAGTTGTAATGTACTTTCTTGTACATAGTGTAGTGTAGACTCAATTATACTGTCACACTTCCTTGACTCTGTTTAAAATAGAAGCAATAAGAATCACTTTTTAACTTCTAATCACTTCTAAATATCTGCCTAAATGCAATCTATAAGTTTGGAAATATAATGGTATTATGTACTCAGTTCTTCCCTCAGTGTCACAATGGCTAATGAATGTATTTGTGTCTGAATGGAGTCCCTGGAGTAGCATAAAGTAGAAGCATTTGTGAGCTCAATCAGTCCAAGAAGCATGTGAACTAAAAATAACATTGTCAAACATTTATGAATTATTTGTATTATGCATTGAGGCTGCCAAACCAGGCTGCTAGTCATGTGAATTAAACTTGATAACACTAGAACAAATGGATGTTGTTCATTAAAGAGGATGTTTGATTTTTTTTAAGAATTCTTCTTTCACCCTTTAACATGTGATACATTTTCCATATAATAACATAATAAAGTTTATTTGTACATAAATCTATAGCTATTGGCTTATCTATATTTCTGTGGAATAGAAAAATGCATTTTGCATATGTGTCTAATTTAGTGGTTCCTAAACAATAGGATAAAAATTTTTGTGTTTCAGCTGATTTTCCAGTGCATCATCAAATGGTAGGTATTATAAGTGTCTTGTAAGGAGCCAGTCCTTAAGGGCTTCTACTTCTTTCCCCTTTAACTCCTACTTTTAGCCTTTCTTCCCACTTTAGTCATTGGCACATAAAATTTTATTCTTGGCAAATGAGAATTAAGATGGAACATTAATTTTTTTATCATATTTATACTGTTGTTACTGTTAGAAAATCTGGTTTGCTGTATTGGTATATACAGTCACCTTAAAAAGTTATCTATTAAAAAAGGGGGGGGTCACCTGGGTGGCTCAGTGGATTAAAGCCTCTGCCTTTGGCTCAGGTCATGATCCCGGGGTCCTGGGATCGAGCCCTATGTTGGGATCTCTGCTCAGCAGGGAGTCTGCTTCCCCCCCACCAACCTGCCTTTCTGCCTACTTGTGATCTCTGCCTGTCAAATAAATAAATAAAATCTTAAAAAAAAAGTTATCTATTATCCTTTCCTTTTGCAACCTTCTTTGATGTTCTGTGCTCCTTATTTTTTGCTCTATGGTTCTATGAATGTTATCTTACCATCACCCCAGAGCACTCTGAACAAATGATTCATTGATACATTGACTCTTTCTGTGTGTGTGTGTGTGTGTGTGTGTGTGTGTGTGTGTGTGTGTGTATAACTTTTAAAAGTATTCTTGAGGGTCTATATAGTAGGCAATTTACAGAGTACTAATTTTAAGCTGTCCGATTTGCCTTTCTTTGCTTTCAGGAAATGGAACATATAGTAGGCAGCTTACAGAGTACTAATTTTAAGCTGTCCGATTTGCCTTTCTTTCAGGAAATGGAACTCCTTCCTTAGCCTCTGTTGTTCATAATTTGTAGCTCAGTTTATTCTACTCATCTTTCTCAATTCCATATCCTTTCCTAATCATCTTCTCTTTTTGTACCGTTGATGGTTGTATGTTTAGGCTCAGAAATGAGAAATAAAGGTGTTATTATATAGGGTTCACTTTTAATAACTTTTAACAAATTTGTATATCCATAAAGCCACTACCACAGTCAAGATAATGAACATATCCATTACCTTAAAAAGCTTTTTCATGCTCCTTAGTAATCCTTCCTTCTCATCTCCAGACAACCACTAATTTGCTGTATGTCCTGTACATTTGTGGTGGGTTGAATTGTGGCCTCCTAAAAGATGTGTCCACTTGGAACCTGTGAATGTGACCTTATTTGGAAGGTGTAATTAAGGATCTGCAGATGATCTCATCCTGGATTAGGGTGGGCCCTAAATCCAATGACAAGTGTCCTTATAAAAGGACGAAGATGGAAACAGGAGAAGGTGATGGAATGGAGGTAGAAACTGTGCAGTGATGCATCTACAGGCCAAGGACTGCCAAGTGTTGCTGGCAGCCCCCTGAAGCTAGGGAAGAGGCATAGAATACATACGTCCTCAGAAATTACTGAAGGAACTAACCCTACCAACACCTTGATTTTTGGATTTCTGGCCTTTAGAACTGTGACAGAGTAAGTTTCTGTTGTCTTAAGCCACCAAGTTTATGTCAATTTGTTTTTATTTTCTAGAATTTTACATAGAGTTACAACAGCATGTAGTCTTTCTTATCTGAATTCTTCTATTCAGCATATTTATTTTGAGATCCATCTTTGTTATTGCATGTAAAGAAACTTTATATTGCTGAGTAATATTCCATAGTGTGTGTGTGTGTGTGTGTGTGTGTGAGAGAGAGAGAGAGAGAGAGAGAGAGAGAGAGAGTCACATTTTGCTTAACCTTTCACTAGTTGATGAACATTTGGTTATTTCCAGTTTTTGCTATTATAAATGAAGTTGCTATGAACATTTGTGTCAAGTTGTTGTGTGGACATATGATTTCATTTTCCTTGGATAAATTCCTAGAAGTTGAATGTCCAAGTATCTTTAACTTTGTCAAGAAACTGCCAAATGTTTTTTTGAAAACACTGTGCCATTTTACAGTCCCTATATTAGCATATGAGAGTTTCAGTTCCCCATATGTTGGCCAATTCTTCCTATAGTCAGTCTTTTTAATTTTAGCTCTAGGACTGGTATACAGTGGCATCTTATTATAGTTGTAATTTTCATTTTCCTAATGAACTATAATATTGAACATTTTTTCATGTGCTCATTTGCCATGTGCAGATCTTATTTGTGAGGTATGTTTTCAAGTCCTCATCCCATTAAAAAGGATTTTTTTCTTAATGAAATTAGAGATTAAAAAATTCATTCTAGATAGAAGTTCTTCACCAGGTATGTGATTTATAAATTTTTTTCTCCCTCTGTGTCATGTCTTTTAGTTCTATTATAAGTACCTTTCAAAGAACAGAAATTTTTTTTATTGTGTTATGTTAGTCACCATACAGTACATCATTAGTTTTTGATGTAGTGTTCCAAGATTCATTGTTTATGTATAACACTCAGTGCTTCATGCAATACGTGGCCTCCTTAATACCCACCCTCAGGCTCCCCCAGCCCCCTTCCCTCTAAAACTCTTTGTTTCTCAGAATCCACAGTCTCTCATGGTTCGTCTCCCCCTCCAATTTCCACCCGTACGCTTTTCCTTTCCTTCTCCTAATGTCCTCCATGTTATTCCTTATATTCCACAAGTAAGTGAAACCTTATGATAGTTGCCTTTCTCTGCTTGACTTATTTCACTCAGCATAATCTCCTCCAGTCTCATCCATGTTGATGCAAAAGTTAGGTATTCATCCTTTCTGATGGCTGAGTAATATTCCATTTAATATATAGACCACATCTTCTTTATCCATTTGTCAGTGGAAGGGCATCTTGGCTCTTTCCACAGTTTGGCTATTGTGGACATTGCTGCTATGAACATTGGGGTACATGGCCCTTCTCTTCACGACATCTGTATCTTTGGGGTAAATACCTAGTAGTGCAATTGCAGGGTCATAGGGAAGCTCTATTTTTAATTTCTTAAGGAATCTCCACACTGTTCTCCAAAGTGGCTGCACCAACTTGCATTCCCACCAACAGTGTAAGAGGGTTCCCTTTTCTCCACAACGTTTGTTGTTTCCTGCCTTGTTAGTTTTTGACATTCTAACTGGTGTAAGGTGGTATCTCAGTGTGGTTTTGATTTGATTTTTCCTGATGGCTAATGATGATGAACATTTTTTCATGTGTCTGCTAGCCATTTTTATGTCTTTATTGGAGAAGTATCTATTTATGTCTTCTCTCCATTTTTTTACTTCATCATCTGTTTCTTGGGTGCTGAGTTTGAAAAGTTCTTTATAGATCTTGGATATCAGCTCTTTGTCTGTCATGTCATTTGCAAATATTGTCTCCCATTCTGTGGGTTACCTCTTTGTTTTGTTGACTGTTTTTTTGCTGTGCAGAAACTTTTGATCTTGAAAAAGTTCTCAAAGTTAATTTTCGCTTTTGTTTGCCTTGCCTTTGGAGACGTGTCGTGAAAGAAGTTGCTGTGGCTGGTGTCACAGAGGTTACTGCCTATGTTCTCCTCTAGGATTTTGATGGATTCCTATCTCACATTGAGGTCTTTCATCCATTTTGAGTTTATCTTTGTGTATGGTGTAAGAGAATGGTCGAGGTTCATTCTTCTGTACATAGCTGTTCGATTTTCCCAGCACCATATATTGAAGAGACTTTTTTCCACCGGATATTTTTTCCTGCTTTGTTGAAGATTATTTTGACCATAGAGTTGAGGGTCCATATTTGGGCTCTCTACTATAAAGAACAGAAATTTTTAAAAAAGATTATTTATTTGTCAGGGAGAGAGAGAGAGAGAGGGAATAAGTACACACATATGCACATGTGTGGGATGGGCAGGGTAGAGAGTGTCCCAGGCAGACTCCATGCTGAATACAGAGCCGGGCGTGGGACTTGATATTGTGACCCTGAGATCATGACCAGAGCAGAAACCAAGAATCAGATATTCAACCCACTGCGCCACCCAGGTGCTCCAAAGAACAGAAATTCTTTAATGAAATCTAATTTTGTCAGTGTTTTAATCTTTTTTTTTTTGCATGTTATATCTCAGAGATTATTGTCTAGACAGTGTACAATATGTTTTGTTTTCTTAAATTTTTTCATTTCAACAGGTTTACTGAAGTGTTGTTTACATAGACTAAACTATACGTATTAAAAGCAAACATACTTGAAAATTTTGACATGTATGAACACCCAGAAAGATAATGAATGTATTCATCATCTGTAATAATTCCTATTGCTTCTTTATAATCTCTCCCTTGAATTTTTCCCCATCTACCTCCCTCTGCCAGACATTCGCTGTGCTTTCTGTCACCGTGGATTAGATTGCAATTGCTAGAGTTTTATATAAATTGGAATCCTATTATGTACTGTTTTCTGTCTGGCTTATTTCAGTCAGCATAATATTTTGGCATTCATCCATGTTTTATCATGTATAAGAAGTCCATTTCCCCCCTTTTTTCTTCTGAGTAATAGTCCATTGTATAGATATACCATGGTTTGTTTAGCTATTTACCTGTTGCTGGATCTTTGGATTATTTCCAGTTTTGGCTATTACCAATAAAGCTGCTGTGGACATTAATGTTATATATTCTCTGGACATATGCTATTTTTACTCTTGGATAAAAATTGAGTAATGGAATGGCTGGATCAGATAGTAGGTGTATGTCTAACTTAGTGAAGAAATGTTTAAACCTTTTTTCCAAGTGGTTATATCATTTTACATTTTCACCATCAGTGTACGTGGTTTCCAAAGTGGTTATATCATTTTACATTTTCACCATCAGTGTACGTGAACTCTAGTTCCTTCACATTCTTTCATTCTAGCCATCCTAACAGATATGTAGAAGTATCAAATGATTTTCCTGTGTATTTCTTTAATGACTAATGATGTTGAACACATTTTCATGCTGTTTGCCATCTAGATGTTTTCTTTGGTGAAGTGTCCGTTCACACATTTTGCAGTTTTCTAATTGTTTTCCTCTTTTTGAGTTTTGAGTGGTCTTTTATATAATGGATGTAAGTCCTTTATCATATGCTTTGCAAAAATAAATTTTAGGGGTATAGCTTGTATTTTCATTTTCCTAACAGTAGGTTTTGTTTTTGATGAGTAGAATTTTTAAGTTTTAATAATGTCCATTTCATGAAACTTTTTTCTTTTATGGATTATGGGTTTTTTTTTGTTACATCAAGAATCGTTGCCTAACCCAAAGTGGTGATCAGGATTCTTCCAAGACTTTTTTATTTTTAGAATTTAAATGAAGTCTATGACCTATTTTTGTTTTAAAGATTTTATTTATTTATTTGACAGACAGAGATCACAAGTAGGCAGAGAGGCAGGCAGAGAGAGAGGAGGAAGCAGGCTCCCTGCAGAGCAGAGAGGCTGATGTGGGGCTTGATTCCAGGACCCTGGGACTATGACCTGAGCCGAAGGCAGAGGCCTTAACCCACTGAGCCACCCAAGCACCCCGTCTATGACCTATTTTTAGTTGTTTTCTGCATATAGTGCAAGCTATAGCTCGAAGTTTAGTTTTTGTCTATGGAAATCCAGTTATTCCAGACATTGAAAAGGCTATTTTTGTTTTAGTGAATTTGCTGTTGCACTTTTGTTAGAAATCAGTTGTCTATATATGAGTGAATCTGTGTCTGCATTCTCTATTCTGTTCCAGATCTGTTTGTCTTGATGTCAGTAGTACACTATTTTGAATATTATGTCTTTCTTTTTTTTTTTTTTAAGATTTTATTTATTTATTTGACAGAGAGAGAGATCACAAGTAGACAGACAGGCAGAGAGAGAGAGGGAAAGCAGGCTCACTGCTGAGCAGAGAGCCCGATGCGGGACTCGATCCCAGAACCCTGAGATCATGACCCGAGACGAAGGCAGAGGCTCAACCCACTGAGCCACCCAGGTGTCCCAATATTATGTCTTTCTAATGGGTCTTAAAATCTGGACTTTGCCCCTCCCCCCCTTTTTTCCAGAGTTGTTTTGGCTGGTCTAAGTCCTCTGCATTTCCATATAAATTTTATAATCTGCTATTCAGTTTTTAAAAATAAAATCCTGCTGGAATTATTTTTTCATTTTTAATGGATGTATAATTAACATACAGTGTTATATTAGTTTCCTATAATAATAGGAAATATATAAAATAGTATGTATTATTACATATATTCCTATAGTAATAGGAATAGTATGATTCAACAATTCTGTACATTACTGAGTGCTCATTAATATAGGTGTACTCTTTTTTTTTTTTTTTTTTTTTTAGGAGTGTGTGTGCTCATGGGAAAAGGGGAGGGGCAGAGAGGGAGAGAGAGAGCCCCAAGCAACCTCTACACCCAGCACAGAGCCTGTCCTAGGGCATGATCTTATCGCCCTGAGAGCATGATCTTAGCTGAAATCAAGAGTCTGAATGCTTAACCAGCTGAGCCACCCAGGAGCCCCGGGATTTATTATTTTAATTTTTATTACTTAAAATTACTAACTTTGCTTTTGCTCTCTTTTTCTATATCATTTGAAAAGTTACATTCTTTAGATATTTTCTTCATATCATGTTTGATGTAATTTTTCAGTATAATTGAGTAGTCTTGAACTTTTAAATTTCTTTAAATTAGTTTAGGGTAACTAAGTGTTATAGTACAAATAAACTGAATTAAACTTTTTACTTTAGTATTTCAAATTAGGCTAATACCCTCTGGACCTCTTTCAAGAGAAACAAGGAAGCAAAACCCAAAAACTCCCTAGAAACCTGTAACTGAAACTCTATCATAATTGACAGTTTTCTTGGTTTTAGGTCATTTCATCCTTCATTTAATATATCTCTTACAACAAACCACAAAAATATGTACTGGGTCACCTACAAAGTATAAAGTTATCCACAAATAAAAGCAGGTGTTGAACTTTTTCATATCCATACCGCTAATACTTTTTGAAGGGAGAAGGGATAAAATATAGGCCCTCCCCAGCCCATCCCCAAAGTTGCCTGTGTGGCAGACATTAAATAATAATTTTTTGTATTTATTTTATATATTGGGCAGTATTCCTAACTGCTTAAATCTTCATTGTAGTTCAAGACTTTATAGAAAATTTTCTTTATGTATAGAATTATGCTAAGCAATATGTATTGACACATAACTCTTGGTGTGGCAAACCTGCTTATAAGAAATTGAATACAGAATATGGCATATAAACATAGTAAATGTTATAGAAAGGTTAAAATAATTAGGGAAGACTAGACAAGGGTAGTAACCAAGTAGAGAACTGGCACTTCTTGAAAACCATGCACAAGTGTATAGGAGAGTGTTATGTTTGATCTGGAGATGTCTTCATAGCTCCTTCAGGATCTTTTGTTTGTGCCACTCACTGTGTTTACCTTTTAATACTTACCTATCTACTCCCAAACTAGTTATATTATTATATTTCTGAAAAGTGAAGATACTGCTGTACTTCATTATATGTAGTTGTAGCATATCATCTCACATATAGTAGGTACTCAGTGCTGTTTCATAGTTACATCATCTCTAGAAGGTATGTTGATGACTTTCCAGTAATTATTTCTCAGATAAGAAAGATACCACTTTCTTGCATTTTCCTGCAGGAGAACTGCAGTACCATAGAAGTTAGGTTTCTTTAATAGAAGCTCCTTTTTCATAGCTTCCAGAGCTGGAAATTCAGTAAGTGGGGAGAAAAAAGGAGGTGAATGATTTAGGATGTCTGCCTAAAATTTGGGACTTAGGAAGTAGGAAATTTTCTTTGCATTATTTAATTATATCAGATTATGATTGTGTGTGTTTATTTTTCGTAGTAAATTTGTATCTACTAGATGGACACGTCTCTTCTGCTTGAGTCAGTATTTGAATGATACCTGTCAGCTCTTCTTTCACCAAATTTATATATATGTAATTGAGGCAAAATATGTATAACATAAAATTTACCATTCTATCCATTTGTAAGTATACAGTTCAGTGGCCCTTAAATATATTCACATTGCTGTGCAGCTATTGCTACCATCCATTTCTGGCAACTTTGTCATCATCCCTTACAGAAACTCTGTACCTGTTCAATAATAACTCTTCCTTTTCCCCTTCCCCCAGACCCTGGTAACCACTTTTCTACTTTCTCTCTATGAATTTAATTTTTTTTTTGATATCTCATGTAAGTAGAATCATGCAGTCTTTGTCCTTTTGTGTCTGGCTTGTTTCACTTAATTTTAACATAATGTGTTCAAAGTTCATCCATGTTATAGCATGTATCAGATTTTTTTTTTTTAAAGATTTTATTTTTTATTTGTCAGAGAGAGTGAGCACAGGCAGACAGAGTGGCAGGCAGAGGCAGAGGGAGAAGCAGGCTCCCCGCCGAGCAGAGAGCCCGATGTGGGGCTCAATCCCAGGACTCTGAGATCATGACCTGAGCCGAAGGCAGAGGCTTTAACCCACTGAGCCACCCAGGCGCTCCTCCCTATCTCCTTTCTAGTTAATACAATTCTTTTGAGATTATGTTTTTAAATAACTCAAAATGCCATTAGTTGGATCATGGCCTAGCCTGTGGGCTAGAATCTCTTTAAAAGATGACTTTATTATATTAAAATGTATTGATTCTTTAAAATTTAACTTAGAAAACAATCTTATTTCTCTTACTTACAGATGTTTTAGGTACCTGACTGCCCTCTGTATACATAATATTTGCTTATAAGACATAAAGATAAATTACTCTGGTCATCCATGGAGACAATAGAGTTAATTTAATTAAAGTAAACCAGGGATGTGTTTGCCGAGGAAGTGAGAGTGAGCTAAGGTTTGAAAGATTTGTAATATTTTGATGAACGGTTGGAGGATGAGATAGGCATTCAAAGAAGGAACATTTGAAAGAGAATCCAGGAAGTCCCAAGTATGTTTGAAAACAGTGGAAGTTTATTAGCACATGGGTTGTTTAGGAATAAGGAAGGAATAAGGAGCAAGCAAAGAATAAGGAAGTCTGAGTATGGGGCAACGCAATTTGGTTTCTTCTACTCAGTGACCTTGTTCCTTTGGGATTTAGGATGAGTAGCAGGTTTATGAGACAAAGAGGTATTATGAAGTGGTTTTTAGAGTTTTTGGGAATGTTATGGATTGTGAGAAGAGGAGAATGTGGAGACTGGGAAAAAGAAAAGTTTCGAGTTTGAGGTTTTAGCAGTGGAATAATTACATATTATAATAAGTTTTTTTTTGGAGGGGGGTGTTTCTCAACATCATTTTATTGTTTATAAACATACAGTAAACACAAAATAGTTTCAGAAACATAGTAACCAATAAAACTGCCAGCAATAAACCTAGTAAGTTAAGTTCAAAATATCTTTCTACTTCTTTTAAGATACGTTCTATTAAGAATATATAATCTTAGTATTTAAAAATTATTTGAATTAATATTAGCATGACCATGTTATCTATCCAGTGTATAGTAAGATTCATTTCTTTCTGTTTATAATGAGCCTTAACATTAGACCTTGCCAGTGAGTTATTGAGAAGGAACAGGGGCAAAAAGTGATTTGAGCATATTAATTCATTAACTGAATAAATAATTTACTCTGTTCTAGGTAGTCTCCTAGACTCTGCTTATTAACGAATGAGTAAATTACAGTTTTGCTTTTAAGGGCCTTAATCTTGCAAGTAGATTCTCTTTCCTATAAATTTTTTGTAGCTTGATTTCTTAAAAGATTTATATGTAAAACTTTTGGATGAACAGAAAATAGATCAGCTAGTTCATTATTTTTCGATAGAGTTTGGATTAAAATTTAATTAAGGAAGCTATTAAAAATTGGTTAGGTATTTAATATGTACAAAATCGTGTGGCTATTTCATTTCACTCTCTAAGAGGATCAGATATTTTAAGTTCTCAGAGTTCTGGAATTATTTATTTACACGTGTTTTTCATTGAGATATAATAATGTATATATATATTGAAAATATACAGTTTGGGTGACATGTGTACTTCCATAAAATCTTTAACACAGTCAAGAAAATGAATGTATATGTATAATTTACCAAGTTTGCTTTTTCCCCCCATCTTATATTCTGACTTCTGTCACTATAGATTAGTTGTGTTTTCTAGAATATTTAATACAAATAGAATCATGCAGCATTTTTTGAGTTAGCTCCTTTCCCTCAGCATTATTATTTTGAGATAGGTGTTTGTTGTTGCATGTTTCAATAAATTGTCTTGTTATTGCTGAGTCATAGTATTTCATATATATGTACCACAATTTTATCCATTCACGTGTTAATGGACATTTGGTTATTTCGAGTTATTGATTATTATAAATAAAGCTGCTAAGAACATTCATACAAACTCTCTATGTTTATATATAATTTCATTTCTCTTGGGTTAATTCCTAAAAGTTAAGTGAGTGGATCATATGTTAGGTATATGCTTAACTTTTAAAGAAAACTATTAGTTTTCCAAACACATTTTACCAATTTACATTCTTACAAGCAGGGCATAAGACTTCTAGCTCTTCTTCATCTTAGACAATACTTGGTAGATTAAATCTTTTTAATGTTAGCCTTTCTATAAGTGTGTACTGGTTTCTTATTGTGGTTGTCATCTGAAATATGTTCTTTGTAAAAGGCCTGTGTTCACTCATTTTTTAGATTGAGTTGTTGCCTTATTATTGAAATATAAGAAAAAATTTTCATATATTTTCTACACATGTATATGTTTTATGAATATGTTTTATATATATATATATATATATTTTTTTTTTAAGATTTTATTTATTTGAGAGGGAGTGTGAGAGAGAGAGCACAAGCAATAGTAGGTGTGAGGGAGCATGCAGACTCCCTGCAGGGAGCCCAATGTGGAGCTTGATACCAGGATCCTGGAATCATGACCTGAGCTGAAGGCAGACATTTAACTAAGCCACCTAGGCACCCCTGTTTTGTGTTTATGCTTTTCCCATTCTGTAGTTCATGTCTTCTTTTCAGGACAGCGTCTTTTATTTTATTTTATTTTTTTTAAGATTTTGTTTATTTATTTGACAGACAGAGATCACAAGTAGGCAGAGGCAGGCAGAGAGAGAGGGGGAAGCAGGCTCCTTGCTGAGCAGAGAGCCCGATGCAGGGCTCCATCCCAGTACCCTGAGATCATGACCTAAGCCGAAGGCAGAGGCTTAACCCACTGAGCCACCCAGGTGCCCTGGGACAGCGTCTTTTGAAGTGCAGAAATTTTTTGTTTTGGTGAAGTCTACTTTATAATTTTTTCTTTTCTGTTTTTTTGGCAACATTTCTAAGCTTTGCCTAACCTGAGGTCAACAAAGATTTTCTTCTATGTTTTCTTCTAGTAGTTTTATACTGTCCTTTCCATTTAGTTCTGTGATCCATTTTTTAAAAAATTTATTTATTTATTTATTTATTTGAGAGAGAGAGAGAGAGAGAGAGAGAGAGAGAGGGAGAGGGGAGAAGGGGAGAGGGAGAAGCAGACCCCGTGCTCAGAAGGGAACTTGATGCAGGGCTCAATCCCAGGACCCTGGGATCATGATCTGAGCTGACGGCAGACACTTAACTGACTGAACTACCTAGGTGCCCTCTATGACTCATTTTAAGTTAATTTTCATAATACTATACAAATTGTGGCTCAAGAATTATTTTTGTGGACATGGATGTTCAGCTGTTCCAATGTCATTTTTGGAGAAAATATTCTTTTTCTATCAATTTGCCTTTGTAAAAATCAAGTGTCCATAAATATATGCACATATTTCTGGACATTGTTCTGTTCTATCGGATATTTGTCCATCTTGTCTAACATCATCCTCTCTTAATTACTGTAGCTTTTTTTTTTTTTTATAGATTTTATTTTTTTATTTGAGAGAGAAAGAGAGCACAGGTTGGGGGTGAGGAATGGCAGGGGGAGAGGGAGAAGCAGACTCCCTGCTAAGCAGGGAGCCTGATGCGGGGCTTGATCACAGGACCCTGAGATTATGACGGGAGCTAAAGGTAGACGCTTACCCAGCTGAGCCACCCAGGTGCCCCTAATTACTGTAGCTTTATAGGTCATGAAATCTAGTACTATGAGGTTTTGTTTTTTTCTTTTCAAAATAATTTTGGCCATACTAGGTTCTTTGCATTTCCATATAAACTTTAAAATCAGCTTGTAGATTTGTTTTTTTTTGTTTTTTTATTTTTTTTTATTTTAAAAGATTTTATTTATTTATTTGACAGAGAGAGATCACAAGTAGAGGGAGAGGGAAGAGGCAGAGAGAGAGAGAGGGAAGCAGGATCTCTGCCGAGCAGAGAACCCGATGCGGGACTCGATCCCAGGACCCTGAGATCATGACCTGAGCTGAAGGCAGTGGCTTAACCCACTGAGACACCCAGGCGCCCC